>NC_057769.1:3372859-3735984 GCF_010389155.1 Erigeron canadensis | reverse complement strand
TGGCACGTTTTTCATTTTTGATCCCTAAACTTTAAAAATTACAATTTTGACCCTAAAGTTGGCCAACTTTTTCAATAATCGTCCTTTGGCCTTGCGACGTTAAATATAGCCGTTAACGTACACACGTGCTAGACACGTGAGGGCACTAATGTCATTTCACCTTACACCGAGGGACGAAAAGTGAAAAAATAGCTACTTAAAGGACGAAAAGTGAAAAAATAGCTACTTGAGGGACGAAAAATAAAAATCATACATATAAATTTATTCTTTCATTCTTTTTTTTCCGATGAAATTTTCCGACTAGACATTTATTTTCCCTTTACCCCCAAGCCTCTCTAATCACCTAATAACCACCAACAACAGTCTCGCTACCAGCCACCGCCGTCTGTAACCAGCACCAGCCACCGCCGTCTATAACCACCACGAGCAACTGCCACCCACAGCCACCGCCGCCTATAATTACCACCAGCCACCGCCACTACAATAAACACCAACCACCACCGCCTACAATCACCACCAGCCACCACCGCCTACAATCACCACCAGCCACCACTACTTACAATTACCACCAAACACCGCCATCTACAATCACCTCCAACCACCGCCGTCTACATTCATCACCAACCAACCGCTGCCACCTAGAATCACCACCATCTACCGTCTTCCTTTCAATTAAAATCAAAATCTAGAAAAGAAAAAAAAAAGATGATTGACATGTTTGAACTATAATTTGTTTGATTGGTTGTGTTTTGAATGTCATGAATTTGAGTAAATGATTTTGTTTGTGGTATAGATTTGGATTCAAAGTCGGAAAATTCCATCGGTAAAAATGATCGGAGAAGATGATCGGAAAAAAAAGGAAGAATAAGCTTATTTGTATGATTTTCATTTTTCGTTCCTCAAGTAACTATTTATTCACTTTTCGTCCCTCGGTGTAAGGTGAAATGACATTAGTGCCCTCACGTGTCTAGCACGTGCGTACGTTAACGGCTATTTTTTAACGCTGTAAGGCCAAAGGACGATTATTGAAAAAACTGGCTAACTTTAGGGTCAAAATTGTAATTTTTAAAGTTTAGGAATCAAAAATGAAAAACGTGCCAACTTTAAGGACGAAAAGTGTAATTTACTCTTACTTTAATAATATTTCATACATGATAATATGATATGCAATTCAAAAGATAAACCGCGACATGGGATACAAATTCGACCAAAAGCAAAACTAAGGCCCATAAAATTAATTACAGTATAATAATTATCAATATAATTTTTCTTTCTTTTCTACTTTCATGTAGCGATATATAAACAGATAATGTGAATGTAAATGTAAAGTGACGGAGGCTTTGAAGCAGGTCGACACGCATGTTCTAATATAGATATAAGTTTACATGAAATAAATTAATAATATAAATTATTGTATGATATCAGATTATAAGATTTAATATATATATTTTATTGAAATAAATTAAGGTTGGAAGAAAACTTACATAGAATATGAAAAGGCAGATGACGTTTTCTAATATAGAGACGGGAAGTATGATATGCAAAGAAAAGATTTTAATTTGGTATCCTAAAATAAAGACTAGGGGTAATGTGGTAATACCATAAAGTAATTAATCGATCTCTAAATATTAAATGGTTAGGTTAAGTTTTAGGTGTTTTGATTACCACTCTTAGTCATTTTGCTATTGGATATTCAATAGAATTATAAATAAAGTTAGTTATATTATTAAGGACATTTTGAGTTTAAAGATAGAAAAGCTAAAAAAATAGCTTTTTTATATCTATAATACCTTATAAAGCAAACTGGATTTCTCCCTTAACTTAATTAAGAACCTGATAAGACAAAAATGCCCTTAAATAATTTCCCATGCTAAGCACCCTCTCACGTGATATACCAACTATGCCCTTCAACCATTTCATCTATAGCAAAGTAAAACCCTATCAACGCCACCACCAGATTGTCTTCCCCACCACCGCCGCATTGCACGGGTACTATGCTCGTAGTAATAAAGATAAAGATACGTATTTAATTTATGAAAGTATGGAAACACTTCGCTATAAATATTTATAAGTTACTAAGTTAAAACCATACAAATTCGTACAGAAAGAAAACCTAATGGATCAGATCATATGAGTTGAATTTCAAACCGGTGTATAACTAGGGATGGTAAATAAACCCGAACCCGATGGGGATATCCGAAACCCGATATTTTTGGGTCGGGTGCGAGGGGATACTTTTTTTTTACGGGTTCAGGTCCGGGGACGGTTTTAGATGAAAACCCGCATACCCGACCCGTATACCAGAACTCCGCCCCGAACTCGTATACCCGAACATTGTATATCTATCTATATAAAAATAAAAAAAATAATTGTATTATTTTTTTATAGTTTATGCATTATAATAGGCTTATATGTAAAAAAAACCTCCTAATCGTGTACATAATCTCTTTTATCTTGTCATATTATTTTGATAAAATAATTGTACTACTATGATTTTTAGAACAACTACAATATTTAATAATAAATATAATATGGGGATAACAACTATGCTTATAACAGCAGCTTACTTTCAAGAGTTTGTGAGGGGGGGTGATTTTGTATTTACACATGTGATTTCCATTGGGGGGGATGAGTTTTGGGCCTTTTTTACTATTTAGGTAGAAACTGAAAGCAGCATCTCTACTTAGGTAGAAGTAAGGTCTGCCTACATCTTAACCTCTCCCATACACCGTCTTTTACACTACAATGTTGACATCAAACTCAAATAACTTCACAGTTCATTATGTCCTTCTTTTCAAATAAAGTCTTTTTATAGAAAAGTTATGATTTTAGACGATCTCCAATGAAAGCAACATCAAAGGCTATTCTCATGTGTCAAATCCCAACGTGTTAGTATTGGGCTCTGGCAGCGAACGTTGTCGTCCCATTTGTCACGAATGTGGTTCGGATTGTGAAATTATATGTGTATTAGTTTCGTTTAGATATATTATCCCATGCAAAAGTTGGAAGGTTTTTTCGATCATTTAGGTAGAACATGGAAGTAGTTTCTCTACTTAAGTAGAGGTAAGACCTGCCTACGACTTAACCTCCCTCATACACTGTTGAGGTGTTAAGCTCAAAACCCGCAGATGACGACACTGAACAGTTTTTTCCCGAGGGTGTTATTATAGGTAAAAATATTTCAAGATCGTCGGTCACTTTTTTGGTGTGTGCACGGTCTTAAAAAAGTAAAAGACTAACAATTGTTGATCAATCAAATCCCTCATCAAAAGGGTGGACCATGTGAAATCCACAACTTTTTTTTTTGAACGGCAGTGAAATCCACAACCACTACTATCTTTAATTACACAAAAAAAAAAAAAAAAATACCACCAAACCCACACCTTATTCATTAATCCCCATCCTGTTAGGATCCCAACACATCTTACACTCACCGTTTCAACTAAACTCAGTCACATATCCAAAAATTAAAGATCAACACATACATTTCACATGCTCAACTAACTGTTGAACAGTGGATTTAGTGTGTGCATTTTGTCAGAACACGACAATAGAATGGCAAATAAGGTCTCAAATTTCTCAGATCTGATACAAAGAGTCACATCTTCATGTTTGCTCCATCCAATCGGTTCCAACCGTCACTACGCCGCCGACGACATCCTCTCCACCGACGACGATTCCGATTACGAAGATGATAAAGTGAAACCCCCAAAATGCTATGACGCTGGTGAAGTAGAGGCACCGCCTCCCACCGTAACGGAATATAAAACAGAGAAAAATATGGTATTGTTACGAATACACAATTACTCAGAATAACATAGCAAATTATAAAACATTTTTATAATATAGTTTTTTTTATAGTGTTTATAGTTTGATTTTATTAATGACTAATTGTGTATATCGTTAATCAATATAGGTGGAAATGGTGACATTGATGACTGAAGTGTTTGAAACGGTGTCGTTTCTAAAGAAGGCGTACGTAACATTACAAGAAGCACATTGTCCATGGGATCAAGATAAAATGAGGTCGTCTGACGTGGCAGTAGTGGCGGAGCTGAGGAAGCTAGGGGTTTTAAGAGAGAGGTTTCGGAGGAGTGTGGTGAGAGTTGGTGGTGGTGGTGGTGAGAGCAGGCGAACGGTGGCCGGAGTTACTTTAAGGGAGGTGGTGGCACCGTATGAGGCCGCAATGGAGAAGATGAAGAATGAGGTGAAGAGTAAAGAGGCGGAGATTGAGAACTTGAAAGAGAAGTTGAATGCGGCTACGGTGGTTAGTAGCGGTGGTAGTGTTGGCCGGAAAAGTAGGTCTCATTCTCATCATCAGTCAAAGAAGAAAGTCAACTATAGTAGTCAGCTTCAAGGTATGGTGATTTAATTACGAGTATTATCTATATCTATACTTATATACTATCTATGCAGATTCCTTCCAGATTTTCAACATTGAATTGAAATTTTCAATATTGATTTTAAGTACATCCCCAAAATACCCGTCTCAATCTATTTTATATTTATCTAAAATAATCATAATACTCTTTCCCTCTCCTCAAATCTCAACCAATCATCTTTTTTTTCTCTCCTCCATAAATCATTTATTCCTCCAATTCATTCAAAATCTTTTATCTCAAAAATCATACGTCGATAAATTATAAAAATTGTATGGGTGTTCTTAAAATTTCATGCTCTTTCATTAGAGATATCATTCGATATACTTTCGACGAATTTTTAAATCCGAGGGCGGAGGCCGTAGGCATTTGACTATCACACTCTCTGACCTAGCTATCACCCCCACCATCTCACCGCCGCAACGTGCTGGTACTTACTCTCGTATTATAAAGCAAATAGGTTTCAACTTTCAACTCAGCATTTACTTTCCTAAAATGTCCCTTCTATCAATTATATATTAACAAACACCATTTCTCTCTCATCAAATCTCAACCAATCATCTTTTTTCTCTCTCATTCATAAATCATTTATTCCGACAATTTGTTCAAAATCTTTTATCTCACAAACCGTACATCGATAAATTATAAAAATTATATGGGTGTTTTTAAATTTTCATGCTCTTTCATTAGAGATGTTATTCGATATACTTTCGACGAATTTTTAAATTCGAGGGCGGAGCCCGTACGGCTAAGACATTTGGCTATCACATTCTATGACCTATTACCCCATCATCTCTACGCCGCAACGTGCGGAAACTTGCTCTTGTTTTAATACAATGCATTTTACACTTGTATGGTACTACTATTTTTAACTTTTAAGTATAGAAATAGTAAAATGCAACCTCTATTATTAATTGGCACTTGTACATTGTCGTGGCAAAGCCCTTATTGTGATTTGTGACAATTAACTGACCAAAATGGCAAATTATATTTAGTTTGAACGACAAATTATATACTAATTCTAAACTACCCCCAATATTACTATTACTAAATAACACCATGCCAAGGTTTGAACTTTGAACCTTATTCTCTGCCCGAAGACTCAAGAGCCTCAACCAATTGGGCACATTGGCGCAAATTTTATTTGATAGAATTAAACTATCAGTTTGCATTTTTGCATTACTTGTATATTAGACCTAAATTCCTATACTACCCGAATGTCCTGGATGAATCTGGTATTTCCACTAACACCCCAAAAGCATGTTTGGATTAATAGTGATCCTCATTATAGAACCAAGTTGGCTTCCATTAAAAATTTCTATGCATATTGTTACTAGAGGACTTTCTAAAGGCTATTTATAAGGATTTTTCATAGGAATGAAAATATGATCAAAAGTTTTTTTAAAAAGCATGTCAATATATCAATTGAGCATTAGGATGCTTTAACGCATATCTTACAACACTCTTGATGTAAATTAGTTGCATCTATTTGAGATTTCTTATGTTTAAGATTACACACATGTGCAGATAGTTCTGAGACTTCCGACTATCACTTGAAGTCACCATTCATTTGCTATAATACAATGGTGGAACCAGGATTGAAAGGGATGGGTAGCACAATTTTTTTTTATTGTTGTCCTTATATTGACTTACAATAACAATATCGACTAAATTGTTACGATTCTAACAATTTTTTAGGATTTTTGGCTATTTTTATAGTTTTTAAAAGTTTTTGGCATTTTGGTAGTTTTCATTTTATCATTTACTTGCACAAGTACGTCTTTATGAGTTTATTAGTATATCCCGAACCTAATAGTGGTCATTTGCTAGTGCAGTGTTGCCATCGCCTATGCCGGACCTCTTTGAACCATGCATAAGTTCTGTGAAAGAAGGATCAAAATCATTCACATCACTACTTCTCTCACTAATGAAGTCAGCCCATTGGGACATTGCAGCAACGGTTAGATCCATCGAAGCCTCGACAACTAGCAACCCAACCACTGGTACACCAGCGATAAGAGATTCCATCGTTGGACCTAACCATGCTAAATATGCTCTCGAATCATATGTGAACAGGAAGATCTTTCAAGGATTCGACCACGAGACATTCTATATGGATGGAAGTCTATCATCTCTCCTAAACCCTAATCAGTTCCGAACTGAATGCTTCACACAATACCGCGACATGAAATCAATGGATCCAATTGAGCTTCTAGGAATCCTACCAACATGCCAGTTTGGTAACTTCTGCTCCAAAAAATACCTTTCCATCGTCCACCCAAAAATGGAGGAATCATTGTTTGGTGATCTTGAACAACGAAGTCAAGTGCTAGCCGGAAACCACCCAAGGACACGTTTCTATGGTGAGTTTTTGGTACTTGCCAAGGCGGTTTGGCTTCTTCATTTGCTTGCATTTTCATTGGATCCTCCCCCGACTCATTTTGAAGGAAGTCGAGGGGCAGAGTTCCATCCACAGTTTATGGAGAGCGTGGTTAGGTTTCCGGGAGGCAAGGTGGCCCCCGGGCATGTAGTTGGGTTTCCGGTAAGTCCAGGGTTTAAGCTTGGAAATGGGTCAATTGTAAAAGCTAGGGTGTATGTTGTTCCTAAGAGTGAATTATAGGTAGTACAGTGTAATTTAGTATTCATAAGGTTAGCTAAGTGCAAGTTGGAAGGGAAGATAAGGATGTTAGTTGTGTAAGTTGTCCTGAAAGGGAAATAGAAAACAAGAAGAGCTAGGCATGTTTTTATTGTATATGTACAAATCATTATTTCTCGCCCGTGCTATAGAGACAAGAATTCTCTTTATAGACCTTTCTTTTATCAGTATTATTCGAGTTTTATGAGATCCACTAGTTGTCATTTTATTTTTGTAGTTTATAGTTATATGATCTGAGTTTTATGAGCTGCACTAATTATCTGGTTACTAATCATCCTAACAAAGACATGATGACATGTGTGATGTGTTAACGTTCATTTTCACCTCATCGCATCTAAAAGAATTTGTAGACTGTATGACACGATAATATTTCTTGAATCTTTTGATTATTTTTGTAAGTACGAAATACAAATGAGATTGGAACATTGAATAAAACCATTTCCTTGGTTTTTATTTCTTTTCAATCTGCTGTATTAGTCGTCTATTCTGAAGCTGATTTAATCAAGATAATTGATGAGGTACTATATCCGTGATATTGTTGATGAGGTTCATGTACCCTCAACTCCTCAAGTATCTATCAATTCAATATTCTTTAACCTACCCATATCCTTTAATTTAATGTGATGGTGTGACTCCTATCTCGCTTTTGGAGTAATGGTCCTGGTGGTTGGGTATCGGTATGCCCGACAACATCGTTTTTCGGCGTCATCCTTAATGGTGCTCACATAGTTCAGTATGATTGAGGACATGTCTAAGGGGTGTAAACGAGCCGAGTCGAGCTGATGCAGTGCCAGGCTCGAGCTCGACTCGACTCAGGAACTCGAAGCTCGAAACTCGACTCGAGCTCGATCGAGTAAACGACACTATTGAGCTCGCTCGACTTGATAAGACATATATTTATAATAGTTATATAAATAATAATAATAATAATAGTTATATTTATAATATTTAATATTTATATATAAAGGGTAAAAGTGTAATATTAAAGAGGCTCGATAAGGCTCGCGAGCTTCACGAGCTTGTAATTTTGATACTCGAGCTCGGTTCGAAAACATACTCGAGTAGCTCGAGCTTGAGCTCAACTCAAACCGAATCGATTTCGAATAATTTACGAGTCAATTTCAGGTATTTCACAAGCTGTATCGTCTCGTTTACGCCCCTACGAGTGCTAGAGCCATGGCAGGGGAAGTTGGGTTCTTATGTTTAATTCTTTTTATCTGCGATTTTGTTCTAGACTTCTAGTATGGTATTGGATGTATAATGGGACTTTTTTGTGTATTGCGAGGTCTAATTTTTGGTTTGATTCTTATGACTTATGGGTGTGATATGATGTATGGTTTTGCTGATGTGACGATCTACAATTGCTATTTGCATCCTACTACAAAGCACAAGTTGAGCTTGGACTATTTTGTATCTAGGTTTAATATTCTTCTCGTTAAAGTGTCGTACCGTAAAATCTAACTACAAATCTTAACGACATGAACATGACTATATACACATCCATTCTTGATGAACTACGTACATTAACTATAGAATAAGCTTTGGGTGATCGACTTGGGTTTTAGTTGCAACGACATCATCGTTATTTATCGATGCCCCACACAAAAAATCTTGCTTGATCTTGCGTTGTTTATCAATGCCCCTAGTTTGAACAATGCACTAGTGGTCTAGTGCTATCAAATTATCTTCTACTTATTCCAACAATCCAACTTAGGTGAGGCGAAACATGTTTATATTTCTAGACTATTTCATCATCAGGGTAACTTAGTGGTATTGTGTTTTGTGTTCTTTCATGATGTATTAGGTGCGAACCTTGTTACGTGAGATCATAGAGGTGAGAAAAGAAATGGTTGGAAATTGACTAAGACGTTGATCTGGTTGATGTAAATATGTAATACTGATGTCTACGCGATGTGAATTAAAGTTAGGGATAAGTAACTCAGAATGTAAATAACTATACATAAATGTTTATGTTGTGGAATGAACTATTAAGATATTTATTATATGTAATGAATTTTTAAATCCCGGTTATTGAATGTATGAGACCAATCAAAAACTTATAAGTAACAGCTTATATGTTGTCACATATACCGGCTATATACAATAATCAGGATTTGAAAGTTCATTACATACAATAAACATCTTAGTAGTTCATTACATAATATAAATATTCGTGTATAGTTAATTACATTATCACATACTTATCCCTTAAACTTAATCATCGTTCTTATTGCTACGAGTTCGCTAAATTTTTATAGTATAATTCTTTTGAAAAATGTTGTATTTTTTATTCAGAGGTCAAATAAATATTGGATATTGGTCAATCTAACTAACTTTAAACTTTTAAAATATTTTTCTTATCAATATAACTCATAAAGATGTAGTTGTGCAAATAAATGTGAAATCAATATTTAAACCCATCAAAATTAGAAAAAAAATCTATAAAAAAAATTTAAAAATCGTTACAATCTAGAAGTTATCAATACTTTACGCCGATACAAGGCCAGTGAAAATAATTCGATCTTGCTCTCACCACTTATTCGTTCTCGAATAATCTCAACTGATAAAATTTGTTCGTTCATCTAGTTTAGTTTTTTTTTTTTAAAAAGAAAAGTTTAATCGAATATAAGAGGTTCTTTTCTAAAAATAGTGAAGTCCAGAGCCCATGACCCAAAAGCCCACTAAAAAAAACACAAGGGCGGGAATAAAAAGGCCTTTATCAAAACTATTTTCAATCATCCCGCCAATACACATTTTATCTTCCCGCACAAGCCTCATTTCCCACTCACTATATAAACCCCCACTCTCGTTCATTTCCCCCAAATTTCAAAACCCTAATTCCCAAAAATTCAAAATTAAATCCCCAAAAACCAATCAAAAATCATGTTGGAATTAAGGCTAGTTCAAGGCAGTCTCTTGAAAAAGGTGATGGAATCCATCAAGGATTTGGTCAACGACGCCAATTTTGACTGTTCGGCGACTGGTTTCTCGCTGCAAGCCATGGATTCAAGCCACGTGGCGCTTGTTTCTCTACTGCTTAGATCTGAAGGGTTTGAACATTATCGGTGTGATAGGAACATAAGTATGGGGATGAATTTGAATAATATGTCAAAGATGTTGAAATGTGCAGGAAATGATGATATTATTACTTTGAAAGCTGATGATGGTAGTGATACTGTTACTTTCATGTTTGAATCCCCCAGTAAGTATCTACCTATATCTATATATCTATTTCTATATCTATATTCATGTAATATGTATGTGTCTTTTATTTTATTTATTTATTGCATTATATTTGTTTCATGATATTGATAGTTACGATTTATGAATTTTGTAGTTATGGTTAATTTTATAGTATTAGATCTGAATTATTTGAAATGTTATGTGATGGTTTATAGGTTTATTTTGTCTTGTTTATTGGAATAAATTATTTAAAAATGGGAAATTATTTGGCAGTAAAATAAAAGGTTGATTATAATGAATGGTCAATAGAACTAGGCCAAAAATGTATACTTAGAGGGCTCCCATTTGGTAACCGATGCATGCTGCTTTACACTTGGAAACAGACACCATTGGCACCCTCATACCTGTTGGGTAAATCGGTTTAATAACTTAGAATTGATACACATCTATTCACATAACTTAGAATTTCATAGAATTAGGACCCCAAAATTGATTATGAGAGAGTAATGAATTGTAAGAATTCTAACTTATGTGAATACAAGCTTTTTTAAAAATAATTCATGGGTCACCCGTGCGAAATTATAGAAGATGTATGAATAATTCAATAATATCTTGTTTTTTAAATTTGATGGATTTCGTGTCGTCTCTAGAAGCATGCATCTAGTAAAGCAAGATGTATATATGAATGTGATGGTTTTATACCATTTTTTTCTTCATATGGTTTAAGACTTTAAATCATATATCTATTTGATATTACCATTATTTGTTATTTCTAGCTTTTGACTTTCTTTTACTTTGTGTATTACAGCTCAAGATAAGATTGCTGATTTTGAGATGAAGCTGATGGACATTGATAGTGAGCATCTTGGCATTCCTGAAGCAGAGTATCATGCCATTGTTAGGATGCCTTCATCAGAGTTTGCAAGAATCTGTAAAGATCTTAGCAGTATTGGTGACACAGGTAGTTTCTTTACTTGATTCGGATGTCAACTATATATTAGTATTTACTATGCTACAGTATCATCTTTCTTTTTATATTTAGAACTGAATATAAATTCTAATGTTATTGTTTGTTGTTTGTAGTTGTTATCTCTGTCACTAAGGAAGGTGTCAAGTTCTCAACAAGGGGTGATATTGGAACTGCAAATGTTGTTTGCAGACAGAACACAACAGTCGACAAGGTATTTTTTTGTAGTCATTAAGACCTTGATTTTAGCCCAGCTACCTGTGACGGATTAATTTGGATTTGTGTTCACTTTTTAAAGGGTTTAAAGCTGCTTAATGTCTTCTTTTTAATTTTTTAAATCTTATAAATCTTATTTTTTTTAAAGAGCTGAAAACTGTTACTATAAACTGTATTGTGTTAGCAATTCATAGTCTGGGAATATAAAATCAATATCAGGAACGAATTACGGAATGTTCAACTTGACTTGTGATATTCGCGGTAGTCTTAAAGGCTTTAATGCTAGCCCATTTATACGTGATGAGTTAGTTTGGGCTGTTTTCGTCTTGATAAGTTAAAAGCTGCTCAGTTCTTCTTTTAGTGTTTAAAGCTTATAAATTGTTTTGCTTTGAAGAGCTGAAAACTGTAATTGGAAACTCTATTGTGTTATCAATCATAGTCAGTGGGAATATAAATTTGAGTTCAAAACATATACTATGGAGTGTTCTATTTGACTTGGCTTAGCATGTGTTGTGCTTTACTAATATATTATGTCAACCATAACCTGTCTTCAGCCATTACACAACTCGTGTGACCCACTTATCTAATTATCTTATTTTATCTGGCAGTAGTTGGTTTCTTTCAAGTTTGTTTTATTTATGGTTTATTGGTTTTAGCTTGTATGCTTACATGTATGTGCAGCCAGAAGAAGCTACTATTATTGAGATGAAGGAGCCTGTTTCTTTGACATTTGCGTTGCGGTACATGAATTCTTTCACCAAGGCTTCTCCATTGTCAAACACTGTCACAATTAGCTTATCTTCAGAGCTTCCTGTTGTGGTCGAGTACAAAATAGCTGAAATGGGCTATATAAGGTTCTACTTGGCTCCTAAAATTGAGGAAGACGATGAAGAGAATAAATCTTAAATATTTGAGGTAGCCAGATTATATCTGGTTATGTTATGACCAAAGAATTTGTAGTATGTGACACTCTTTTATAGTTTAGATTTCATTCTGTTCATGTTGCTATATTTGAACAGTTCTGTAGGCTTTCATTGTTTTCTTGTAAACCATCTTTTATTAGTTTGTTTTCTGGTTCATTGATCTATAATCATGTTTTGCTTTTACTGAGTTCAAAACTGGAATGAATTGTATCCATAATTTCGAGTATTTAAGCTAATGACGAGTTGAATATACAACTCAAGTTTTTGCTTATGAACTCGAGTATTTAAGCTAATGAGTTAAATATACAACTCAAGTTTTTGCTTATGAACTTGTTGATCCATTCAAAACTCTAAAGAAAACTAAACTTAATTTCTGTGTTAGACTGCTAGTCATTCACTCCATTCAAACTTCATTTTTCTTTGGAAAATAAAAATTATTTTCCCCGGTTTGGTAATTATACTTGGAGTTGGAAGGCCAGACTTGTCACATGCGATCCTGCTGAAACAATACAAACTCTGCTATTCAGCTTGACACAACCTCCTGATTCAAATCTTTTTGTATGTCAATTTAGTAAACCAATGCCATGAGCCCTTACGCTAGGCTGCTAGCCTTATCGCTTTGTCTTTCTAGGTTATTTCTTCCAGTATAAGCAAATAGTTGACATTGTAAAATATAGAAGGCAATCTAGTTAGACTAGAGATCATCTGGAAACAGGAGGCAACAAATGGGCTAAAATGATGAGAGTAATATGCTTACAATCTTTTCTAAAACAGGGTGGTTCCTGAATTTCTTTGTAACAATCTTTTCGGAATTTAAGTAGTTTCCTTGATATATGTCACCAGTGAAAGTTCATCTTCATAACGTATCTATAGCTCAGTGGAAATTTAACAATCTTTTATATATTCCTGCTTAAAAGTAGTTCAGTTCCTGCAAACAAAAATAAAAATCACAAATGAACCTAGCCATGTGATTTAGTCGTTAATTATCAAGTACAATTGTGCAAACATTCGTACCCTACATTTGAAACATCTACTATAGTCTATACGGGCCAAAGTCACCGGGTGATCAAACAAAATACACACATCGGATAGTTGACAGCCAGACACATCACACACGCTCCAACCTCACTGGGTCGTTCATATGCTGGAACAGGAAACAACTACATAATGTCCGTGTCAAGTGTCAACCATCAACGCATATGTGCTTCAATATCAAATAAAAGACTAAGGCTAAATGATATATTTAGATCTGGTTAAAATATCATTTTGTGTTAATTATAAAAATTGTCCCTGTCGTGATACTTTACTTGCAGCTTTCGTCCCTAACTTTTATAAAATTACAGTTTTGGTCCATTTTTTTTACTCCGTCAACAGTTTTGGTCCTAACTCCTAACGTCCGTTTAAAAGGTATGCATGTGCCAAACACTTGATGGGCATTTTTGTCATTTCACTTGTCACATACTTACATACCGTTTAATACCCAGATTTATCAATATTTCTGATCCAACCCAGATCTATGATTTTAGATCTATTTATGTTCATTACACCTACCAAATGTAACATAAAAATGCGCAGATTTAGCATCCCCCCCCCCCCCACACCCACACACTCTATCTCTAGTCAACACATACACCCATCAGAAATTCTTTTGCTGACAACTAATCCGGTGGTGGCTGAATGGGTTGAAGAAAAAGAATACGAGTAGGTGTGGGTGGTGGCCGGATCTAAAAATAGATTGCGATGGATTGGTTAGCATCTGGTCAGAAATTGAACAAAGATTTATATGATTGAGCTTTCGGTTGTGTAGTTTTATGTATTTGCGATTGAAGGAATATATAGATGAAGTTTGGTGGCTTTTTCTTCCTCATTTTCTTTCTCCCTCATCTGTACTGTCTCACTTTCTCTTATTTTTCTTCTTCACAAATCCATTTCATTTTTTCTATCAAGAAATTAAAAATGGTTAACTCTAGTTGTGGTTATTTTTTGTGATGTGTATTTCCTTTCCTTTACAGTATATTTATGCAAATTTTGTAATAAAAATTAGGGGTTGATTTTTGTTTATAAAATATAATTCTTATGAATGAATATTATTAATTCTTTTCAATGGATAAATGGTAGTGAAGAAAAAATTAAGAAATATAAATTGAGATAGAAGAATAGTATGAGATTGGAAATCAAACTCTGGTTTTTTTTTTTTTGTTGTCCATGTATCACAAGTATCTATACATCTTGTTTTTTTTTTTTATTATTTTCTTATCCATCAAATCACATAGTAAATCTTAGGGATTTTTTTTGACAGATTTGATGTTCTGATATATGATAATGATGGTCTGATATTGATTTTGTTGATCAATTTACTTTGATTATCTGGTAATTGACTTATTGTTATTTTAATTGTTTATTAATGTTGATGATTAATCTGGTATTCATTTTGAAGAAAGTGGCTACGTGGGGGTATTGGGTTTATTACGGGGAAGAAGATAAGAATAAACTCTGATATTAAAGATCTGAGAAAGGAAATGAAATGACAAAAATACCCATCACGTGTTTAGCACGTGCATATTTTTTAAACGGACGTTATGGGTTAGGACCAAAACTGTTGATGGAGTCAAAAAAATTGGACCAAAACTGTAATTTTTGAAAGTTAAGGACGAAAGCTGCAAGTAGAGTACCACGACGGGGATGATTTCTGTAGTTAACTCTATCATTTTTCATAATCAACCAATAAGTTGCATATACCTTCTATTACAAGTTGGAATATCTTTTGTTTTGCGTCAACAACCCTCTCATTTGTTACTTACACACTAAATTATAAGGATGATCCTCAATGTTTAAATAAACTAGGTTTTTTAGGGTGTATTGGTTTCTCATACCTAATTTTTGAGTCGAGACGACATTGTGTTGAATTGTCTAGTTTTCCGGTTTTTCCCGTTTTAACTAGTTTTATGTTATTTGTTTTTATATAAATAGTTTACTTTTATGATGATGCGTATACTTTTAACTTTTTTTTTCTTATCAACGTTAATACTCTTTTTTTTTATTATTCTTATAACTACTTAATTGCTATTATTATTTAATGAATGTAATTATACAATTTCTTCGTTGAGTGTTAATGAATTTTACATACAGAGTACTTTTTATAGATAAAAAATCACAAATCGGATTTTTCTCTCAATCGGCCCGGTTAAAAACCCAGATTTTAAAGCGTTGAAATTTAGACAATACTTACAATCACCAAAAACATCATTCTTTCTTCTTCATCTTTCTACCCCAGTAACAAGTTTAGCAACCTTAAATATTATTTAGACTACACTTAGCAACCTTAACTATCGTATTGAAGATGCCGGTGAACTCGTTTAATAGCGGTTGCATTTTCTTTCACTTTGTGTTCACTTAATGGTAGGTTCGTTGATTTTTTTGTTGTTGTTGCTTATTGTAATGTTCATGAATCATATTCCAAAAGGATTCGTATCTTTGTTGATCGGCGGTGGCGGGATCCGTAGAGATATGAAAATAAGCCCGGGCCAACAATTCTTCATCTTCGCCACTCCAAGCGATCGGGGGTGCTCTTGTGGTTAAGGTAGTTTTTTCGCCTTCCTACCACCAGGTGGAGGTGGCGCCTCCACCTCATCACTAGAGGTGTCTTGCACATCGTCATATGGCTCGTCGGTTGCACTTGGTCATCATCATCTTCAAGAAACGTGATCGTGGGTTCGGTAGGAGGAAATTGAAATTAGCCCGTGTCGAACTGCACTCGGAAATCCGAGGTCAACAATTGAGAGATGTCGTCAACGACGTTTTGGTTTTGACTAGAAGAACCACCGAAATCGTATTGTGGTTCGACGATTCTAGGAAGTTGATTTCTTGGTGCTGTATATGTTTTTGATTTTTTTTAGTAGGAATCGTTTTCAAGAATATTTGTGAAAGAGATGAGTAAGAAATATATAGAAAAAATGTAAGTATTTTTAATATTTTTAATAAGTGAGAATGAATGAAATATTGAAAGGTATATATAGTAATAAGAATAGGGATAAATTTTGTAAATTTTTATTTAAAAAAACGGACACATTTGGCCAAAAATAAGAATAATAAAAAGGCTCCCAATGTTCACATGTCAGCTTCCCAACGTTCACTTGCATCGACAAAAAATAACCGATGTAACTTGTCAAACTTGCCGTTAAAGTTGTCGATGCATGTGCTATAGCTTTGCCAATTAGCCGATTCTAGCCGATGTTTTTTGCCGATAGAACAAGCCGACTACACCCTTGTCCCTTCCAACCACCAAAAACATCATTTTTCTTCCTCATCTTTCCACCCTAGTAACAAGTTTAGCAACCTTAAATACTGTTTAGACCACACTTACAACCACCAAAACCAATATATACACTATCAGGACGTGTTTGGTTCACATAATATTTTTGGAAGGAATGAAATCTTTCGAAAGAATTGGAATCTGAAGGAATGGAATTTGACGGAATGTTTTTGAGAGAATTCAAGTGATTGAAGGAATGAAATTCCTTTTTCCATTCCCAATGAATAGATATTCCATCAAATGATAGAATGTTTACATTCCTACGGAATGAGATTCTTTTTTTTTTTAACAACCAAAAGCACTAAGGAATAAAACTGAATTTCCAATTATATCAGATTACATCATATTATGTGAAACAAACACGACCTCAGTTTCTTGTCAAGGGTTTGTTAAAAAAGAGTTTGTTATCATCACCACTCATCATTATTTTTCCTTAATGTGGAATTTACGATATTGAATCAAGGGTCTATGCAAGTAATTTTAAAACGTACGTTTTAATTTACCATAAAAAAGTATTATCAACGTCACTTGTTATCTATCTTATATTTTTGTATAAATTTAATTGTTGACATAATAATGATATATTAAAAAATTCTAAATATTTATATATGTATTAAGTTGTTATGTAAAAATGAAAGTAATAAAAATATTGAAAATCTGATCCAGATTCCTTAAACATTTTTCAAACGGCTACTTAATATTAAATCATTAACTTAATGTTTTATTTAACCAATATACATAAAATAAAATAAAAACACAAAGATCACATTCTCACATGGTTGAAACTTACAACATGTGCTTGCTAGTGTGCACTGTTGGACGGCCAGACGGACTTCAAGCAATTATAAATTCTATTTGTTAATTTCAAAAACTTAAATTATAATGCCTGCACTTCACCTCTAGTTAAATTATTTAATCATAGTTAAATTATAAAGAATAATATTAGCTGGAATCCAGATACAAAAACAAATATCTATAAATCTGTGAAAAAAATATCACATCTGTCAAAACAGTTTTTCAACCTTCAGATCAAAAAAATCTTAAATAATCTCATCCATCCATTCAAATTTTTTCAAATTATTTTCATTTTGGAGCCATTTAAAAAATTCAACCTATAGATACACAATTCTGTCTCTATACAACATTATACATCTCCCTATCTATATAATGAAATGACTAAAAAACAACAATTTTCACTCTCACTGTAAACCCTAACCGCTAACCTATCTCTCTCTCTCTAAAAATCACACTTTCTCTCTCTAAAACACACGTCGGAAAAATGAGAGAAATCCTACATATTCAAGGAGGACAGTGCGGAAACCAGATCGGGGCGAAGTTTTGGGAAGTAGTGTGTGCGGAGCACGGGATCGACGTTACCGGAAAGTACACCGGAGACGCCGAACTTCAGCTTGAAAGGATTAATGTTTACTATAACGAAGCGAGTGGCGGAAGGTTTGTTCCACGCGCCGTGCTTATGGATCTGGAGCCAGGGACTATGGACAGTCTCAGATCTGGTGCGTACGGACAGATCTTCAGGCCAGATAACTTTGTTTTTGGACAATCTGGTGCCGGAAATAATTGGGCGAAAGGTCATTACACTGAAGGCGCTGAGTTGATTGATTCGGTTTTGGATGTTGTTAGGAAGGAGGCTGAGAATTGTGATTGCTTACAAGGTATATATATCTGTATCTGTATCTATATTATATCAATACGTTTATGTTTTGTAGTTGATGATAAATCAGTATTTAATTTTGTTATTTTTTCATCAGTTGTTTCTAATCTGATATATAAATGATAGATCTGTTGGTTGTGCTAGTTTTTGTGTTATATATATTTGATACATATATTTATATATCTATTGATGATTATATTGCTTAATTAGTATAATTTTTGTGAAATGTTTAGATGCTTATATGAGTTTTATAATTTATATATATGTTTAAATAGTTTTTGAATAGTTAGTTTGGGATAAAGTGTTTGATGCTGTGATTCGGATCAGAAATGATAGATCTAATGCCTTGCTTTTTTTTGATTAGAAGTAGTTTGTTAGTTATTTGTGTTTTGATCATTATGAATTGGAAATGGTAATATTTGAGTTTATTTTGAAGTTTGTTTAAGTTTGAATTGGGACGGATCTAAATAATTACTAGTGTCAATGTTGCCTGAATTTTACATTTTGTTGTAATGTCTCTTTGATTATAGATTTGGATTTTTTATTTTGGTTTGAAGATTGGTTCGAATCGTTCTGTACTGATTTAAATTGAGGGATCTTTAAAAGCCATGTCTATCTTTATGCAAATTTGCTTTTTGAACACTTGCTTGTGGATTCCAATACATTAGATATTACATAATATATGTATATTTGGTTGGAGATTTATGGAAACGATAAGAAACTGCTGATACTACGGAGTATGGATTTAGAATTTGATAAGGTTTGTGGACAAGTACATGTACGTTGTGTAGATAAAGTTATAAGCTGTGTTAACTCATTTAAAAGTTTCATTTGCTTTATTTGCCTTTTGTTTTTTCTGGATCAATATACGGTTGTGTGTGGACTCACTTAGAGGTGTGTTGGGAAGATGCTAACTGTAAATGATGTGCAGGTTTCCAGGTCTGTCATTCCCTTGGAGGTGGAACTGGATCCGGGATGGGAACCCTTCTGATTTCAAAGATCAGGGAAGAGTATCCCGATCGAATGATGATGACCTTCTCTGTATTTCCATCTCCCAAGGTTTCAGACACTGTTGTTGAACCGTACAATGCTACATTGTCTGTTCACCAACTTGTGGAAAATGCTGACGAGTGTATGGTTCTTGATAATGAAGCATTGTATGACATTTGCTTCCGAACCCTCAAGCTTACCACTCCAAGCTGTAAGTAATCAAAATCTTAAAGTCTCTTTCATATTTTATGATAAGTATATCACTATCTAGTTTACTGACTTTACAATATTTAATGCAGTTGGTGATTTGAACCATCTTATCTCTGCAACAATGTCCGGAGTCACCTGCTGTTTGAGATTCCCTGGACAGCTCAACTCTGATTTGAGAAAGCTTGCTGTGAATCTTATCCCATTCCCTCGTCTCCACTTTTTCATGGTTGGGTTTGCTCCCCTCACCTCCCGTGGTTCTCAGCAATACCGAGCCCTCACTGTACCCGAGCTCACCCAACAAATGTGGGACGCAAAGAATATGATGTGTGCTGCTGATCCACGCCATGGACGTTACTTGACTGCCTCTGCCATCTACCGTGGTAAAATGAGCACTAAAGAAGTTGACGAGCAGATGCTTAATGTCCAAAACAAGAACTCCTCATACTTTGTCGAGTGGATCCCTAACAATGTCAAGTCAACTGTATGTGACATCCCGCCAACTGGTCTTAAGATGGCATCTACTTTCATTGGAAACTCAACTTCTATTCAAGAGATGTTCAGGCGTGTGAGTGAGCAGTTCACTGCTATGTTCAGGAGAAAAGCTTTCTTGCATTGGTACACTGGTGAAGGTATGGATGAGATGGAGTTCACTGAAGCTGAGAGCAACATGAACGACTTGGTGTCTGAGTATCAGCAGTACCAGGATGCGACTGCTGATGAAGAAGGTGAGTATGAGGAGGAAGAGGAATATGAAGAGGCTTAAAGGACTATCTCAAAGGAATGAAGTGTATTGGTTTTATGAGGTTTCTGAATTTTGGTTACAACCAGTGGTTGTAAGCTGTATTGCCATTTTTATCCAAACACTGTAGTAAAAGAAGCCAATCTAGTAGTGTTTTGCTTTAAACTGATGAATTTGGTGTAATTTGTTTCTATTTGGATAAGTAAGTTTTCGTTCTTGTTTAACCTTTTTTTGGTGATCTTAGTTGGCGTCGATAGTCACAACTTCCTTGTATGGAACTTTTGTTTGACATTCTCCGCAGCACTCGTAAAATGTTCACATCTAATTAAGTTTAAAAAAAAGGATAAGAAAGCAATCTTTAGATGCTACTCGTATTTCTTAATTAAGCGTTTTATTCAATTGTAAACGTTCCAGAAAGTTGAACAAAATACGGATGAACGTTACAAACAAAAATAAAGATGAACGTTACAGATGTTGGACACTCTGACTGCTCTTTTCTCATGGACATGAATCATGATGTTAGTTTGCAATTGGGAAATGATAATCCTCCTAATTTCTTATTTTTTTAAAGTAAGAGATTATATTTCACAACCCATCATATTTTCCTCTATAGTATTTGTCCATAGCTGAGAGCTACAAATACTTTGGCCGGAAGTTGCATGTTTCCGGTTATGAAGTTAGGAAAGTCAACGTACAAGTATTTTAGATACATTAGTTTTACATGATCATATCATTTTTTTGAGCAGGATGTTGGGAAGGTCTACATAGAAACTTGTATATAAATGTAGATTAAGAGAGAAGTATGACAATTGTGGGTCCAACTAAGTTGGGTATTGATTTAACCTAGTCCGGGTACGGTAGAACTTGACTATTAGATTGTTGTATAAGTAATGGGGGGTTTGGTGGTGGAAAACGGAGATGGGGATTATTAAATCGTGACAAACCCCCAACAATCCTAAAATTATACTTAATTGCATTCTTAGACATAGTCTGTAAGAACGATCCTGGTCTTATATATTTGACATACTCAGGTCCACCCCCGTGAGTGAGTATAGTAAAGAAGTTAATCTTACATTTATAAATTTAAAACTTGTTTGAATATTAAGTAATAAATCTCGGTCATCAATCGGCCTGGTTAAAAATCCATACTTTAAAGCATTGACGATCCATATGTGGTTTGCACATATTTCATTAATCGTTTCCAACTTTTTGAAACTACCCTATTAGTTGCGATTTAACTTCATGGTTCATTAAAGTTGTCTAACGTGCATCGTTTCTGTCATTCTTTTCGTGTAGTGCAACCTTTTATACTATTCAGACTACACTTACAATTACTAAAGAACAATATATACAATCTTAATTTCTTGTCAAGGGTTCGTTAAAAAAGAGTTTGTTAATTTCATTTATCATCACCACTCGTATGTATTATTTTTCCTTAATATGGAATTTATGGTATTGAATCAAGGTCTATGTAAGTAATTTTTGAACGTTTTAGTTAGACTATCACAAAAATAGTACCAACGTCACTTGTTGTCTGTTTGTTTCATATTTCATATAAAACTTAATTGTTTATATAATATTGATATATTTTAAAAAATATATAATTATAAATATTTATATGTGTAATAAGTTGTTATCTTAAAATAAAAGTAATAAAAATATTTTAATTCTGATCCAGATTCCTTAAACATTTTCCAACGGCTACTTAATATTAAATCATTAACTTATTTTTTATATTTAACCAATAAACATAAAATAAAATTTAAAAAAAAATAACACAAAGATCACATTCTCACATGGTTGAAACTTACAACATGTGCTTGCTAGTGTGCACTGTTCGACAGCCAGATGGACTTCAACATATTATAAATTTCATTTTTAAATTCAAACTTTTTAATTATAATGACTACACAGGGTTGAGGACCGGTTGGGCTAACCCGTTGGGAAGTACCGTCGCCGACCATGCGGGTTGGCCATTGGGTTGAATGAAGCGGGCTTGTAGATAGCGAAGGGTTGGAATTGGAAGAGGGTTGGTCAAATTTGAACGTTGGAAAGTGAGGGAAGCCATTTAAATGTGACTGTCGCATATAAAAACAATATCTATCTATTTTTATTCTCTATATATACATTATTATTTTTTAACTTAAAACACAACCAAATCTACACCTTTATCACATATACCACAATTTTTATATGGATTCATGGATAGGGAAACAACAATAAAAAAAACTTAGCTAGTGTTTCACGAGGTTGGGGTCGAGGCGTATATCGACCTCATCTTGAAAGGCAAATACAATATCAACAACAACATCAACAACAATCAAGCTCACAATACTATATCCCCGATCTACTGATTAGCCAACCTTATGTTCAAAGGCAATCGGATTCTCAACCAATATACCATTCTCCTCCCCCTCCCGCAATAAACTAATACGTTGTGTGCCAAATGGCCTATATAGATCTCGAAAATTTTGATCCGTTCGACACCTATCGCAACCCAACACCCATTCTTGACGACGACGATGATGAGACCGTTCCCGAAACACAAGAAGCTCCATTTGGTAGATTTGTTATATGGGGGAAGAGAATATGAGGCTGTTAGGCATCTAAGTTGGGTGAAAAACTCTCACATGCCATTTTTTGAACCATAAAAAACATGGGAGCCCAAACATTTATTCAAAATATTAAAAAATTAGTGTGTGAGGTTTTTCACCTAAGTCGTGTGCATAAAAGCCTGATACTCACTTTTCTCTTGTTATATTTATATTAATACGTGTTTATTTATACTTTTTTAATCTATACATTTATATAACTGTTATATGTTATATAATTGTTACACCTTTTTAATTGTTATATGTTCTATTATTTATACGTTTTTTAATTGTTATATAATTGTTACACGCTTTTAATTGTTGTATGTTCTATTATTTATATGCTTTTTAATTGTTATATATATAATTGTTACACGTTTTTAATTGTCGAAGAAAATGTGGTTCAATAATAGGTTTCAAGAAGGAAATTCTCAAACCGAGCGGATAAAAACAAAGGATTCCGGATGAAGAGGTGTCGTTAGCTAAGGCGTGGATTCATATATCAACATGTAGACAAGTCAGTAATCAACAAGGTCGGGATAAATTTTGGCAACGAATCTTGGATCATTTCACAAAGGAATTGGGTGGCACAACTCGATTTATGGATAACATCAACACCAAATGGAGCGCATTGAATAGTGTAATCAATGGATGTTACATCCAAGTGGTACGTTCATTATATACGTATATATACTTTAATTACGTGCATTATATATATGTATACTTTAAATTAAGTTGTGATTTATATTGAAACACATGTTATGGATTGCATGACAAATAACTTTTGTCTTACCTAATAATCATATCTCTCTTTTTTTTCTCCCTTTTTTAAAATACAAAAACGTAAAAATATAATTCAAGATGTCGTTACCCAGCCACATTCTTTGACCAAGCTTGATTTTAGATTAAAAAAAAATAGTTACAAAAATTATGTAATTCGAGATGCCATTACCCTGCCATACTATTTAAACAAACTTGTTTTGTAAATTTTATTTTCAATTAAAACATACATGCTTAATATGGTACCTTACTACTTTCCTTTATAAATTGTGTTCTTTTTAATCTCGTTCATTAATTATATGTTTCAATGAGATACCTTCCTTCCTAAATTATGTCTTTTATTTTCAATGAAGAGATTAAATGTTAAATATATATTTGAGCTTAATACCATGTCGGTGACCGGGTTACTCGAAAACAACCTATTTGCCCCTTTTCACCAAAAACTATCCATTTGACCCGTGAACCCACTTGACCCAAAGTCAATCCGTTACGGGCTGACTCGATAGACAGCCCTAATAATTAGGCATGTCTATACCCGACTCAACCTGAAACCGACATGAAACCAACCCGAAAAAAACAAGTTAAAGTTGTGAAATCTTGACCCGCCAACCCACTAACCTAATTAAGTTATATAATGTTTTTAACAGGTTGACTCATTAATCCATTTGACTTGCAAACTGACCCATTTATCCTGAAATCAACCCGTCAATCAATAACCTATATGAGTTGTTTAACCTATATGACTTTGTAGAGAAACACGTATCATTAAGTTAAAGACTTTTTATTTAATATTATAACTTTAGATAAAAAAAAATGTATATGATATTAACTCATATAATGTTTATTTTAGTGGGAAAATAAGTAATTTTTGTTAGATAAATAAATCGTAAATCTAAATTAATTAAATTTTTTAGCTAGAAACAAAGTATCATTTACTTTTTGATTTTTTCAATGTAAAAATGAATTGTAGGAACATGATTTTGTGATTGTTAAGTTATATTGAAAGATTTAATTCGTTTGGAATTCGAAATATACTTATTATAATTTTCTTTGGCATTACCTAATATAGAATGACATTTAAAATAGTTTCTAAAAATAAGTTCAACCAATTAGAATTCAAAAAAATAAAATCTTCGACCAATCAGAAGCGAGAGAATTCATTTTTTTTTTCTGATACCGGCAATATATATATAATTATTTAGTTATAGTTAAATTATAAAAAATAATATTAGCTGGAATCCAGATAAAAATCAACTAAATCATTGAGAAAAGGAAAAAAAAATCACATCTGTCAAAACAGTTTTTCAACCTTCAGATGATCAGATCAAGAAAATCCAAATGAATCTCATCCATCCATTCAAAATTTTCAGATTATTTTCATTTTGGAGCCATTTAAAAAATTCAACCTATAGATACACAAATCTGTCTCTATACAAAACTATACATCTCCCTATCTATATAAGAAACAACAGTTTTCACTCTCACTGTAAACCCTAACCGCTACCCCTATCTCTCTCTCTCTAAAAATCACACTTTCTCTCTCTAAAACACACGTCGGAAAAATGAGAGAAATCCTACATATTCAAGGAGGACAGTGCGGAAACCAGATCGGGGCGAAGTTTTGGGAAGTAGTGTGTGCGGAGCACGGGATCGACGTTACCGGAAAGTACACCGGAGACGCCGAACTTCAGCTTGAAAGGATTAATGTTTACTATAACGAAGCGAGTGGCGGAAGGTTTGTTCCACGCGCCGTGCTTATGGATCTGGAGCCAGGGACTATGGACAGTCTCAGATCTGGTGCGTACGGACAGATCTTCAGGCCAGATAACTTTGTTTTTGGACAATCTGGTGCCGGAAATAATTGGGCGAAAGGTCATTACACTGAAGGCGCTGAGTTGATTGATTCGGTTTTGGATGTTGTTAGGAAGGAGGCTGAGAATTGTGATTGCTTACAAGGTATATATATCTGTATCTGTATCTATATTATATCAATACGTTTATGTTTTGTAGTTGATGATAAATCAGTATTTAATTTTGTTATTTTTTCATCAGTTATTTCTCATCTGATGTTTAAATGATAGATCTGTTAGTTGTGCTAGTTTTCTGTATCTATATACATGATGATTTTTTTGCTCAGATGCTTCCAGTTGTTGAATAATTAGTTTGGGATTAAAATTGTTTGTTGTTGTAATTCAAGTCAGATACGATAGATCTTTTGCTCTGCAGTTTCTGTTTGTATCGCGCTCATGATTATGTATCTGATTAATTTGAAGTTGCTTGTTAGTCATTTGAGTTTTAGTTATTAGAAGTTAGAAATGGTAGTATTTGAGTTCATTTTGAAGTTTGTTTATGTTTGAATTAGGACAGGTTCAGATCTAAATGGCAACTACTGTCTATGTTGTTTGATTGCTACATTTTGTTGTTATCTCTCTTTGATTATCCATTTGAAGTTTGTAGGGTTTGAATGTTGAGTGTATAGATATGAATATTTTATTTCGGTTTAATTCGTTTTGGTATTGAGGGTTAAGATATGAATCTGTTAAGTATTGGTTTGAATGTCAAGGGATCTTAAAAAGCCATTTTTATGTTTATGCATAATTAGTTTGTGAACATCTCTTCTATTGGTTTGAATTTGTTGAATTGTGCTTCCTGATGCCAACACGTTAGATATTGCATAATAAAAGCGTGTCTGGTTGAATATTTATGAAAATGGTAAGATGCTGATGCTATGGAGTATGGGTTTAGAATTTGATAAGGTTTAATTTGTTATCAAAATTTGAATTGGTGGACTATAAGTACATTGAGTAGGTTAAATTATAAGTTATGTATATTCATTTAGAGATTTCATTCTCTTTATGTGGGTCGTTTTCTTTCATTTCACTGGATCTATATATGGCTTTGTGTGGACTCACTTAGATATGTGTTGGGAAGATGCTAATTCTATTTGATGTGCAGGTTTCCAGGTCTGTCATTCCCTTGGAGGTGGAACTGGATCCGGGATGGGAACCCTTCTGATTTCAAAGATCAGGGAAGAGTATCCCGATCGAATGATGATGACCTTCTCTGTATTTCCATCTCCCAAGGTTTCAGACACTGTTGTTGAGCCGTACAATGCTACATTGTCTGTTCACCAACTTGTGGAAAATGCTGACGAGTGTATGGTTCTTGATAATGAAGCATTGTATGACATTTGCTTCCGAACCCTCAAGCTTACCACTCCAAGCTGTATGTACTAAAATCTTAAAAGTCTGTTTCACATTTTATGATTGATTTATTAATATCTAGATTTACCGACTTCACAAATTTTGATACAGTTGGTGATTTGAACCATCTCATTTCTGCAACAATGTCTGGAGTCACTTGCTGTTTGAGGTTCCCTGGACAGCTCAACTCTGATTTGAGAAAGCTTGCTGTGAATCTTATCCCATTCCCCCGACTCCACTTTTTCATGGTTGGGTTCGCTCCACTCACCTCTCGTGGTTCGCAGCAATATCGTGCCCTTACTGTACCTGAGCTCACCCAACAAATGTGGGATGCGAAAAACATGATGTGTGCTGCTGATCCACGTCACGGGCGTTACTTGACTGCTTCTGCCATCTACCGTGGTAAAATGAGCACAAAAGAAGTTGACGAGCAGATGCTTAATGTCCAAAACAAGAACTCCTCATACTTTGTCGAGTGGATCCCCAACAATGTCAAGTCAACTGTCTGTGACATCCCACCAACTGGTCTTAAGATGGCATCTACTTTCATTGGAAACTCAACTTCTATCCAAGAGATGTTCAGGCGTGTGAGTGAGCAGTTCACTGCTATGTTCAGGAGAAAAGCTTTCTTGCATTGGTACACTGGTGAAGGTATGGATGAGATGGAGTTTACTGAAGCCGAGAGCAACATGAATGACTTGGTGTCCGAGTATCAGCAGTACCAGGATGCAACTGCCGATGAAGAAGGTGAGTATGAGGAGGAAGAGGAATATGAAGAGGCTTAAAGGACTATCTCAAAGGAATGAAGTGTATTGGTTTTATGAGGTTTCTGATTCTTGGTTACAACCAGTGGTTGTAATCTGAATTGCCATTTTTATCCAAACACTGAAAAGAAGCCAATCTAGTAGTGTATTTTGCTTTTAACTGAAGAATTTGGTGTAATTTGTTTCTATTTGGATAAGTATTTTTTCGTTTTTGTTTAACCTTTTTTTTGGTGATCTTAGTTGGCTTCAATAGTCAACTAAGATCCATGTATGGAACTTTTGTTTGAAATTCTCCACAACACTCATAAAATGTTCACACTTAATAAGTAAGTAAAAAAAAGCACAAGAAAGCAATCTTCAGATGCTATCTAATTAAGCGTTTTATATAATTTTAAACGTTCCAGAAAGTTGAACAAAATACGGATGGACGTTAAAGACCTTAGACACTCTGACTGCACTTTCTCATGAACATGAATCATGATAATTTGCCATTATATTAGCCGAGAATATCAGTAGACTTGTTTCCCTTCTTCATAAGTTCCTCTGGCAGTTATAGCACTTCATTTTCCTAGCGCAGTTTTCACTTGATCCATTTTTAGCATTCTTTGGCAACATGAAACTACTAAATTTGCAATTGCCACTTTCAACTTGATGCCATTCATCATTCTTTCCTTTAGATTTGTCCCAACAAGCTTGTCGATATCACTCGCAAGGAGAGGGTCACGGTACCAATGTGGTACACCGGACTAAAAGGTTCCCGGCCAGTTACCTTCTTCTTTTGTATAAGGAGAGAAGTTTGATTAAACGAATAAAGGAATAAATCAACCTAATTGGTATGACATGTGAAAAAATCAGAGGACAAGATTAGGAAAAAGAATTAGTTCATTCCACATGTCAAATTCCTAAGGTTTTAGGCATATCTTTAGGCACACCAATTAGGTTCATTAATCATTTTCCTTTTGGAAAGGATAATGATAAATCAACCTAATTGGTATGCCTAAAGTTGTGCCTAATTGTGATTGGAAGAGAGAAACACTTTAATAGAAAATATAGATATAGACAATGAGATAATTTATAGGGAAAAGTGAATATAAGGTTGTCTGGTACGTAAATTTAAGTGTGAAAACCTTCACATACAAACTTTTTATTTTTTTTGATTAATAAATAAATGCTTGGGCCCCATGAATTTTATGGATTAAAAAAACAAATATGTGGGTGTTCCATATCTAAGCTTAGATACCTAATAAGGATAATGATAAATCAACCTAATTGGTATGCCTAAAGTTGTGCCTAATTGTGATTGGAAGAGAGAAACACTTTAATAGAAAATATAGATATAGACAATGAAATAATTTATAGGGAAAAGTGAATATAAGGTTGTCTGGTACGTAAATTTAAGTGTGAAAACCTTCACATACAAACTTTTTATTTTTTTTGATTAATAAATAAATGCTTGGGCCCCATGAATTTTATGGATTAAAAAAACAAATATGTGGGTGTTCCATATCTAAGCTTAGATACCTAATAGTCTTCTATTACCATTCCCCATATAATATATATGTAGGTTAGTCCCGTGCGTTGCACGTTTATCTCTATATAACATGTTTCGCTAAAATGTTAAAATGAAAGAGGCGCGATACAAGTAATAATGTGTCAAACTTCTTCGTCTCCTGACATAAGTTCCAACGTAGGTTGTTTACATCTCAATCTCCCAATACACCTGTCGTTGTATTGGGATCCAAAACATGTGGAATATGACATTGATGTTACTTACTTTAGTCATTTTTTTTTATCTTGCCACCAAACATTCAAGACCCGAACTCTTACATTTGTATTGCGTGTCTTAGATGCTAATGTTTCAATACATAAAATCAAAACATAACGTAAACGAAGATACATAACTTAAATATGCAATTAAGAAATAAAAACCAAACTCCAAACATGTCTTTTCTTTTGTTTGAATCAAATAAGAAACACAAGTTTTGTTTCTTGCCAAAAGGTAACTTGTTTATTTTAAAAGAAATTTTGTTTTTCTTCTCACCGACCAAAAAGTTCACAAAACTAAAGAAAAAAAATGCCTTCCTTTTAATTGATTTGTTTTATCTCTTTCTATTTCAACGCCTATGATCCAAAATAATCAATGGATATATATATATATATATATATATATTTCTAATAAGAGTTAATTACATATTTCGTCCGTAAAATTGACAATTTTTGCTAATATTGTACTAAAGTGAAGTATTACACGAATTATCCCTAAAGTTGTCAATTTTTTTTCAATTTTTACACCGCAACCAAACAACGTCTATTTAGACCATTAAATGAGAGACAATTTCGTCATTTCAATCCAAAATCCCACCACGCACTACTCACCTAAAAAATCAATTACTAAATCGGCTGCTGTTAATAGCCACATATCTTCACGCTTCTTGAATAAGTTGAACCTTGTTGCCGAAATTAATTACTAAAGCCCGCACAGAAAATCTAATAAACTCTCTTAGAAATTCAGTCGTAACATGAACCCGACCTTTCTCGAATCAAGTTTTTCCTCTGTACCCGTGACTCAATTGTTAACGTCATCTAACAACTTCAATCAAATTATAAATATAATATTATAAATTAGCCAAAACTAAAAAAAGTTGTTTGCAACCTTGTCATCTTTGTCTACAATGAAAACATTAGAATTTTGTTGACCTAATAGATATAAGGGATGAGAATATGTGATTGTCATATACCTAACTTAGGTATAGAACCTCTCACATGCTAATTTTTTAATTCATAAAAAATATAGAGGTGAATCATTTATTATAATAAATATCAGAATATTAGTATGTGAAAGGTATTTATACCTAGCTTAGGTATATAACAACCACACACTTACTTTTCTCTAAGAATGTTGGTTACATAGTATACACTTGCAAAATATATAATATAATTATTGCGATTTAATAAGATATTGAATATATATTCATAAAAGTTATAATCATAATCATAAGAATATTTATTATATAGATATGAAATCTATAATTGTATACTGATATTTTTAGAATTGTATATATAAATCATTTTTTATATATCTAAAGACAGTTGTTCTAATAACTTATTAATCAATCACAACTCTCGATTTCTTTAAGTTGACTTTTTTTTTAATTTTGACTTTAATTTATATTTTTTTTATTTTTCATTGCCAATTACATTTTTTAAATAATAAATCAAAAATAATAGCAAATATATATCATATAAATTAATAGTTAATTTATATCATAATAATACGCTCTATCTTATATATACAAAATTAATTAATCAGAAATAAATAAAGTTCAATATAAATGTATCAAGAATTTTTAATACTAATTCTACTTTTTTTTTTTTTAATTTTTTTGAGTTTTTTAGTAATTATCATGACACATATAAGAAAGACAAAACATGTTAAAACGACATCTTTATAGAAAACACTTATAATATTGTAATATTTTAATTAAAATATTTAGGATATAATTCATATAAGAATAAAATATTATTTCTATTAGTGCAAAATGTGAACTTTAATATACTACGTGTAACAATAAAACGAATAAATGATAGTGATATATTATGACTTTTTAATATTTGATTATCGCTAAGTCGGTCGCAGTCTGCAATTTCGATGGACATATTATAATTTTGTTATATTGATAATGTCACAATATTCGTGTATTTTTAAGAATATTTTGATAGACATATCACTAAGAATGTCACATTAAACAACTTTGATAGATATATTTTTAAGAAATATTTCAATATAATTATTTTTTTAATATATAGATCAATTTTTTATCAATAAAAATGGTAAACTAATTTTTAAACTGCAATAAATTAATCTCTAATATTGATAATGTCACAATATTCGTGTATTTAACACGGATTTAAAATTTAGTAGACTTGTCATAGGAGACATTTATTATGTTTAAATTTAAATGACATGTCGTTCATAAAATAAATAAATATAAAAAACCAAGAAACTAAAATGATAGAACATGAAGTCATTTATTAAATAAAAAAAAAACACGGACATAAAAACTACACACCTGAGCCATATATCAAATAAAAAGATGGAGATAAAGTATTTACAAATTTGTGGTTCATTTGGCAGCGAGCTTATATTTTGGTACGCACGTCATGGGTTGGAAACCCACTTGTGGCATTTAGTTTTTGAGCATTTATTTGGGAGGTGATGTAGCGGATGAGTTGTCAAAATTTAAAGGGAAGCAACATGAAAACAAAACGTTAAAAAAAATGACAGAGACAAGCTCTGAGCTATGTCACATCTTCACTTTGACATAGAGAATTACATAGATATATAGATATAATGTTCCCCTCATGAACTTTAAGTTAAAAGGAGCTGTTTAACATGTGTAAAAATTAAGGAGCTGTTTAACATGTGTGAAAATTGATATGAGTAAAACATTAAATAACATTTTCCCTATAGACAAGGGACTTTTGGCAGAAAACCTAATGAAAGGTGATTAAAAAAAAAAAGCATCATGAAGCCTAGTGAAATAATTTCATGATAATTTACCCTAAATTCTAAGAAAATTTTATAATAATTTACCCTAAATTATAAGAAATATCCATGATAATCTAGTAATCTACCCTAAATTCTGTACAAAATTAAGCACAAGAAGATGTCTAATAATTGCAGAAGAAACTCTTTCACAATGTTCCAAAGCTGCAGCCAACGTGCTCCTGAGTAATCATATTTAGGCGTCGTTGCATCACAGCCTTTGATGGGTAAGCAGGAAAACATATTTGGTAGAAGCATGTGTGAGAAGAAGGCAGACGGTTAACTTTCTCATTTGATCGGCAAATGGATAGCTTTGAAGCTAGACCACCGAAACCTTCTACAGGGAGATACTTCACTGACGTCCAGAAGAAGAGAAGAACCTTCCGTTGCTCTGCTGTCATCTTTTCGACAATCTATCATCAATTCAGATTAGAGATATAAACGAGACATGTCGTAAACCACAATGAATATATTTTTTAGACAAAAGTATAACCCATTGAACTAATATCTGTACATGTGTATGCTACTATTATAATCTTTAAATTGAACTCACAAAAAGAGAGCGATTGATGTCAACTACCTGAGCTTACTACTACTATATTAATTTGTAGTGCTTGATAATGTTTAGCTTTGTTACTGGGCTACAAACCTTTTTACCCAAAAAAGAATGAGTAGCATTGTTTCATAGGAATATCTAGGAGAATCTTTATTAAAACTAGGTGACATCATGATCATTATCCAAAAAGTAACTAGTGAATTAACCTATTTGGTAATCCCTTTTACCCAAACACAAGACTGATCTGGTCAATAAACACATTACCTCCCTGATTTTTGGGCCCCGGTTTTTCTTCTAATTCATCCACTTATTTCACCTAACTAGTTAGTTCTCGCTAGCCCAGTCCTATTCTACTAGACAAGTCGTGCAATTATAAGCAAGATGTCACATGTCACCATGATGGCGAAGCAGCGAGATCCCAACATCCTGAAGATAGCAGCAAAGGTTGCCAAATTAGGGATGTAAATAAAGGAAGCCAGAATATTTATCTAGATTCTCGGAGTGAAGAAAGTTAACATAAGGACGATTTAGAGATTGAGGAAGTGTAAGATCGGTACAATATATAGGGTGCGTTTAGTTGTGAGAAATGTTTTCTAGTTTTCCATTTCTTATTTTCTATAAACCGGAAGGAGTTTTCCACCTCTAGAAAACAAATTAAATTTTGAAAACGCATTCAAAACTAGAAAATGCTATTTTCATTTTCCAATATTGGAAACAATGTTCTAATATACTTGGTTAAGTGGGAGGTCAGGGTGGGGGTGGTGTGGGGGCATGGGGCGACGGGGGGTGGGGGAGACGGGGGGAGGGGGCATAGGGAGAGAGTTAACATAATTTGAGGTTTCCAAAATTTAAAACATGGAAAATGAAAAGTGGAAAACAATAAAAAAGAGTTTTTTAATTTTTTCATAAAAAAAAAGTGGAAAACAGTTTTTTCTGTTTTCTTGGAAAACTATGACTTGATCACGTTTTCTGTTTTCCATGATTTCTTGGAAAACAATAATGGAAAACAAGGGGTGTTTTCCTCAACTAAACCCCCTCATAAAGTCCCAAATTGCCTACATAATCTCCTTTAATGTGTTAGTGGTTACATAACGATACAAGAGCCAGATGACAGAGTACCCACATTCACATAAGATTTAAAGGGTACTTTGCGGTATAAGTACGTTCTGATATTAGAAATCATGGGAAGATATTAAAAATACAACTAATTGATGCTAATCAGCTCGCTGATTTACCTGGTATATTAGAATACATTGCATGAAAACAATAATTAATACGTTACAAAGTCAAGAAAACAAAGGAAGTTGAGAGAACACATACCTTCCAGAACCATTTTATTTGGCGATCAGTAACTCTATAGTCCATATATTCTGTATGTGCCTTCCAATCGTCGACACAGATATCACTTTCACTCCCATACAACATCCCATCAAGGTCTCTAAGCTCTAAGCTCTTGAAAATTAATTTCCGAAATTCATCCTTTGTAACAATATCTGTAAATCCTTGAGCGAACCGGGTTACCTGCTGGGTAACAGACGTCAAGAAGCAATGTCTAATGAGAAGATGGATGTACTCCTTCCTATTTCTGCTATTCACAGGAATGTCTTTTCCATTGGGGAGAAGCTCCAAAACTTTCATGGACCCTAACTCTTCAAACTCCCAAACGAAGGTTAGACCAAGGGCGTCTTCATCCACTGCACAAGAATCCATATCCAGTATCTGCTTGCAGCTACTATAAAAGTATGGATCTGACTCCTTTACATCATCCAACGAGATATTGAATCCAGCCAATTGCAAGAAGAACGTCCTGTCAAATACAATGCCGACTTGCATTTTATGCATCAAGGCTAGGGCAATTACCCTGCCTGCAAATTGATAATAATCAAGGTGCGCTGGGTCCTTAGATGCTGCAAACATGAAAAATTACTCAGATTATGTAATATCGATCAAAACACATGATAGTATAACAGAAACATAACAACAGGTGGAAAAAAACCATAATTACCTGGATTAGGAAAGAATCTTCTTCGATCATTGGGGCAAGGAAGGAAGAGAGCATTATGGGGATCAAAGATAGATTGGCACACCAATAAAAACCATTCTCGTAATACACCAGGGCCGGTAGCTTCCTCATTTATGAATCCCATGAATAAGCCACGACGCAAAGCCTTGGTCTTTGCTAGAAAAATATAGTTAAAGGATTCAGCCAACAATTGTGATCTGTCAATAAGCATCTCATGGATGTTGTCATAGTCGTCATTCTTGAGCTCTGGAAGTAACAACATAACCAAATGTCTTCTAGACTGAAAGTCGGTGAGATCCTTATGGTCAAGAATCCACTTGTAATCTTCACCTCTCTTGGCATATCTAAGAATGAGATAACACAAAGCAACCTTATTTAGCCTCATATCCGTCATAAAGATTTCTTCTGCGCCCTCATATAGTTTAGCAATGTGACACACTTGGGTCAAAATCGAGAAATAGTGACCCCATCGAATATTTTTGTCTGCTTTTTGTTTCCCGACTTTTATATGTTCCTCCACTTTGTTGAGGCAGGCTTTCATTGCCGAAGACAGAATAGGAAAGATCGTATAAAAAAAGTCACGGATGTAGCAAGGGTGGGGGTAGGGGTTGTTACCGTAGCAGTAGTGCCTTGGTTGTGAGTGTATGAGATCAGTCTGAAAAGGGACCTGGTGAACAAGGATTGACTTCTTGATAGGGCCCACAAAGTTAGTAAAATCAATGACGTCACCTTCAAAATTCATTGAAGAGGGTGACAAATTAGTGGCAATCTGATATACAAACGGAAGTAAGTCATGAGCTGAAATGACGTCAGGCTGCTTACGATCATCATCACTGTATGGGCCTGGGGGGGAGGAGGAGATGGAAACAGAGGTGAGCATGGATCCAAGACAATTACGACAGAATATATAAAAAGGGTCATCGTGAGCACCGGAAGAAAGGAGCAATCTAGAAAAGTGCAAGAGGAGAGGCGTAAAGATCGGATAAAAAGATTCGGGAACAGAAGTGAAAAAGGATCGAAGGGAATGTAGAGCAGATTGTTTGTGAGGAGGAGACATGTAAAGCAGAACAAGTGCTTCTGGGGCACCATAAGAACGGAAGATATTAAGATAAACAGAAGCACGATAAACGTGGTGTTTGGGGGAGAAAGCGGTTTTAGAGAATTTCTTAAGCTTGGAGTCGAGGAGACAATGATCAAGATGGTCATTCTTGCGGTTACTACTACGACGCATCCTGTAAACAAAGGAAAGCAAATCATTGACATGGTGAGAGGCCATCGGATAGGGGATGCTTGGCATTCGGGCTACTAAATGTAAAGAGGAGTCATTATTAATGATATTAGATTGAAGCAATGTATGCTCAGAATGAAGCTGCTTTCCTGCATATAGTAATCTTTGGAAACTAACCGGGATACCTGTCGTTGCTTCTATTTTCTCGTGAATGGATTTTATGGTTTCATCAGGCTTAACAAACAGAACTAGGCTGCTGCTGGTGTTATCATAATTGTTGGATGATGAAAAGGTCTTAACAAATAATTGGATCATATCGTCACTATTATCCATCATTTGCATTGCTTTTGCTTCTTCTGCTTCCTCATCTACTTCGAGTTTCCGTTTCATGTCGTGGTTATTGATAATGATGATGATAATCCTCTAGATCCGGTGCGAGATCTTCAAACACACCTACTCTGTTCAATTAAATACCTCTTTCCTTTTAGCAATTATCACAAGTACGGTTTAACAAATCAAAGCTTACAACTTTACTATCATCAATGTATCTATAACTATATCTATATCTATCTATATGATATATAGTAAAACAGGATAAGGAGATAGGAGTGACACAGTTTTTTTTTTTTTTATATATCTAATAATTAATTTTGAATATGTGATGATCTTAGATATTTTTATGATTTACTCATATAAGTCCTAATCAAACTATATTTCTAATTATTTGATATTGTTATTTGTTTTCATCTAATGCTGATACTTTGATAAAAATAAAATAAAATAAATTACGTTAACACAATAACCACGGATAATCCTAATTTTCTTGTCATCCAGTGCTCATACTTTGATAGAAAAAATTGCCCCCAAACCAAAATAAAAGAAAATCAGGGTTGTTGAAAGTTAATCTCTTTTTAATCGGCCACACAGAAGGATGAACAACATACCTAGTAATAACCATTGTACTGAGATTTTCAAGCAGATGAAAGTTGTGATTTCAATCCAGGCGAATGGAGTCAAACATGGAGAGTAGAGAGATATAATAACATAACATTGAGACAATAAACATCAGATGACATTGGCGAAAGTCGGAACCCAGGAAAAAAAAAAACATAAAAACCAACAACAATCCAACAGATGACATTTGGTGTTCATAAGTGTTTGGATGATTGGATTTTACATGGACATGTAATAAAAGGAACATGATTCTCCTAATTTTCCTAAAAATCATTTTAATAGCTTTATATTTATATTAGATTGGGACGTGCATTCTCTTTCCTAATTTCACTATCGGTCACAATCTTATTAATTAATGAGATTTTTGAACTAACAACTTAGAAGAATTATCCGTACCCATAGTAAAAATCTAAAAACAAAAACCTTCTATCGTCTGTTTGGTTGTAAAACATGTTTTTTAATTTTACATTTATAATTTTTTTAAAAATGAAACGGCTTTTATTTTTTATAAAATAAAAAAAAATTTTGAAAACGCATTCTAATTTTTAAACTTGAAAACATGTTAAAGATGTAAGGCGAGAGAAAAACAAAAAAAAAGTGTTTTTCAAGTTTTCTATTGAAAAATAGAAAATATTATTTTTTGTTTTCTTGAAAAACATTCTTAGAAAACTATCATTAGAACACGTAATCTGTTTTTCATGTTTTTTTGAAAAACAAAAATGAAAAACAAGGGGTGTTTTCTGCAACCAAACGCCCCCTTAATCCTTAAATTGATCCTTTCTTACTAATTTACAATCATTTATCCGATTTGCGCTCTTTGTAGTATTTTTAGCAGTTTAAAACATATTATTATTATTATTATTATTATTATTATTATTAAATAATAAAGTTGATTTTAAAAACCTTAAGCCGACACTGCTCCATGGCCTTAATATATCTACTTCTTCAACAAAAACACAACATATTTCCCATCCCACTAAACAGTTAACTCACTACAAAATATTGCGGACTTGTTTATGCAACGTTGATGGTCATGTCAAAGAAAAACTTTGGGGTTAGCCATTAATGTAGGTTTTGTAACACTACAAACAGAAATTTAAGGGTCACGATGAAGCGCCGTCAGACGCTCGTTTTGGACGGAGATGAGTTTTGGATTCCGGTGAAGTGGTTTGGATGATGGATCCAGGGGTATATGTATGATACAAATATAATATTTATTTAGAGCGTGCTGATAACATGTTGTAAAGAAAAAATATGGAGAAAAGAGGATTATCTTATTTGCTTCAATGAGATTAGGGTTATCACCTTTATATAATGTACATAATTTTGGGGAATAAATTAAGAGCAAAATAGTCACACGTGATATATATTTGTATATATAACAATTGAAAGGTTTTTATGTTTTCATATTATCTAAGAAAATACCCCTTTACGGGTTGACTCGATTCAAAATTTATCAGTGGAATTTCGAGTGAAGATTCAAAATTTTGCTATAGATTTGCATGCTACCTTCAAAGAGATATTCAATGAGGATAAAAGGCAAGAAACGATAACGTAGATGGTGAAATACTGAAATGATTGGACTTCTTGGAATATTTAAAGAATATATGGTTAAATTTGGTTTCCTTAATTTCTTCTATTTGTGTTTTTATGCATGTATGCCTGATAGTGTGTATGTCTGTACACTCATCAGGTTCTATGAATATCTGGAAAATAATAATAATAATAATAATAATAATAATAATAATAATAATAATAATAATAATAATAATAATAATAATAATAATAATAATTGATATTTTTATAAGAAAAAATAAAATAATTATAATAATCTACCAATAGACTAAAACAGAATTGCAGCGTTCTTTGATTAACACATGTCATAATATTTGAGCGACACGTGTCTCTTTTAGTCGATATCCTAATTTGAATCTTCCTTATTATAATCAAATACCATATATATTAAATTAAAAATAAAAATACTGTTAGCTATTTAAATTTTGTTTGTTTCCGCACAACACTAAAAGTGTTTTAATATCCATATTATATTTGGAATTTTTTTATAATGTTTATCAAATCTTCGACTTGTCCTAACTTGATAAATATTAAATAGTATTTTGATATTAAAACTAGTTTATTACCCACGTAACACGTGAGATTTGTATATTTTTTGCATTAAAAAACTTTTTATATCAGAAAACTATTAATATCTAAAAAAACTTTACAACCTTTTAAACCATAATTAGAATATCATATTAATTATCAAAGAAAAATATTAACAAATAATGTTTTCAACCATAAAACTAAAATATATATATAAAGTATTAAAGAGATATTTTTATTAACACTAAGTTGTAACACTAAATATTAACAAAACATACAACTAAAATCCATTACCAAAAAATTATTAGTGAAGTTAAGATATATTATTATATTATCAACAAATAAATAAACATATAGTAAATTTATTAATTTTTTTTATCACAACTTAAATATCATATCCAATTTATTAACCTATTTTAAGTCAAAATTTTTATCAAATTCTCAGTTAGACGACATTAGAAATACAAATATATAAATAAATAAAACTTTGTATACATAAAAATATAATATATAGTATATAAATAAATGACTTTTTTTTATAAGTTATAATATTAAAAAATAAGGAGTATTAATATAAAGATTTTGTTAATGAAATTATTAAGTGATATTCAATTAGACCATTATTAAACTAAAATAAATAAAATTAATTGACTTATTTGTATAAATGTAATAAGGACTAAAAATGTTATTGACTAATTTTTTGGTCAATGATGATGTCATAAAAAAAATCTAATGGTGAAAAATTAAAGGTAAAACTTAATCAATTGTTTACAATTTCTCAATTTAGAATTAAAGTTTTTGTTTTAATATATATTAAAGATAGATTGATACTTTGAAGTTTATCTGTATCATTATTTTGATATCATTCCATATAACAATTAATCGCTATCAATAGATCGTATTTCAAATTATAAGACCGGCCAAAATCTTTATAATGATAATATAAATATAGTTATAAGGTATAATAAGTGAATCCGTACATGATATATATATATATATATATATATATATCATGACAAATTAAAGACTAGTTATTATATATATATATCGTAATAAAGAACAGACTAAAGACAAAGAAAAAGTATAAGGTAAAAGACTGAAATACCCTTCATGTGGGGTTGTTCACGGGAGTGAGATGATGATCGTCAACTTAAAGGACAAAACACGAACCTTATTCTCCTATAAAGGACTGCCAATGAGGTTAATGAACCACAAGAATAAAACATGATTTTTTGAGTAAACCACACGGACGATTTATGCCGATAACTCTAAATTAAAATCCTTTAGCTTAGTCATGTTCAATACTCCTTTTCCTAGCGCAACTTTCACTTGATCCATTTTAGCATTGTTTGGCAACATGATACTACTTGTAAATTTGCAATTGCCACTTTCAGCTCGATGCCATTCATCCTTCTTATCTTCTTTAGATTTGTCCTAAAAAGCTTGTTGATATCACTTGCAAGGAGAGGGTCATAATACAAATGTGGTACATGTACCAGCCAGTTACATTTTTTTTTTTTTTTGGTATAGAAGGGAAGTTTGACTAAACGAATAAAGGACTAATTAATAGGAGTATTATAGGTATATGAAGTCTAACTATGTAATTTGTGAAATGGAAGGGAGAAACGCTTTAATAGGAAACTAGAATTTCAACCCGCGCGGAAGAAGATATATCACTTTTTTTAAAGAACGATGTGTAAAGCGATAAAGAAACTAAGAAAAATATAGCTAACTGAAGTATAATCAGCGGCCTTTTTCTTATGTTGCTGGACTTGAACCGAACATATCCAATAAGCATAACAGGGATATTCCGAAAGGCATTTGAACATACATCCATCTGCTACTTCATAAAGTTTCTATCACTAAAGTTATACAATGGTAGGTAATATACAACACCAAAGAGTTACCACATTATTGGTCCTGCACACTACAATATTTTGCATTTCGCTTAGATAGACATATACTCTGCACTTCTGCAGTTGACTATAAACACATACTATTAGTCCTACACACTACGGTAAGGAAAATACATATCATTAGTTCTACACATACAGTACAATCTTTGTGCAATTCACTTACACATACATATACCCAAGATCCTCACCTCCACTTAGACTATCCGTAAAACATATGACAAGATAATAGCGAAAAGTAGCATAGTTACGACACAGTCATTAGCAAAGACAGTCACAACATTAGCAATATGTTGTTCCGAGGACTCTCTTGCGATGCTTTCTGCATCAATATCTTTAGCATCCATTCCAAATTGACTCGAGTAAAATAGTAAATAAAAATAGTGATACAAAAATTCAAATAGAACATAAACTTGGTTAATAAATTAAATAATTAGTTTTTAGTCTTGGAGTTATTCTAAAAGATATTGGCTAATGTTTAATAATTTAAGCACAAAAATGGTCTTCTGATCATCAGCAAATCTTGTTGCTGTATATGGTTACAACCCAACTAAAAAGCAATACTTCTATATGGTTAAAATAAATGGATAATGGCATACGAATGTAAACCTATGACAAAATGGTTATATAATGTAGTAACCTACTCAGGTGGCTATGTAATGTGTGCACCTATGTTTTTTTGGGTATACTATGTAAGGACCTTTTTATTTGAGTCAATCAATGTAAGAACCTATATATATATATATTTTTGGCTATATTATGTAAGGTCCGTACATATTTTACATAGTATAGCCAAAAAAACATAGGTGCATACATTACATAGCCACCCGAGTAGATCACTACATTATATAACCATTTTGTCATAGGTGGTTACATTCGTATGTCATTATCCCTAAAATAAATAACACTACTTGTAACTTAAGCTAAAGAACAACCCAAAATAATAAAAATCTAAAGAAAAGCCACCACCAAAATGGTTAAACAGTAAGACAAATTGAAAACCCATAAACAATATATGTATACGGTTACAACTTATTACAACCCAAAACCTAGAAAATTGATTGAACCCCCCAAAAAAGTAAAATACATACTTTTAATCAATCTCTGAAAAAAGGAACAGAGCTCTAACAGCTGAAATGAATCAACACCCCTGCACGCAGATGCTTTTGTTTGAAACGACTGGATCGCCATAAACAACTGGATCGCCATAATCGTGTTGCCATAAAAACTGATAAAATACATAGTTGAAGATAAGAGGATGATTTCACCTAAGCGGCAATGAGACTTGATTGATGATGGCCTGATGGGCAAACCAATGGAAGAGTCGCACAAGAGGGGGAAAGTCTGGATGGAAAAAGGTGGAGGGAGATACATGAAGGGAATTCGGGGAGAGATGACTCGGAGTGAGGGAAAAAAAAAAAAAAAACATTTGTAGCCCATTCATTGGGCTGGATTTGCTACAGTACCAGCTACAGTAACATCACTCTCACCATCGACATACATGCCTTGTTATATATATATAATATAGATATAGACAGTTGGACATTGGGCCTAAGACCTAATGACTGAAGGTCATCAAAAAGAAGCATCATAAAGCCTAATGAAATAATCTGATGATAATTTACCCTAAATTCTGAGAAAATTTCATGATAATTTACCCTAAATTCTGAGAAAATTTCATGATAATTTACTCTAAATTCTGAGAAATTTCCATGATAATCTACCCTAAATTCTTTACCAAACTAGGCACAAGAAGATGTCTAAAAATTGCAGAAGAAACTCTCACAATGTTCCAAAGCTGCAGCTAACGTGCTCTTGAGTGATAGTATTTAGGAGTCGTTGCATCACAGCCTTTGATGGGTAAGCAGGAAAACATAATTGGTAGAAGCATGTGTGAGAAGAAGGCAGGTGGTTAACTTTCTCAATTGATTGGCAAATGTATAGCTTTGAAGCTAAACCACCGAAACCTTCTACAGGTAGATACTTCACTGACGTCCAGAAGAAGAGAAGAACCTTCCGTTGCTCTGCTGTCATCTTCCTAACAATCTGTCACCAATTCAGGTCAGAGATATAAACACAAGACATGTCGTAAACTAATATCTGTACAGATGTATGCTACTACTAAACTCTTTTAATTGAACTCAAAAAGAGAGCCACAACAACAATTGATGTCAACTAACTGAACTTAAAAGTTACGCATACAGGATTGATATATAATGGATTTGCTTCCAAATTATACACACACCATTATTCTATTTGTAGTGCTTGGTAATGTTTAGCATTGTTACCAACCGGGCTAAAAGACTTTAACCTAAAAAATAATGTTTAGCATTGTTTCATAGGAATATCTAGGATTCTTTATTAAAACTAGCAAGTGACATCATGATAATAATCCAAAAAGTGACTAGTAAGTAAGTAAACCCAATGCCGTCTTCCACGGGTTTTGGGTCCGAATACCGTATTCGACGATGTATTGGGGAGGTTGAGATGTAGACAGCCTTACCCTTACCAAAGGCAGAGAGGCTGCTTCCAGGTTCTACCAAAGGTAGAAAAGAACTTGCAACCTTGCCACATGAGGATCGAACCCTTGACATCTTTCTCCAGAGGTAAAGGCTCCAACCACTTGATCCAACCCACTTGGTTCAAAACGTAAGTAGTGAAGTAACCTATTTGGTAATCCCTTTTACCCAAAGACTGATCTGGGGAACTTCCATATGCTTAAACACAAGATTGATCTGGTCAATCAACACATTACCTCCCTGATTTTTGGGCCCAGCTTTTCTTCTTATTCATCTACTTATTTCGCCTAACTAACTAGTTGGATCTCACTAACCCAGACCTATTCTACTAGACAAGTGGTGCTATGATAATCAAGATGTCACGGGTCGCCATGATGGCAGAGCAGTGAGATCCAAACATCCTTAAGATAGCAGCAAAGGTTGCCAGATTAGAGATGTAAAAAAAAGGGAAGCCAGAATCTTTATCAGAGTGGAGTAAGTTAAAAATAGGGCGATTTAAAGACTGAGGAAGTGTAAGATTAGTACCAAATACAAGGTCCCAAAGTTGCCTACAGAATCTCATATACTGTGTTATTGGTTACATAACAATACAGAATCTCCTATGACGGAGTACCCACATTCACATAAGATTTTAATGGTACTTTGTAGTAGAAATATGTTCTGGTATTAACTATGATGGGAAGATATTAGAGGGGAAACCAATTGATGTTAATCCGCTCACTGATATATCTGGTATATTAGTTTACACAGCTTGAAAATAATAAATAATATGTTGCAAAATAAAGAAAACAAAGGATAGTTGAGAGAACACATACCTTCCAGAACCATTTTATTTGGCGATCAGTAACTTTATAGCCCTCATATTCTGTATGTGCCTTCCAATCGTCGATAGAGATATCACCTTCACTCCCATACAACATCCCATCCAGGTCTCTAAGCTCTAAGCTCTTAAAAAATAATTTCCGGATATCATCCTTTGTAACAATATCTGTAAATCCTTGAGCAAACCGGGCTACCTGTTGGGTAACAGACGTCACAAACCGATGTCTAATGAGAAGATGAACGTACTCCTTCCTATTTCTGCTATTCACAGGAATGTGTTTTCCATTGGGGAGAAGCTCCAAAACTTTCATGGACCCTAACTCTTCAAACTCCCAAATGAAGGTTAGACCAAGGGTGTCTTCATCCACTGCACAAGGATCCATATCCAATATCTGCTTGCAGCTACTATACAAGTATGGATCTGCATCCTTTACATCATCCAACGAGATATCGACTCCAGCCAATTGCAAGAAGAATGTCTGGTCAAATACAATGCCCACTTGCATTTTATGCATCAAGGCTAGGGCGATTACCCTGCCTGCAAATTGATAATAATCAAGGTGAAATGGGTCCACCTTAGATGCTGCAAGTATGAAAAATTACTCACATTATGTAATATCAATCAAAACACATGATAGTATAACAGAAACAAAATAACAGGTGGAAAGTAAAACCATAATTACCTGGATTAGGAAATAATCTTCTTCGATCATTGGGGCAAGGGAGGAAGAGAGCATTATGGGGATCAAAGATAGATTGGCACACCAAGAAAAACCATTCGCGTAATACACCAGGGCCGGTAGCTTCCTCATTTTTAAACCCCACGAATAAGCCACTACGCAATTCATCGGTCTCTGCTGGTAAAATATAGTTAAAAGATTCAGCCAACAATTGTGATCTGTCAATAAGCATCTCAAAAGTGTCCTCATAGTCGTCTTTCACGAGCTCTGGAAGTAACAGCATAACCAAATGTCTCCTAGAGTGAAAGTCAGTGAGATCCTTATGGTCAAGAATCCAATGGTAATCTTCACCTCTCTTGGCATATCTAGGAATAAGGTAACACAAAGCAACCTTGTTAAGCCTCATACCCGTCATAAAGATTTCTTCAGTGCCCTGATATAGTTTAGCAATGTGATACACTTGGGTCAAAATCAAGAAATAGTGACCCCATTGATCTTTTTTGTCTGCTTGGTGTTTCCCGACTTTTATATGTTCCTCCACTTTGTCGAGGCAGGTTTTCGTTGCCGAAGACAGAACAGGAAAGATCGTATAAAAAAAGTCACGGATGTAGCAAGGGTGGGGATTGGGGTTGTTGCCATAGCAGTAGTGCCATGGTAGTGAGTGTATGGGATCAGTCTGAAAAGGGACCTGGTGAACATGGATTGACTTCTTGATAGGGCCCACAAAGTTAGTAAAATCAATGACGTCACGTTCAAAATTCACTGAAGAGTGTGACAAATTAGTGGCAATCTGGTGTACAATCTGAAGTAAGTCATGAGCTGAAATGACGTCAGCCTGCTTATAATCATCATCTCTGTATGGCCCTGGGGGGGAGGAGGAGATGGAAACAGAAGCGAGCATGGATCCAAGACGATTACGACAGAATAAGTAGAAAGGATCATCATGAGCACTGTAAGAAAGGAGCAATCTAGAAAAGTGCATGAGGAGAGGCGTAAAGATTGGATAGAAAGATTTGGGAACACAAGTAATAAAGGATTGAAGGGAACTTAGGGCACATTGTTTGTGAGGAGACATGTAAAGAAAAACAAGTGCTTCTGGGGCACCATAAGAACGGAAGATATTAAGATAAACAGAAGCACAATAAACAGGGTGTTTGGGGGAGAAAGCGGATTTAGAGAATTTCTTAAGCTTGGAATCGAGGAGACGATGATCAAGATGGTCATTGTTGCAGTTGCTACAACGACGCAACCTGTAAACAAAGGAAAGCAAATCATTGACAAGGTGAGAGGCCTTCGGATGGGGGATGCTTTGCGGCATACGGGCTACTAAATGTAAAGTGGAGTCATTTTTAATGATATTAAATTGACGCAATGTATGCTCAGAATGAAGCTGCTTTCCTGCATATAGTAATTTTTGGAAACTAACCGGGATACCTGTCGTTGCTTCTATTTTCTCGTGAATGGATCTTATGGTTTCATCAGGCTTAACAAACAGAACCAGGCTGCTGCTGCTTCTTCCGCTGCTATTGGATGATGAAAAGTTCTTAACAAATAATTGGATCATACCATTATTATTACTATTTATCCGCATTGCTTCTGCTTTGTCTGCTTCTTCTACTTCGAGTTTCTGTTTCTTGTCGTTGTCCGGTACACCTACTCTGTTCAATTAAATACCTCTTTCCTTTTAGCAATTATCACAAGTAAGGTTTAACAAATCAAAGCTTACAACTTTACTATCATCAATGTATCTATAACGATATCGATATCTATCCATATGATATATAGTAAAACAGGATAAGGAGATAGGAGTGACACAGTGTCTTTTTTTCTTTCTTTCTTTCTTTTTTAATCTATTTAATAATTCAATTTTTTTTTTAAGTTTTAAATATGTGATAATCCTATATATATATATATATATAGTTTTATAATTTACTTATACAATTCCTACTAGATTTTAGACCCGTGTCAAATACATGGGATTTACAACATTATTAATATAAAAATTAGTATATGGAACAAAAATTACTTATACGTTAAATGTATAAATATATCAAAAAAATAATTGAGATATTCAAATCTAAATACTTGATGCTAAATCATATCAAATCTGGATGATGTAGCACAGTTTCTTTTATACAAACTCTTCTAAAGAAGCAATGTTTTAATCTTGATTTTACAATTAACTGAGTTCTCATTGATGTATTGCAAAAAGTAATTTTATTTTCATTAGCCATGGTTGTTAAGAACAACAAAAGTAGCAGCTGGTTCGTGGGTTTTTTTTTAATGATTTCAGGTGTTGTGATTTTATTTGTAGGGTTCGATTTATATAAGAAGAACTAGTCTTAATGCCCGTACGATGTACGGATTATATAATATATGATGATACAGTTATGTGGTTGTGGCTGCTAGATACCTAAGTTGGGGTATAGATCCCTTCACATATTATGAAAACTCATGAATTGTATAATATATTTGTTTAATTTGGATTTTTAAAACTTGGCATATATCTTATATTTTAAGATATTGTATTCCGTATTGATATATTAGTTATTAACATTATTAATTTTTTCATAAATCATATATATGGAATTTTAGTATAATAATAATAATAATAAAATATATAATGATATATATATAATCTAAATATTAGTATTATCTCCTTACTATCAGAGTTAGAAATACTAATAATGTAGTCAAAATTGGTGCTCTTTGGAAGATGAAATGGGTTAACTGCATGTTTATAGTTGATTGAATGCTTGCTACTGATTGCTGCTGAATGGTACTGATATTGCTCAAAATGTGTATGTGAATTGGAATAGTGAGCTGTGAAAGATGAAGCTACTTGGTCCTCTTCTAGCACATTTTGAGTCTGTAAATGTTTGTAAAGGATGAAAGTGAAGATTTTGTTTGTATGTTTGAAACTTTGAATATAGGCTGACATTGTATAGAAATAGAGTTGGTTATGTCTGCAGTATAGTTTTGAATATGGGCTTGTATTGTCTTTGGTTATGACCAAGCTTTTTGACTTGATTGTAAATATCTTGAATATCAATATATTTCACAAGTTTAGTTAAAAAAAAATATTAGAATTTTATTACATTTAGTTAATTATGAATTATGAATATTTTTTAATTACACCAAAGTGACACATGTCATGCAAGGAATGTGCCAAGTGTCGATCAAAAACCTTTTTTATATTAAAACTAAGAAATAGTATTTGATTACAACTAGATAATTATGAATTCGGAATCTTTTTTTAATAACACCAAAAGTGACACATGTCTTATAAGGAATGCGCCAAATGTCGATAAAAAAAAATACGCAATCCTGTTTTAGCATATTGGTAGATTTCTATCCTAAATATAGTTTGATTCCAATTACTAAAATGATTATCCTAAGTATAGTATGATTACAATTACTAATAACAACAATATTACAATTAGTTTGATTATTAATAATATAAAATAAAATATCAATATAAATATTAATTAGTATTAATCCAAATGTTGTATCCTTTCCAACTTTTAGCTATATTTTGTTAATTGATAAACATTATGCAATAAAGTATTAATTATTTTTAAATTGGGTTAAAGTGTAAATTCGTGATGGAAAACCAAAAAGTGTATTAAATTAGACATGGGTTGATTTAATTAATTTAAAGAAATTGAGGATTGTGATCGGTCAACTGGGGTTTAGGTCAGTTTTGTATATATTAAGATTAAGAATCAAAGTATACTTCTACAAACTATAATTGATAGAAAAATTTACTTATATGAGTTCTAATGACCTAATCAAACTATATTTTTAATTATTATTAATTAAATAATTTGATATTGATATATGTTTTCATCTAATGCTGATACTTTGATAGAAAAAATTACGTTAACCCAATAACCCCGGATAATCCTTTTTTTTTTTTTTTTTTTCATCCAGTGCTCATACTTTGATAGAAAAAGTTGCCCCCAAAATCAAAATAAAAGAAAATCAGGGTTGTTGAAAGTTAATCTCTTTTTTAATCGGCCACAAAGAAGGATAAACATACCTAGTAATAACCATTGTACTGAGATTTTCATCCAGATGAAAGTTGTGATTTCAATCCAGGCGAATGGAGTCAAACACAGAGCTTAGATGTTGAGTAGCGAAAGTCGGAACCCAGGAGCAAAACCAACAACAATCCAACCAAATGGAACTTATGTTTTGTCCCCATTAGGGGCAAATATACTCGTATGTTTTAACATCCTGTTAAACTCGTATTATTATATATACTAAAAAAGCATGAATTGGTTTGCGTGCGTTATATATTTTTAACACTTTTAGTCTCTATTGTTAAATTTGTTGCAGCAATGGTCCTCATCAGCTAACGGCTGCTAATTTTTTCCTACAGTTATAGTCCCTGTCATTAAATTTGTTACAACAATGGTCCATATCAGCTAACTTTAACCTTTTAACTTTAGGTTTCTTATTTTTTCCTGCAGTTATAGTCCCTGTCATTAAATTTGTTACAACAATGGTCCCTATCAGCTAACTTTAACCTTTTAACTTTAGGTTTCTTAATATTTGTCACATAACTTTAACGTTTTATCTTTTGTCACATAACTTTAATTTTTTTTACTTTTAGCACAAAAGTTTGCTTTTATTTAGTTTTTAAACCTATGTTTTTCTAACTATTGCCATGAAAGTTTCAAATTTTTTTTACTTTTTATGATGGAAACTTTTAACTTTTAACTTTTTGTCACATAAATTTAATTTTTTTTATTTTTGGCACGAAAGCTTTGTTTTATTTAGTTTTTAAATTTTTGTTTTTCTAATTTCTGCCACGAAAATTCATTCTTTTTACTTTTTATCACAAAAACTTTTAAAATTTTACTTTTTGTCACATAACTTTTATTTCTTGCACAAAATATTTGTGTTATTTCCCCATTTACTTTTTATACATTTGTTTTTCTAAATTTTGTCACAAAAGTTTCATTCTCTTTACTTTTTATCACATAAATTTACGAATTTTTTGTCATTCTACTTTTTGCCACATCACTTTTATTTTTTTCTACTTTTCACACAAAGTTTTGTTCTATTTAATTTTTGTACTTTTATTTTTTCAACTTCAGTCACCAACGTTTCATTTTTCTTTACTTTTTATCACATCACTTTTCACCTTTTAACTTTTGCCACAAAAATTTCATTTTATATAATTTTCCACATGTTTACATGTTACGTAATGTCTCCCGGGGCAACGCCCGGGGACAAAAAACTAGTTAATTTCCATATATGTAAAACAATACTTTTAAAAATATAAAGGTTTGTGAGGAGACACTCTACTAGCCAATGATATCTTCTAAATTCATTATGTGAGTTTCGGAGATGAGTTTTTTTTTAAGTCTAGTGTTCGAATCTTGGGTTCAAGATATTTTCTATAAGGAGAGGGTTGGAGATCCAACAAATCACTAGTTAAGATTACCTCCCGGCGTCTGAATCGAAACTAACTTTACAAAAAAATATATAGCTATATACGATGTTTCCATAATACAAGTTATCTCCTTTTATTACTTATGGGCTTAATATTGTACAACAACTCTACCCATCATGGTTGCTATTGCTTTCACATAAAAAGGGCTCATGTTGTGCATTTTGCAAAATTTGGGGCCAATCTAATACATCTTTGTGCACACTACATAAAAACCAATCATGAACATTCACATTGACATCAACAACCATTATACAACAAAGACAATTTATTATGACCAACACAAACAGTAGGCTACTCATATCCCAAAAGAACAGAGTAGCCAACATGTCTAAATGCCTAGTTAAAAAGTACACCGTATGGTTTGAATGCCAAGCAAAAGGGTAAGAGGAGTCTGTGTAGCCTCTGAATCTGCAATCGTTTTTGAATTGAGTAATGGTTCGACCTTAGAAAAGGGGAGGGTCGGGGAGAGGGAGAGAAAATCTTCCCACTCCTATTTAAAGCCGCCTCCGGAAAAAAAATCGAATTCAAAACCAGAGCTTGCTTCATACCTAACCTATGCGTACGGAGCCACGTCAGTAGTTTGACTTCACTGCATCTTGGGAACACTAGTCTCCAAGAGGCCTGAGAAAGAGATTTCCTCATGGTATAATTGTATCACAAATGGGCGCCAAGAGATAAGTAAGATAACCATGTAATCCAAAGAATCGCATGCAAAAGCCACATTTTCTATTTACAATATATATTTTCTATTTATGTGATATAATACAATATATACCTATTACATATATAATAGATGAATGTCTGCGTGATGCAACAATGATAATAGACAACATACGAGATGTCGTAACGATGTTAGTTTCAAATCAAACACTTCTATAAGAAAATAATATAACATAGTGCTTACAAAAAGCATAGAAGATAATGTTCTGATGAGTTAAAAAAAATTCATTACCATTTTCATAAATATAAATTATAAAGCGTAAAATATAATAAATAAAAATAAGTTATAATAAATGAAAAAATAAACGAATAAGGAAGGTATAACTAATAGATCAATATGAATATTATCAAATGAAAATGTTTAAAATTATAGATGATGATAGTCACATACCCGAGATGTGGCGGTGTGGTGGCGGTGGCGGCGGCGCAACAACGGTGTGATTATTAATGTAAAAAAATTGATTTAAAACGGGGGTAAGATAGTTAATTTAAGGATTAAAGGACGCATGTTGTAAATAATTTTATTAAAGGTATATTAGGTAAAGATATTCAAATTAGCGAATAACGATAATGAGTAACTTGGGTAGATCTAAGATTTTTTTTAAAGATAATTAAAGGAAATGAGACATATCAAATATGTCATACGAGAAAATGAGGGGGAAAGATGCTTTAACAGGGAATATAGATCGACAATTGGACCTAATGACTAAAGGTAATAAAAAGACCATCATGGTGTCTAATGAAGTAATACATTGAGAAAATTTCCTGATAATTTACACTAAATTCTGAGAAATTTAATGAGAATTTACCCTAAAATCTGTACCAAACTAAGCACAAGAAGATGGCTCAGAAGAAACTGATTCACCATGTTCCAAAGCTGCAGCCAACATGTTCCTGAGTGATAATACTTAGGCGTCTTTGCATCACATCCTCTGATGGGTAAGCAGGAAAACATAATTGGTAGAAGCATGTGTGAGAAGAAGGCAGGCGGTTCACTGTCTCTATTGATAGACAAATGCATAGCTTTGACGCTAAGCCACCAAAACCTTCTACAGGTAAATACTTCACTGACGTCCAGAAGAAAAGAAGAACCTTGCGTTGCTCTGCAGTCATCTCCTCAACAATCTGCCAGAGATGTATACGCAAGACATGTCGTAAACCACAATGACTATAAATTTAAAGACAATAAGTATAGCCAATCCATTATATAAGTTTCATTGATTTAAATACTAGATTTTAAGACAATAAGTATAGCCAATCCAAAAAATAACTAGTGAATTAAAATAGGGCTAATTGTTTGGAAAGTACTTCAATTTTGACACTTTTGTTTTTGTGAGGCTCCAACAAAAAAAGTTCTATTTGAGGGCATGAAACCGGATAAAATTTCTTTTGTGGGGTTCCATATGCTTAAGCACAAGTTTATATGGAAGAACTAGCAGGGAACCCGTGTAATATGTGGTTGCAGTGAAAAGTTTTAACAGTTGAGAAAGGTTTCTGGTGGTGATGTAACGTATAGAGCTAGATTATAGATGACATCACCTACAGCCTGGTGTTAATAGCAACATCACCTATAATTTAGTTGAATGTGATTAAGATGATTCTTATAAAAGCTCATTCTTCAACAGCTGGTCGATGTCAATGGATGTTAAGGCTACAGCCTACAAAGCAAATAATTACTTATTAGTGTTACTGGGTAGTATCTTCTTCTGTAGAACAAGAAAGCCATCAGTCATTCATCTAAAAGATGAGTTTCCAGATTTCATGGCAATCTGACCAGTTTCTGGATCAAAACCGAAAAGAAACCATTATATAAGCTACATGGCTTGGCCCGAATTCACAGGTCCATGGGCCTGACTTAAATTCGGGCGGATCAAGCTAAACTCGTCCGAGTTTAACATTCCCTGCTAAATTTGCCTGAACTTAACCAAAACAAATAAAAATTTAACTCCAAACTATTACAAATAATACAAGCTTCAGACGATCATTCTAGAATGCTACAGAAATGCACCAACACATTACCTCCTTGATTTTTGGGTCCAGGTTTTTCTTCCAGTTCATTTACTTATTTTGCCAGACGAACTAGATAGATATCGCCAACCCAGTCCTATTCAACTAGACAAGTGGTACGATGATAAGCAAGATGTCACATGTCGCCATGATGGCAGAGCAGTGAGGAAGTGTAAGATTAGTACCAAATATAAGGTCCCAAAGCTGCCTACAGAATCTCCTATAGTGTCCTATTGATTACATAACGATACAAATACTATGTCACAAGAACCAGAAGAACGCAGTACCCACATTCACATACGTTTAAGGTACTTTGCGGTATAAGTAAGTTCTGATATAAACTATGATGGTAAAATATTGAAAGTGCAACTAATTGATGTTAATCCACTCGCTGATATACCTGGTATGTTAGAAAACATAGCTTGAAAGTAATAATTAATATGTTGCAAAATCAAGAAAATAAAGGAAAGTTGAGAGAACACATACCTTCCAGAACCAGCATATTTGGGAATCGGTCACTTTATAGCCCTTATATTCTGTATGTGCTTTCCAATCGTCGACAGAGATATCACTTTCACTCCCATACAACATCCCATCAAGGTCTCTAAGCTCTATGCTCTTGAAAAATAATTCCCGAATTTCATCCTTTGTAACAATATCTGTAAATCCTTGAACAAACCGGGTAACCTGCTGGGTAATAGACGTCACAAACCGATGTCTAATGACAAGATGAACGTACTCTTTCCTATTTCTGCTATTCACAGGAATGTGTTTTCCATTGGGGAGAAGCTCCAAAACTTTCATGGACCCTAACTCTTCAAACTCCCAAACGAAGGTTAGACCAAGGGCGTCTTCATCCACTGCACAAGGATCCATATCCAATATCTGCTTGCAGCTACTATACAAGTATGGATCTGCATCCTTTACATCATCCAACGAGATATCAACTCCAGCCAATTGCAAGAGGAATGTCCGGCCAAATACAATGCCGACTTGCATTTTACGCATTGATAATAATGAAGGTACATTGGGTTCACCTTCGATGCTGCAAACATGAAAAATTACTCACATTATGTAATATCAAAACAAGATAGTATGACAGAGTCAAAATAACAAGTGGAAAAAACCATAATGTGCCTGCCAGAGTTACATTCAAGCATAATGGAGATTAATGGTATATAAGTATATAACACTAGGGATTAATCATTGTGCGCCAATGTAGTTTTCCATTTGTGCAAGGTTGCACCATAAACTTTTTATTGATTGAAGTGGTTGCCTAATGAACTTTACAAATTTATACATGACTGCTAACTTTTTTTATTGCACTCCCAATGCAATAAAAAAAGTTTATAGTGCCATATATAAATGGAAAAGTACATTGAGGCACTAGTAGTGAATAATCCCTTAACACTATGTGCTGGAAAATCCATAAATGTTATTCAATCAATGTAAAAAAAGAAATGGATGAACTTTTGTCTACACATGTTACCCAATACTCAGGTGTGACCGGCCTAATTGAGGTATCATGTGGGCATTTCTGAACCCTTAGACCCTCCCCAACGGCCATTTTCTAGGCACTTTGATTAGAAAATGGTTGGCAACGAGGAGATGTTTTATAGATGAAGTTTCTTGAGAAGAAAATCTGAGAAAACAAGAAGGTGAGCCATGTTGGTGAAAGAGGTGAAGTGAGTAGAGGGAGTCAGGGACAGTGGGGTTTGTGGTTGCTTTTTTCACCTATAAAATAAAGCATAGGTTTGTCTTATTTATTAAATAGAAAAAGGGTAGAAAAATGTGAAAAAGATGTATGGTTGCTAGTGATATTTTTATCACGAAGAGGTTGCACAACGGAAGCAATAAAGCAAGATAAATAAAGAACACGAGAGGATAACATGGTATCTCACACAATGTGTGTGAACTGATCCACAGCTACAACTAGAGAATTTCATTAATGCTCAGTACAAAGAATTACAATTACATAGGTTAGGAGATATATATATATATATATATATATATATATATATATATGGTTTCTTGCTTGGTGAACATGGAAACCGATAAGCCTTCTAAACAAAACTAAACAAGCCCTAAGGCCCAAACAATCCATAAGGACTTTAAAACCCAACAATCTCCGGCTTTGAGGGAAAACAAGTCGCCAACAAATACACAAAAAATCCTAGTCTTCAACAAACAATAATTCCAAAACACATAGAACAGAAGTAGAGCTCCAGCTCAATGAACAAACCAAACTTCAAACCATAAGGGTGGGGGGAGAGCTTGCCCACTCCTCCCCTCCCCTCCCCGATTTTTCTTCTCCTCCCCTCCCCTCCCCTAATGCTAGGAGCACCTCGCCACCCCTCCCCTCCCCACCTTTTTCTATTTAATTTACTTTGTATTTCAAAAACTAATATTTCTTTTCTTTTTTTTAAAAAAATTACTTTAATATAAAACTAATATTTCTTTTTATAACTGTAATTAATTTTTTCTGTAATTAATTTTATAAACCAATCAAAATATTAATAATAATAATAATAATTTTAATGTATAGAAAACAAAAAAAAACACACTTTGGACCATTCTAGTAAATAGTTAAAAGTTTCAGGGTTGAAATTGAAAATATATGCCTACTCTTTGATTTTGTCTTCTCCAAACTCCCTGCAACTTAATATATATATATAGTATATATATATCCATCGATCTGGTTTCAGTAAAAATAAAAATAAAAAAAAAAAACATTGGAAAAGCAGCCAACGATCACAAGTAGCGGCAGCAAAACCGGCACCACTGTGCCCAGACTCCTCCCCACCCATCCGGTACCGGGGGGTCGGCACGGTATGCCATCCGGTACCGGCCCGGTACCGGTCCGGTGCCTACTCCACTCCGTCCACCCTAATACACCTAGTTGCAGTGGACCCCACTCATCGATAAACAGAGGCCCCCTATGGAGCCTTAGATGCCCCCAACACGGTCATAACACACCTCAGCTTCATATCCTCAATCCCATCTAACTCCCACAAAGTAGATTCAAGACTTCTCTAGGGAAAACACTCCACTAACGGTAACTTTTTAAGAGAAATTTCATTCGGATCCCTAGTCTTCCGAACCCAACGTAAATTTCTAGACTTTTTCGAGCCCGTACACGTTTAGACTTTCTAATACACTCAAGTGGATTACCTAGAGTCCCAGAGTTCTTTACCGTCAACTCAACTCGTTAACTAACGAATCAACGAGCCCAACTTTACATCAAAACCAATCAAACAACAACCTTATATCTCCCGATCAAAAATTAAACAAATTCAACCGAACAGAATACCTCAATCGGATATTTGAACAAATTTCAGATCTGATGCAATCAAGGGTTGCAACAAAGCAGAAGCTGGTGGCGAGAACAGAGCGAATCACTGCTCTAAACCAGACACAAAAGATTAATTGGACAAGAAGAAAAAACAGCAACAACTCCAGCAGCTAACACAGTAAAAAACAGCAGATTGTAGCCGCAAACAGCAGTAAATCAGCAACAAACAACAGCAAATCAGCCACACTCAGCAGTGAAAAGCATCAACCAACAGCAAATCAGCAGAGAACAACAGCAATCAACAACAAATCAGCAGTGAACAGCGGCAATCGGCAGCAAAGAAGGGCTGTGAAACCCTATATGCGGCTGCTGGTGGTAGTCTTGATCGTTGTGGTAAACCAGGGAACAAGGGAAGCAAAACCGAGCCCATTAATCACGAAAACGACAGCCTCAAAACATGAATAGAACCGATTCAACTCTTAGCTCCGATGCCACTTGTTAGGAACAGGTTGTACAGCGGAAGCAATAATACAAGATAAATAAAGAACACGAGAATATAACGTGGTATCTTACACAATGTGTGTGAACTAATCTATGGCTACAACTAGGGAGTTTTATTAATGCTCAGCACAAAGAAGGGTTAATTACTTGGAAAGTGGCTCAACTTGTCACCGAAACCTTTTCTGGGACTCCAACAAAAAAAATATATATATATTTGAGAGTATAAAAACGGCTAAAACTACTTTTGTAGGGTCTCGTGTAAGTAGCCGGTCAAAAAAAAATTGAATGTAATTTCTCTTTATTTTATTTCATTTACGGATTACATGGAAATTCCAAGTCATATCTCTATACAAAACACCGAAGATCCGGCCACAGAAATCATGAAACAATTTGAATAATCCTGATTGTATCATTGTCTCTATCTAACCATTCTCATGTTCAACTCTTATTAAACAACCTAAGTTAAAGATGTGAAGTTTTTACTTAACGCCACCGTGAAGTCTCCATAGCCGCCACCATAAATACCGCTACTATTCCGACAACGAACTTTAATACCCAAGTCTGACACTTTTAAATTAATCAATCTTATTTGTTTTTCACCAAAAAAAGTTCTTCACGGGAGACCTAATCAGTTGTGGGGAAGCCAAAATTAGATTTGGAATCAAGGGACAATTAGGATGGCAGAGAAATCGAAGGTGTGTGGTGGTAGTTCTTGATAGTTGTGTGTGTTTGTGAAATTGGTAGATGGATTTTGCAGATCCAGTGATTTGGAATGAAAGCATTGTTCAGATTTTGGTAAGTTCGTATGCAATCAAGTTTCCGACGCCGGCAGCGGTGGTTTTGAAATGGAAGTGGCTAGTTGTTGATGTGGTACAAGGGAATATAAAGAAGTTTATAGCTAAATTGAACTCTTTTTTGTTGGAGCCCAAGAAAAGGTTTCAGTGACAAGTTTTCAAGTAATTATCCCTTAAAAATAAGGATAAAACCAGCTAGCAACTGTACACGTCAGCAAAAAGTGATCATGGTCGTACTATAGTAATTTTAGCCGTTTTCATACCCTAAAATAGAACTTTTTTTGTTGGCTCCCCAAAAAATTTCAGTGACAAATTGAGGGACTTTTCAAGTAATTAACCCTACAAAAAATTACAACTACATAGGCTAAAATATATATATATATATATATATATATATAGATAGATAGATAGATAAAAATCTACGGTTTCTTACTTGGTGAACAAGAAAACCGATGGGACTCCCAAACAACCAACTATACAGGCCTTAAGACCAAAACATCCCATTAAAACTTCAAAACCCTAACGATTTTCTGGGAATAGAAATGAGAAAGAGGTGATATGGTGCTGATGTGACAGTGAGAAAGATGTGAGAAAATAATTTGGGTTGGGTAAGGCCTTAGACCATACCGACCATTTTCTCAAAATTTAATCACTTGTGAGAAAGATGTGAGAAAAATGTATGGTTATTATATAATAATGAAGCTCAATTACCTGGATTAGGAAAGAATCTTCTTCGATCATTGGGGCAAGGGAGGAAGAAAGCATTATGGGGATCAAAGATAGATTGGCACACCAAGAGAAACCATTCGCGTAATACACCAGGGCCGGTAGCTTCCTCATTTTTGAACCCCACGAATAAGCCACTACGCAATTCATCGGTCTCTGCTTGTATAATATAGTTAAAAGATTCAGGCAACAATTGTGATCTGTCAATAAGCATCTCATGGACGTCTGTCATTCTTTAGCTCTGGAAGTAACAACATAACCAAATGTCTCCTAGACTGAGAGTCAACGAGATCTTTATGGTGAAGAATCCAATTGTAATCCTCACCTCTCATGGCATATCTAAGAATGAGATAACACAAAGAACCCCTGTAATTAAGCCTCATATCCATCATAAAGGTTTCCTCTGCACCCTGATATAGTTTAGCAATGTGATACAGTTGGGTCAAAATAGAGAGATAGCGAGCCCACCCGATATTATTTCTGTCTGCTTGCTCCTCCACTTTGTCCAGGCAGGTTTTCATTTTTGAAAACAGAACAAGAAAGATGTTAAAAAGAAAGTCATGGATGTAGCAATAGTGCATTGGTAGTGGAGTCTGAATAGGGACTTCCTGATGAAGAAGGATTGAGTCGGTGATAGGGCGCACAAAGTTAGTAAAATCAATGGCATCGCATCCAAATTTCACTGAATTACAGTCGGTGGAAAGGGAGTGTGACAAATTAGTCGTAATCTGATATGCAAATGGAAGTAAATCATGAGCTGAAATGACGACATCATCGTTCTTGTCATCATTATTGTATGATGGGGCTGGGGAGGAGGAGTAGGAGATGGAAACAGAAGTGAGCATTAATCCAAGATGATTACGACAGAATATATACAAAGGGTCATCATGAACGACGGAAGAAAGGAGCAACCTACAAAAGCGTAAGAGGATAGGCGTAAAGACTGAATAGAAACGTTTGGAAACGGATTCGATAAAGCATCGAAGGGAAGTAAGAAGAGCAGATTGTTTGTGCACGTAAAGCAGCACAAGTGCTTCGGGAGCAGATAAAGAAAGGAAGATATCGCGATAACAAACAGAAGCAAGATAAATGTTGTGGTGTGAGAAGGCCATGTCGCGGGGGAAAGCGGTTTGAGAGAATTCCTTAAGCTTGGAGTCGAGGAGATGATAAGTATTATTATGATCACAAGTAGTACGGCTACGCAACATGTAAACAGAGGAAAGCAAATCATTGACAAGGCGAGCCGCATTAGGAATCATATTACTCATTGTTTGCATTGCTTCTTCTTCATCTACTTCGAGTTTCCGTTTCATGTCGTTGATGATGATGATATCTCTCTAGGGCCGGTCTTCAAACCTACGTACTCTGTTCAGTTAAATAACTTTATCACACGGTTCTTTTTTTTTTTTTTATAACAAATCTTATTAATATCTTCACTTCAATAATAAATTATTAAATCTATGGTCAAAACTTGAGTGAATTATCATATTTATTCGTATAATATCTCAGAAAATTTATTTATTGAACTTTTCGTTATTAAATATCACTATTACTATCCCTGTCTCTAATCAAAACTAAATGTATATATGATTAAGTTTTTTTTTTTTTATTGAACGGCTTATATATGATGATATGATTAAGTGTAACCATTAAATAAGTTTCAAACAATAGTTTTAACCCTTGGGTCAATTAATGATGTCAAAAATCAATGAGGCCAATATTGTTTATCTATACCATACTATAAAGCATTACCTTTGTTCTTTTTTTTTTTCTTACCAAGTTGTTAAAAAAAATTAGTTGATAAACCAAAATTACCTCCCTAATAATATCTTTAAAAAATTGATTTACAGCATGGATCTCTCAACCCTTAAAATAACTACACTATCGTATTTTACATCAATATCTTTAATATTAAAAACCATACTGCTACTGTCATCGCCGCCGCCACTACCACCCGTCATTACCACCGCCGCTCACACCACCACATCACGCACCATATGACTAGTAACAAGAGATGCTTTTCAAATTTCATTTTGAGTCATGCCACTTTTCAATTGAAACCTTTTTTTCAAAATGGGCACATATGACCCTTATTTTGCAAAATAAGTTTTTGAAAAAAAAAACACAAGACTAATATATCGCTAGTATCGGGTCTGTCCAAATCATCCCAATTCAAAAGCGGTTGAGTGTGACATGTATTTAATATGAATGATGATGTGACAATGACATATTGAGATTAGTACGTGGGTTGAGGCAAAATAAATTGAGGATGTAAATCTAGTATGTTGGAATAATATGTTGATGTATTGCTAAGTTAGCCAATATGTGACGTAATAATAACCGACGATTCGTGAGGTTATCCTAACATTCTTTATAGCAAATTGGTTATTCAAATAAAAATTTGTTCTCGATTGCTATCATCGCTAAACTAAACAAATGAAAAAACAATTGAAAACCAAAAGAAAGCATTTGTAGATATAAAATTAAATAATAACATAGATAACATTAAACAGTTTAAAGATATAAAACTCAATAAATAGAATATAACATCTAAAGTTTGAAAGAAAAAAGTTCTACATGCTCATATTTTTCTTTTAAAAAAAAAAAAAAAAGTTAATTACATAAATTGTCCCTGTCATGATATCCAGCTTATAGGTTTCATCCTTAAGTTTCATAAATTACACTTTTAGTCCAAAAACTTTGCTCTGTCAAACAACTTTAGTTCTGGCTATAAACGTCTGTTTAAAACAAAGTCACATGTTTAGCACGTGATTTATATAATGGTCTTTTTCCCTTTTAACACATGTCCAAAATTACAATTAAACCTGAACTTTTACTTCGATTAAATCTAGATTATCAATGTATACATCTATATATCCATATCAAACAATCTAGATTTAACCAAACAAACAAATATACTTACATATTTGATTGATAATTTGTTTGGTATTATTCAACAACACAAATTAAACACATGTATTCATATATTAAAATTTTAAAAATCTAAGTTCTCAAACAAATAATCTTTTGTTCTATTTTATCAAATTGCAGATCTACCAAAATCAAACACATTATCTTTCTTTCTTAAAACAAACCAAAATCAAGTTTTTTTTTCCAATCTACCAACAGAATCAGAGATAGCATGAGTCGAAATCATTGTAATTGACTATCTATTGATTCACTAAGCGGTGGTGGCCGGATATTCGTAGTGGTGATGAAGGCATGAAGCTACAATGAGTCGGTGGCAATTAAACAACCACCACCATCGGTGGTCATGGTATTCGCGGTGATTTTTGACCATATTCTGACCAATCCATTACAATCCATATCCAAACCCGGCCACCACCGATACAACTGCTCTTGGAGTTGTTGCCGGGAAAAAAAACTTCCGATGGGGGTGTTGAGTGGAGAGGGAGAGGGGGAGTGAGTGGTGATATTCGTGTGTGCGTGTGTATATATATTATATATATATAAACGACAGTCAATCTATTTACCTATAGATCATGAAAGTCGCGATGGTGGTGGCTAGTCCCGATGGTGGTGGCTAGTCCCGATGGTGGTGGCTAGTCCCGATGGTGGCAACGGTTTGATGGTGGTGGGCCTGGTGGTTGGTTCTCAATGAAAGTAAAGGAGACCTGATAGAGAAAAAAGTGTGATTTATTTTGAAGTGGAAGTGATGAAGAGAGAGATGGGGGAGCAGGAGAAAGAGAAATAGAGTGATGATATATAGATCTTGATTAATGATGATGATGGATACTCATATATTCATTCATATTTATATTTATATTTATATAATATACATATATATCTATATCTAATTACGATAAGAGAGAGACAAAAATATTTGATCACTGAGTAGTTAGAAAAGACCATTATACCCATCATGTGCTGAACATGTAACCTTGTTTTAAACAAACGTTTATGACAAGGACTAAAACTGTTGACGGAGCAAAGCTTTTTGGACTAAAAGTGTAATTTATGAAACTTAGGAATGAAACCTGCAAACTGTGTACCACAACAGGGACGATTTCTGTAATTAACTCCAAAAAAAAAACTAATATGTTATAAACAATGTAAATTGCCATATGCTTTACTTTGTTAATGTTAATTTAATAACTAGTCATTGTCACGAGATCATTTGTGCTTATAAATGCGAAAAAGAAACGTACAAATTATATTTAGCGAACAAAAAAGGGTCATATAAGTTGGATACACATCAAATATAGACAGTTGGACACTTGGACATCTCGGGCGTAAGACCTATGACTGAAGGTCAGAAAAAGAAGCATCATGAAGTCTAATGAAACAGTATCATGTTAATATAACCTAAATTCTGTACATAACTAAGCACAAGATGTCTAAGAAGAAACTGATTCAACATGTTCCAAAGCTGCAGCCAATGTGCTCCTGAGCGATAGTATTTAGGCATCGTTGCATGACAGCCTTTGATGGGTAAGCAGGAAAACATATTTGGTAGAAGCATGTGTGAGAAGAAGGCAGGCGGTTCACTTTCTCAATTGATCGGCAAATGTATAGCTTTGAAGCTAAACCACGGAAACCTTCTACAGGTAGATACTTCACAGATGTCCAGAAGAAGAGAAGAACCTTCCGTTGCTCTGCTGTCATCTCCCCAACAATCTGCCACCAATTCAGAGTAGAGATATATACGCAAGACATGTCGTAACTCACAATGACTATGTTTTTAAGACAAAAGTATAGCCATTTGAAGTAATATCTGTACAGGTGTATACTAATACTATAATTTTTGAATTGAACTAGTAAGTGACATCATGATCATTATCCAAAAAGTAACCAGTGAATTAACCTATTTGGTAATCACTTTTACCAAAAGACTGATCTGGTGAACTTCCATATGCTTAAACATAAGATTTATATGGAAGAACTAGTAGGGCACCCATGTAATCTGGTGAACTTATGTATATATCAAACACTCATCAACCTAGAGCATATAAGTCAAACATATGCAACTTGCAACTTATAGTATCGATCTAAATCCTACCAAATAACTTTCTCAAAATTGTGCACACTGATCTCATGGTTCACAATATATTCCGGAAGAAAGAGGTGCCAACAAAAAAGGTTAAACCCAAACAAGTCCTATCAAACTGGTAACTCTAATTCTTGCACTGGAAAGGAAAATAATAAATTGAATCCTTGATTATATCCAATCAACAATAAGCAATACAAAAACGTTTAAACTAATAGCCAGATCCTTATATTGATTCAGTATAACAAGCTCTGCTAATCACAAAATGGTTAATCACTACTTATACTAAACTAGATGGGCTGGTCAAAATTCCAGAATCTTTATCTAGATTATCAGACTGGAATTAGTTTACAATAGGACGATTTACAGATTGAGGAAGTTAAGAATGGTGCAAAATACAAGGTCCCATTGTCCCAAAGTTGCCTACTTTAGTGTGTTAGTGGTTACATAACGATACAAGCACCAGATGATGGAATACCCACATTCGCATAAGATGTTAACAGTACTGTGCGGTATAAGTAGGTTCTGATATTGAATATGATGGGAAGATATTAAAAGTGCAACTAATTGATGTTAATCAGCTCACTGATTTACCTCGTATATGACAATATATAGCATGAAAACCATAATTAACATGTTGCAACTTTAAGCAAACAAAGGAAAGTTGAGAGAACACATACCTTCCAGAACCATTTTATTTGGCGATCAGTAACTTTATATCCCATATATTCTGTATGTGCCTTCCAATCGTCGACAGAGATATCACTTCCACTCCCATACAACATCCCGTCAAGGTCTCTAACCTCTAAGCTCTTGAAAATCAATTTACGGGTTTCATCCTTTGTAACAATATCTGTAAATCCTTGAGCAAACCGAGTTACCTGCTGGGTAACAGACGTCACAAATCGATGTCTAATTAGAAGATGAATGTACTCCTTCCTATTTCTGCTATTCACAGGAATGTGTTTTCCATTAGGGAGAAGCTCCAAAAGTTTCATGGACCCTAACTCTTCAAACTCCCAAACGAAACTTAGACCAAGGGTGTCTTCATCCACTGCACAAGGATCCATATCCAATATCTGCTTGCAGCTACTATACAAGTATGGATCTGCATCCTTTACATCATCCAACGAGATATCAACTCCAGCCAATTGCAAGAAGAATGTTCGGTCAAATACAATGCCAACTTGCATTTTATGCATCAAGGCTAGGGCGATTACCCTGCCTGCAAATTGATAATAATCAAGGTGCATTGGGTCCACCTTTGATGCTGCAAACATGAAATAAATGATAAATTACTCGAATCATGTAATATTAAAACATGACAGTATAACAGAAAGAGAACAGGTGGAGAAAACCATAATCTGCCGGAGACGAAAAGAGCTAAATTTACCTGGATTAGGAAAGAATCTTCTTCGATCGTTGGGGCAAGGGATGAAGAGAGCTTTATGGGGATCAAAGATAGATTGGCACACCAATAAAAACCATTCGCGTAATACACCAGGGCCGGTAGCTTCCTCATTTTTGAACTCCATGAATAAGCCACCGCGCAATGCATCAGTCTTTGCTGCTAAAATATAGTTAAAAGATTCAGCCAACAATTGTGATCTGTCAATAAGCATCTCATGAACGTTGTCATAGTAGTCATTCTTGAGCTCTGGAAGTAACAACATAACCAAATGTCTCCTAGACTGAAAGTCAGTGAGATCCTTACGCTGAAGAATCCAATTGTAATCCACACCTCTCTTGGCATATCTAACTATGAGATAACACAAAGAAACCTTGTAATTAAGCCTCATATCCGTGATAAAGGTTTCCTCCGCACCCTGATACATTTTAGCAATGTGATACACTTGGGTCAAAAAAGAGAGACAGTGATCCCATCCAATATTATTCATGTCTACTTGGCGTTTCCCGGCCTTTATATGCTCCTCCACTTTGTTGAGGCAGGCTTTCATTTCTGAAAACAGAACGAGAAAGATGGTAAAAAGGAAGTCGCGGATGTAGAAAGGGTGGGGGTTGGGGTGGAAGTTAGTGTAGTAGTGCATTGGTAGTGAGTGTATGGGAGTCTGAACAGGAGGGACCTGGCGAAGAAGGATCAACTTCTTGATAGGGGTGACAAAGTTAGTAAAATCATTGAAGTCACGGTCAAAATTCATTGAGGAGGGTGACAAATTAGTGGCAATCTGATATACAAACGGAAGCAAGTCATGAGCTGAAATGACGTCCACCTGCTTATATTCATCATCACTGTATGGGCGTGGGGGGGAGGAGGAGATGGAAACAGAGGTGAGCATGTATCCAAGACGAGTACGACAGAATAAGTAGAAAGGGTCATCATGAGCAACAGAAGAGAAGAGCAGTTTGGAAAAGTGTAAGAGGAGAGGCGTAAAGACCGGATAGAAACGATTGGAAACGGAAATGATAAAAGACTGAAGGGAATGTAGAGCAGATCGTTTGTGAGGAGGAGACATGTAAAGCAGAACAAGCGCTTCAGGGGCACCATAAGAACGGAAGATATTGACATAAACAGAAGCATGGTATATGTAGGACGAAAAAGCGTTGTAAGAGAATTCCTTAAGCTTGGAGTCCAAGAGGTCGAGGAGATTATCAATGTGGCGGCGGTTACTATTACTAGTACTACTACGCAACCTGTAAACAAAGGAAAGCAAATCATTGACGAGGCGAGCGGCATGAGGATGATGGGTTCTTGCCCCCGTTCGGGCTACTAAATGTAAGGAGGAGTCGTTATTAGTGATATTTGATTGACGCAATGTATGCTCAGAACCAAGCTGTTTTCCTGCATACATTAACCTTTGGAAACTCACCGGGATACCTGTCGCTGCTTCGATTTTCACTTGGATGGATTCTATGGTATCATCAGGCTTGCCAAACACCACCAGGCTCCTGCTGCTATGCTTATTATAATAACAACTATTATTATTATAATTGGATGATGATGATGCTGAAAAGGTCCTAACAAATAATTGGATCATGCCATCTCGCATTGCTTCTTCTGATTCTACTCCGAGTTTCCGTTTCATGTTGATGATCCTCTAATTAATTAACTAGGGCTGGTGTTCAACTATACTTAACCTACACTAATTATCACTAACAGAGAGAGTAGGAAGTAAATAACCGTACCTGTCGGCCCTGCCTTTAATCGATTGGGAGTTTTCAAGTTGAGAAAAAAGATTAAGCCGCTGATGATTCAATTCAATTATTTGTTCCTCCCTCTCTCTCTCTCTCTCTTTCTTTTCGTTTCTCAATTTTGAAATTGGGATATATTCCGGTTTAACAAATTCGTGTTACTATCTCTCATCATTTCGTTTCATTAATAAAGATATTTAAAGTTATCTCAAAACTTATAGCTTAAGCTTTGAAAATAATTCACATATTTATATCCGATTCCATTTCTTACTCTAAGATTTATCCATCTTTTCGTTCCTAAGATTTATTTAATTTTATCCTAATTTTTATAGGGATTTGCTAATCATAGCCTCAATGCTATTCCTTTTTACGATATCCCTTGTTTAATCAATGCATCAACATTAGATTTATCTTTATGAATTTAATTATTATAAATACTAAAATAGAACCTTTAATTTAAAAATGAAATAATTTAGACTATTTATTAAAAAAAAGTTTTATTTCTTCACCCGATCAAAATGATGGCATTATCATTGACTCAACTTTTAATTAAATATTCTTTTAGTTCTTCAACTATGGATAAAATGTTTCAACAATACATATTATTAATTAATATTCCATTAATCATATAAATTAATATGTCTAATTTTTTGGTACCCACTTTAATTCACATCATCATCTATTTTCCTTTAATTTTATTTTGATTTCATATTTGGTTTTCTTATAAATCTTCTTATGGATTAATATTATTAAAAAAAATATGCTTTCTTCATTTGTTAACAAATAATGATTTTTGCAAAAAACTATGTCGATTAACTTTTCTAATATTTGATTTTCTAATAAGTATTAGCATTTATATTTATAATTGCTTAATTTGTGTCAAGTAATATCATGATCCATCTTCCATTATAGTTTATTTTTCGAATCTGATTTCCCTACAAATAATTAATAACAAATAATTTTGTATTGAGTTATGGTTTAAATTAACTTTACGTTATGAAGTATAACTATATACTTGATGATGTATGATTAAGGTTGAAAAAGAGGTTGTTATTGTTTATAGTGAATCATTTGAATAGGCTCATAGGAGATATTATGACAAACAATCATTATCGTGATATGAAAAATGTATAAATATTATACATCAACTACACATTAGCACAATAAAAATTACATATTTGCTTCCATATCAGATATCACTATATACAATATAATGGCATATAGGTTCTGTTTGATAGGATGACTGACATCGATGCATTCAAGGAATCTTAGAACATCGGGGTTAAAAACTTAAAATTGTCTTACTTTGGAACCAGACGTATAAGTACAACCCAAAAAATGTCCCATTTGAGTCCCTCTTTAATGAATGAGACGTTAGGGAAATCAATAACTTCGTTGTGGCTTCAATGAAGGAGACTACATGCTTGTGGATCATATTCATAAAATTAGATTCAACAAAACCACTACTAATCGTGTATCCAATTATTTTGTGGATACCGTGAATCCTTATAGCTTTTTATACTATACGTAGTTAACTACCTCCAAGCTTTAGCTTTCAACCGTTTTAGCTTTCAATTCACTGGAAAAAAGCGTACGTTTTAATCTTTATAAATATAATCATTTGTGATACTACATAAAACTAAAAAACACTTGTCAGGTGGATGGGAAACCACTGTCAAACCTTAGTCTTTGAAATTACATTTATACTATGGTTATTTATAAAAAAAAAAAAAACAACCGGTTTATATTTATTATTCTTATTTTATTTATTATTTTGTCATTTTTAATAGCTTTTAAATACTTATTATACCATTGTGCTAGCTTTTTATACGTATAAATGTATTTTTTATAAATTTTCTCCGCGTTTCACGCGGGTTATAATCTAGTAAGTCTTTTAGTTATGATAGTTTATTAATAACTCAATTATAATATATCTCAAAATTAACTTCCTACTTGCGAAGCCAAGCAATCCGTTCAAACTACACAACGATCCCCTCATTGCCCCCAACAACAGGAAAATCATCAGTGTGATCCTCCTAGCTTATTGTTAGACTATTTGGACAATAAGAAACGATTGTGTAACAAATTGCCATCCTTTAGACTCGTGGCTAAGGAACCCAAAACTCTCAACTATCTCTGGTACTCACAAAGGACTACCAAACTCAACATTGATTGGCCCCATTGGAATAATTTCAACTTTTAAACCCTTATGTAACTCTATGTTCAGTTTCTATTGCTTGTAATCTAAAGTCTCGCTAGTCTTACCATTATCAATAAAATTGTTGATTTGAATAGTAAAAAATAAAATTATCTTAAAGAAAATTCACCTTTCAATAAAAAAAAAAGGAAAATGACTAATCTTCCTAACAAAATAGCTTAAAAATTCTCCTAACACTTTAAGAGATTGACATGTAGCATCCACTAATTATCTTTCCTAATCTTGCCCCCTGATTTTTCCACATGTCATAATCCAATAGTTAGGAGGATTTTTAGGCTATTTCGTTAGGATGATTAATCATTTCCCAAAAAAAAAAAACTAATTTTACTATTTCCATTCTTAACTTGAAAAAATTATATCAAAAGGTCAACTTAATTTTAAAAGGTAATGTAGGGAAGCCTAACCAAGTAATACAACTGAATAATAAATAGGCGTAAGGAAAATGTTTAATCCTCTTAATAATACAATTTAATACGTTGGGTAAGTTAAATATTGCAACAAATACTCTTATGCTAGATTTCATTCCCCCCACCCCACCCACCACCCACCTCATTTTGTGTGTGTGGATTAATAAAGAAAATTTCTTGTTATTTTTTAGTCCAATGTTATATACCTCTAAACTAGAAATAGAGTAATAATATCAAAATATCAAAATAAAACCGGTACTGAAATAATGTACCCATAGGGATTCGGACCTCGGTGTTAAGATTAAAAAATGTTTGGTTTCGATACAAAAATTAGTTTAGTATAAAACCAAAAATCTTGATGCCAAATTAATAGATTCGGTATGATGTTGAGACTTGATTTTTGATGATTCGGTTTTAATAGAGTTTGATATCGACACCATACTGATAAACGCCTAATCCGTACTACTTTAAGATATGAAAACTAACATGTTTTGTGAATGTTAATAGACGATTATGGCGTTTTTATGTTTGTTTAAGTGTTTCAGGTCTTTGGTGACAAATTGAAGTTAAATGGATTAAGAAGTCAAGAATCAAGTCAAGAAGTGTCAAGGCAAAAATCTGGAAAACTGCCATTTCTGGAGGGCAGTCTGGGACGGCCAGGAGGGAGTCTGGGATGGCCCTAGCTGCACTAAAAATCCGAAAATTAGGGATTTAATTACTTTTCAGTTTATAACACTTCCATACACGAATTTGGAAGTTAACACTTCATTTTTTCTCATCACTGGGCAGTTTCCTAACACATACAACACCCCAATTTCATCATCAATTCATATTTTCATGAAGATCAAAGCCTTAATTGAAGAATCAATGATGAAGGGTATAGACTAGGTTTTCTTTGATCATTCTCATGTGAACAATTATGTAAGACTTTTATGTTCAACCTTTCTCATATTCATGCTGGATTAAATGTTTAATTCTTAATTGTGTTTTGCATCTAATGTTGTTTGGATTTGAATGAATGATTACATGTTTATGACTTTGAATGAATTTCATCTATCTTTTGGTTCCAAATTATTGTTAATCATGGATTATTGAAAGAATCTCTCATGAACTTGTAATTCTATTTTAATGAATTGAAAATCTAGTTGTGTCAATTCCTCGGGTTTTCATTATCGTGAATCATCACAACCGATTACTTTAGTTCTTAAGTTCATTCATTCCAAACATTATAACGAATTATGTCTATGTGATTTCCAACGAATATAAGTTAGGTTACATATTTGAAAGCATAATTGGGAGCATGAGAATTATCTACTTTATTAATTGAAATATTTTGTTAAGTTTATGCTCAATTTTAGTTTTAATCAAACAAATCAATCAATCAAATCGTTTTAAGTTTATGTCTAGTTCAATTAACTCTTGTAATTTGTTTAATACTTTCCCTTGATTCCCTGTGGATACGATACTCTACTTACCCATATTAATTAGTGGTATTTAATTTTATTTTTGATCGGTTCAACGACATTAATCACATACCTAGACAATCTTACTTTAACGAAGGCCAAACCAAGTTTATTATAAATGAGAGAAAATTCCTTCAAATTATCATTGAGCCTTGAATGAAAATCAAAATAATAATCTTTTAATGTTATCTTTTGATTTTCATGAAAAGTTGAAGATAGTTTTATCTTCGACTCCTAAAGTAAGTGAGCGGATCTCTTTCATTTTGGCTTTTGCTTTTTTCATTTCCATTTTGCTTTACTCTTATTCTTATTTGTTAATAATAAAATTGAATGAAAAATGAAAAAGGCAAGAGGGACCCACTGGTCTTCTTTATCTGACAAATATCAGGAAAAAAGAAAGAAAAACTGTAGTAAGTAGTAACAACTGAGTCTCCTTTTCTTTACTCTTTCTTTTCTTTCCCATTTCCATTAACACACACTCACCAAAACACACACATATTTTCACACACACACAAAACATGTCCACGCCACACAATTACACCACTGTGGTCCAACAACAACAACACCCACCACCACGCCGTCGCCGCCGCCGCCACCGTTCAACACGGCGGCGGCGTCACCACCCACAACACACTTTCTTCACAACCGAACCACCACTACCACCACCCACCAACGGAAGTAGTAGCTTCGGAGTATCGGATTCCGATGACCGGATAGATTCAGAATGTGGGTCCTCCGGGATCTTTTCATATAACCATAGCAGCAGCCGGCGAATGGAATCTTCATCTTCTGATGGTGATGGTGATGATGATGATTATGATGATGAGATTGATTTGGAAAGTGGTGAGCTGGAAATGAAAGTGCATTTTTCTGGAAGGAAAAAGGAGAAGAAAATTTGTAGAATTTGTCATTTGAATTTTGACGGTGGGTTGACGGTGGATAGTGACGGTGACGACGACGGTGGTGGTGGTGGTGGTGATGATGGTGGTGGGGAGATTGAGCTGGGGTGTAATTGTAAAGGGGATCTTGGAACTTCTCATAAACAATGTGCTGAAACTTGGTTTAAAATCAAGGGCAATTTGTAAGTCTTCTAATTTATGTATATCTATATGTTTCCCCATATATGTATACAGATTTTCTGTAATTTGCTTCAGGTCTATACTTTGTGTTTTTGCAAATGTTATGTATGTATACTATGCAATAATGTCCAAAAAAAGTGGTAAACATATATTTAGGGATTAAACCAATAAGTGATTCAAAGTTTAGAGTAAAATCCATGGCTAAAGACAATTTAAGGTTCTTAAAGGATATAGCTTTTAATCATTATGTATATGAAAATGTGATTTATGTTAAGTTTCATAGGTCCTAAGATTCAATATAGCAAACAGTTATCAAGTTGAGTAAACATACAAATGGAAAATGGCCGATAAGAGTAACTTTATATACTGCCTAGTTTAGTTTCGAAAATGTTTGTGAGTATGCAAATTTGCAACAATCTTGGTCGTTATTCACTTTAATGTAAGAGATTGAATTTATGTTATCTTGCTATGGGCGGGAAAAGTCTTATATAGACATATAGCACACCTTGTTAAAAATGGTATTATGTAAAGGGGGTGAGTTAATGTAAGTAAAAAGGTCCAAATTATTCAAGCGGGGGCACCCTTCTTACCCTTTATGCTAAGTAGCCTGTTCAATGTTATATAATTTATGTACTTTTTATATGTTAATTGAGTGTTTCTTGATGTTTTTATAATCTGTGTGTAGCTGCATTTCACTTTATGAAATTTGTACTTCATGAAAATGGAATCAATGTGGTATTAAGAATGGTGATCTAGAACAGATCATTTGAGTTTTCTTGGTAGAATTTCAGTCAAACTTGAAATTTTGATACGTGAAATTTCTGATTGATACGTAAAATTTCTGATACTTTGATGCCTGGTTTCTTGAGCATGGTGTAGACTTTGACATATGTATTTAAGCTTATGTTTTGGGGATCAAAGTTCGATGCTTTTGTAAATTAGAAGAATAACTATATGTGCTTGGTATTATTGTTCTTTTGGAGTACAATTATAAATGTATGACCATGGAATATTAGAAAAGATTGTTCGACTACTAAATTTATAGTGCATCTCTGAGTTTGGATTCTTGGTAAAGTGTGTAGACTCTGTTAAGCTTTATTTGAAATCATGACTGCCAAAATATGAATTTTATAAGAAAGAACAGCTATTTATATAAATGAAAAAGCAGAGATATCATAAATCCTTGAGTTTAGATGTTGTTTTCTTCGCATTGCTCTATCTGCATTTGATACAGCTGATTTTGTGTTTTGACTATAGTTGTAAAAAGAATTTGACAAAGGTTTTTGGTTATTGAAGTTAATATGCAGGTACCCGAAAGTTTTCATGTCTATAATATAAGCAAAAGCATGTTCATATTCAGCTCAAAGCGTATCTGAATTTTATGATAGGATACAACTGAAATGCTACAATTTGCTGCATTATACCAAGCTCAATAATTTTAGAAAAGTTCACATTAAGTTTCATGGGTAGGTTTTATTTAGCAAGATGCTGAAGTGTTTGATTCATTAATTTTTGTCATTTGTTGATTGTTTGCCAACCCCAGTTGTATAAGTTCTGAAGACATAGATTTCCTTCTCAGCGTTCATCCCTCACTGCTTTCAGTCATTATATTAGGTTGCTCTTTACAGTTAATTTTTCTCAAGAAAACCCTTATTAGCTACTCACTTGATGCCAAAACAAGCGAGCATGTCCTATATGAGACAAGTTTGTTTATTTTTGTTCATAGGTGATCCATAGTTGGTGGGAATTCGGGAAATTTGAACTTATACAAGTCTAAGACTTTAAGATCAAGTTTGGTGATACACAAGATATCAACATTTAAATGTGTACAACCTACTCTTGTAATTGAAAGTATTACTATAATCTACTCATGCTAATGGAATCTTGTTTGTTAAGGTATCAGCTAACCTAATCCAAAACAACTTATGTCAGTTTTGTATTTTCTAATGATTAAATATTATATTATATACTTGTATATTTTGTGTTTTCTATTAATGTAGTTAACTGGCTGATATTTGGTTGATCTCTATGTATCTTTTTGGTTAATCTGCCAATTGGCATATTTGTGTTGTATAAGATTCGTTGTATCTTTATCATTGTCTGCACTCCATTCGTGTTGTAGCATTTCATATCGATTGCAAGATTTCATCTAGAGATGGCATGATGGGTCATTATTATAGTTTTTGATAAGATTAAGATTTATTAATGTTAAATATTAATTATTAAAGCTTCAGGCAAAATATGAGAATAATGTATTAGATTTAAATTTAGATAATAGTTTATAATATGATGAGGTGGGAAAAGTAATTGTTGAATATAAAATGAAAAAGGTTGAGTAGGATGATGAGTTGATGACGAGAAATAGTGATGAGTAGTGTAGGCCAATTAATGACATGTGATATATTTTTATAATTTTGTTGCTCTTTTATCAGTATATCTAGACTATCTATATCTTAGAATAGCATTTTAGGAAAAATGGACTTGTGGCACCCCTTTTAGCTAGTTGATTTGGCCCGTTTGAGATTAACCACAAACAAAATTAACCCATTAATAAGTACATGGGTCAAAATTGCCACTAGTAGCATTCATGCATCCTCTTTCTTCGTGTTTTTCTTTTCCATGTTAGTCTCAGTCCAAAGAACCCAGTTAAAGAATTGTAACTATGCGTACAATTACTGATGTCAAACTACAGCTAATTTAAATGTTAACTGCTAACATGTTTATGTTTAATGTATGGTATTGATCCAGGATCTGTGAGATTTGTGGTGCGACAGCACAAAATGTTGGTGCAGATCAGATAAGTGAGGCGAACAACATGACCATTGAAATTGAGCCAGCCGATCGATCAGCCACAGCACCCATGGTGGTTCCTGCTGAGCAACGGACTTTCTGGCAGGGTCGCAGAGTAATGAATATCCTGCTAGGTTGCATGGTTTTTGCATTCATCATTTCTTGGCTCTTTCACTTTAATGTATTGCCTTAATTAAGGTTATTTGAGGAAAAGGAGTGTTGAGAGGCTATAGATGTTTCTTTGTGTTTGTAATTGGATGTTGGATCACAGAAATGTAAATGCTTGCAAGTCCAGAAGTATATTTTCAACCAGATTTCTGAGTTCATTTATTCATTGCGTATGTGCAGAATCAGAATGAAATTCTTGATTCCATCATACAATCCTAAAAAAAAAATATGGGTTGCAAACGAGAAAGTTGGCTAATGACATTTTGGACAAGATATCTTTATGAAAGTCAAAAATAGGCAGGGTTGTCAATAATTGTTTTACTTGCATTCGAATAAAATGACATTTTGGACAACTGCCAACTCTAAACAAATCATCCCCAATTCCCCATATGTGGAACATAAATGGAGTAGAAACTGCCTTCCACAAAAAGTAAAGAAAATAATATCAAATTAAGGTATCAGAAGAAAGCAAGATGCCAAGATATAGATATTGATTCATTTTACTTCATGTAACAATCAATCAAGACAAAATTCCACCAGTCATAATACATATGTAGATCAAACCATACAATATGTCAAGTAACTAAGAGCAAAAAAGAGCCTCAGAACAGAGACAAAATAGAGTTCTTCATCTACTGCCTTTCGGAACCATTATTACTTTTAAAATCAGCAACAGCTTGGTCGAAGGTGCTCCGAACATGCTGACATATCTGCATGAGGTCTTGACATGAATCTTTCAACACTTCTTTTGCAGGGTCACCTTCAAAATCAAAGCCAAGGTCAAAGACAACACTTCAACCAAGTAAAATTACACAACTATTCTAATAATGCACACTTTGGGAGCACAAATTGAAAAAAAAAAGTAATATTAAAATGCATGTATCGACTGTATATATATAATAATAATTGTAGTACATTGATGAGGAGCATGGCAACATAAAATCTCTTAAAAATAGCTAAAAAGAAGAAAAATTTAATGTGTACCAGTTGTCTGGACTCTTATGTTTACCCGAGCCTCTGAAGGATGTGGAATGCTGTACCCGCATACTGAAACTCTTGGACTGCAGGAACAAGATTGATACAAAATTATGACATAAACTATATGATCCACAACAGAAATTTTGGTATTAATAAAAAAAAAGGTGGTAACTATACAACTGTAGCAAATAACAAAGAGCGTGTTTATGCTCATAGATGCTGATGAGCCCTTAAGGTTATGGTTCTTAAATGTTTATGCTCATAACTCGTAAGATTTGTTTGGGTTTCAAAACTTATAGAAATTTATCTCCTAAACCCCAAAAGTTGATTGAAATAGCTTCCGGAAAGTAGCTAGAGCTTATAAAAAGTCAATTGCCTAAATATCCGCTAATTGATTGTAACTCATATTTTAAGTTCTATTTGTTTGTACTCTTATGCCATCTACAGTTATAACCTTAAACTACAGGTGTTTAGCTAAACACATTTATACAATCAAAAGCTCTATTGCAAGTAGCACTAGTTACAACTAGTTTTGTGACACGTACGTTAAGCTTTTAATGTGCATAAAAACCCAAGAAATTCTTGCTTTCCGAAGTTCTCTAGCATAAGGCATCAGACTCGAAACCTATTAGACTAGCTAGCTATCACAATAACTTAAATACTCAAATCCAAAGAATTCCAAAAAGCATGTACTCACTCTTGGTTGAGAGCAAATCTTAAAGAGTTTGCAAGTGTATGATCTTCATCGGCTAAAGAAAAAGTTGATGCCGAATTATCCTGAAACGATCCGTGTTCCATTTTGGTCTACAAAGCTGAAACTGCAGCAAAAGTTCTTCCAATAGCCTACATATAATGTCAATTTAATTCATTAATCAAAACAAATTGTATGCAAAAGATGGTAGCCCAATGCTAAATCATTGCATTCAATTATAGATATAAAAAAGTTTCAAAATTTAAACAAAAAAACAATAAAAGATACAAAATTTGAAATGGGTATGCACGAAATTTTCGTTGAGACATTATATCAAACAGTTGGACTAGGTATGGCCAAAAAGATACACGCAGGCACAAATACTAATGAAAATAGGAAGAGCATATTAGTCTTAGCTGGGCGATATATAATTAAACAGTATCAAACGTAATTGATATTACCTGTATGATTGAAGTCTGCAGCACTCTGCAAAACCCTAATTTGATTTTAGAAAGAGAGTTTACTTATGTAGGGGATGAAAGGGGAAAATATAAACGGAAATATAATGTATTTGCATTTTGGCAACTATACTTTCATATTTTTGCAACTTTACCCTCAAAATGACAAAATCTTTGTATAAAGTACTAAACAAAGAATTTATGTATCCTAAGGGTGTTTCGTGTTATGTTTTTTAATAGATTTTGGGATAACTTTGTTTTTTATTGAAAACTATGTTTAAGTTATAATTACTAAAAGAGTGAAAAGCATATTAGTAGATCTCTGTCATTTTCTCGGTTTATTGTCAACTAGATTAAACCCATGGATTGCATGATGAATAATTTTTGTCATAAAATATGTTAAAAATAAATAATATATCTTTTAAATTAAAAATAAGACTACAATATTATAATAACAATATATTCAAATGTAAACTTATTAAAGGTCGTTCGATCATAAATGATTATGTTTTAATACTAATCAATGGACTTATTATTATTTTTAAGAACGAATTGCATTTTTGGTCCTTGTGTTATCACACGTTTTGCAAGTTTGATACAAAAGTGTGAAAAGTCACAAAACTCATCCCTGTCATATCACACCTGTTGCAATTTTGGTATCAAACTTGCAAAACGTGTGATAACACAATGACCAAAAATGCAATTCGTTCTATTTTTAATAATGTCTAAATCATACAACCATGTAATAACAAATAAAATGAAGGAATAAAGTATATAATTATACTAAGTAAATAAACTTTCAACATAAGTTTCATTTGAATGCATTAAACATAAACTGGTTCATTTTCAAAAAAAAAAAAAAAATTTTATTGAATTTGAATAAAAGATTGGATTTTTATTTAATAGCCAAAAGTTAAAATAAGAAATTCTAAAATTTGAAGACCGAAAAAAGAAAAAAATTCATTATATTATATTCAATTTGATACTAAAATAAGTAGGTATAATCGATATGTAATTATTACTCTAGATAAATACTTAAATAGTTATGCAACTAAAATTAAACTTTAAAAGTTTTTATTCATTATATAATCTTTAAATAATATATTTCATTAAGTATATCACAAAAGAAAGAAAAAGTGAAAAAAAAATGACAATTAAAAAAAAAATTATTTGACACTCAAAAACTCACATTAATCTTAAATTATCCAAATTAAATATAAAAAGATTAATAAATGAAGTAATAGATACACATTACATATAAAAAGATTATATAAATTGAAAGATTACAAATATATAAGTACAAAATTTACTTTAATAAATAACAATCTACATGACATGAAAAAAGACCAAATGTTTAAAAAACTTACGTAAAACTTTTATATATCATCTAAATAAATATGTCATATAAGATTTTTTTATATCCTCTCTTAGTTACATAGAAAAGTAAGTAAGTAAGTAACTGCTCAGTGCTGTCTTCCGCGGGTTTTGAGCCCCAATACCTCGACGGTGTATGGGGGAGGTTAAGATGTAGGCAGACCTTACCTCTACCTAAGTAGAGAGGCTGCTTCCAGTTTCTACCTAAATGATAAAAAAGACCCTCTAACCTTTGCATAGGATGAGGATCGAATCATGACCTCTGTCTCAAGAGACAAAGATGTTTACCACTAATCAAACCATGCTGCTTAGTTACATAGAAAGAAACTAAAAAATAAAAATCAAACCTTTAATTTCTTTTAAAAAATAATGATAGCCCTGTGATGATTATGTAAACTTAAAAGCATTATTTTTAACCAAAAAAAAATGTGTTTAAATGGAATCAAGGAGTTCCAAAAGTCGACTATTCTAATTCTAAAATAAAAAATTGATAAATGTCAATAGAGTATTTTAGTTGAGAATTGATATTAACTAGAAAATTTTGGACCCCGCGTTGCCGGGTTTCAATTCTCTTGTTGAAACGGTTCGTTATTTTAGTATATATGTTGTGAATTTTTGACCGCTTAATTAGAAATAATTTTGTCATTAATATGTTTGTTTAAAAGTATGCAAGAAACCAAAACGTAACCCGTAGTAACCCGAACGGGATGTGATATGACAAAAATATCAATATATTAATTCAGAATTTAAACGGATGCGATATAGTAAAATGCAAGTAGTGGTACGGGGTGTATCACAATAAAGTTGAATGACAAATAAAAAGTGTGAAAAAAACAAAAGAAGTAACCCGTAATAAAAAAATCAGAAAAGAAAAAACAAAGCTAAAAAAATATATAAAAAAAAAAAAAGTGACAAATCCGAACAGGATGCAATGTGGCAAAATCCAAACTATAAGAAACGTATGATGTGTTACTTTATAACCGATGCCACATGTCAAGTTTTAATAAGCATGATTACTATTGATAACCATGCAAAAAAAAACCGAAAGAAAAACTCCAAATGAGATCCGTAATGTCAGAATCTAAATAGTGATGCGGGGTATATGATGAACCGATAAAAGAGATCATATAAGGGAAAAAAAAGATATCAAAAAACCAAGAAAAACCGAAAGATAAATAACTTTAACGAAAATAGAAATAACAAAGGGAAAAAAAATATTGAGTGAAAGTTTCCAATATATTAATTCATAACACAAAAGCCAAAAAACTATGATGAACACCAAGAAGAAACCCCAAACGGGATCCAAAATGACAAAATCTAAATAGTGATGTGGGGTATACGATGAACTAATAGAAAGAAAACATAAAAGCAAAAAAACTATGTAATAAACCAACAAAAACCGAAAGAAAAATAACCTTAACGAGATTCGATATGGCAAAATCCAAAAAAACGCGGGGTATAGGTAGACCAATAGAAAGAAAACACAAAAGCAAAAAAAACTATGTAGGAAACTAAGAAAAACGGAACGAAAAATAACCTTAACAGAATCCAATATGGAAAAATCTGGGGAAAACGCGAGGTACAGGTGGACCAACAGAACAGCACCACGTGGCACGTTACTGTTCATAGACATTGTCATTAATGAGATTATATTACAATACTACATTATTTGATTATTTTACCTATTTGTGCATTTGATATTTGTATATGTAATGAAGCGTATACATTATGATAATAATATTAAGAAAAAAATGGTACAAATATCATACTCTATTTTAGTTACAAATAAAATATGTACTTTGACTACTCAATATAATTTAAATTTATAAAAATATTTTGTAGCCTTGAGTCTTGACTACATGCAAGTAGATATCACATAGATTAATGAGAATGTATGCCGATATATATATATATACTAGGTCTTTTACCTGCACGATGTGTGGTTATTTAAAAATGTTGTTTTAGTAATTATATGAATATTTATAATAACTTTTAACAACTATACATTATAAGAGCGGAACCTAGATAGAAGGCGGAGCACCGGCCCCGACCGCCGATACAGTTACCATTATTTAGGCATGTACATATAAATCTATATTATCATTAAATGGAAATTTTTTACATTTATTGAAATAGATAAATTCAAAATATAACTCTTATTATTTATGAAAATCTTTGCATTTATATAAAAACATACGTTATCAAATATTCATATTAACTATCACATATTATACTTCATGCAATACTAATGAACATAAAATGAAGTTAAAATGTAAATATAATGTAAAATCATAACGATCTTTTATTTTTTGCAAAGTGATATGTGACTTATTAGAATTTCATCACACTCTTTCAAATAAAATAGTTTCATAAAACTTACTTCATCAAATAATAAATTCATAAAAGTTGAAAAGCTTTAATTAGATATATTTAGAAACCAAATTCAAAATTATAATTAGATTACAAAGAACAAACCTATGATTCAAATTATGTTGAATTCACCTACTAATTGATAATAGTTTTTATAAAACATAAAAACACCACCACGAAAAGGATAAAAAACTATATTACAATGTGATATATAATATTGGTTATATTAGATAGTAAAATTAAGAAATAAATAATTTGAAAACCAAATATTTTCCAATTTTAAAAATAGATTTTAAATTCATACGGTTTTTATTATGATATATAATGTGATTTTTTTACTTTTATTTTTGTAAGATTTTGTTTGTATATAGATTTTATTTTTATTTAATTTAATAGTTTTAGATAATATAATTTTGTAGATTTATATATTGTAAAAAAATATAAAGATGCCATATAGGATAAAGACCTATGTGGCAATTTTTAAAAATAGCTTTAAATTGTAGAAGACTTTAAAATGCTAGGATAACTATTGTTTTAATATTTATATATATATAACTCATCATGTATTTGTTTGTACATTCAAGTAATGAAAAAGTAAAATCATATTTAGACGTCGTTTTTATAGAGGTCCTTCCGTATCACATGGATACTTTCTACTATATAAAATATCTGGTTATGGTTTCAAATTTTCAAAAACTAAAAATGTCAAAAGATTACTAGTATATACGAGAAACGTAAATGGCAATAAGAAATCAATGAATCACAATGAGAAATTGTAAATCGTAAAAAGAAATTGAAGAAAGCAACGAGAAATTACGATTTTTAATTCTCATTGCAATTCTTAACATAATGTGTTATGGGATTTTCTCACGGTGGACAAGAACATGTGGATCATTGTATTCACGGGCGGAACCACATAGAATTTAAGGGTAGCCCGAGCTACATGTCTGTTGACATATTTTTTGTTGATATTACGGGTCAAATAAATATGAGATATTTGTCAATGTAAACAACTTTAAACTTTTGAAACATTTTTCTATCAATAGAAGTTACAAAGATGTATTTGTACACCAAAATAATAAATAAAAACTACTAAAAGTGCCTAAAACTATTAAAATCCATTAAAAATAACTAAAAATCATTATAAAAAAAATGATAAAAATCGTTACAGCGTTACATTATGCTGATAAAAAGTTAGTGGAAAGAAATAGTGTTATGGGTCACCTTCGATTCTGGTTCCGCCACTGATTGTACTGACTTATGAGAAAGAAAAAAACACAAGTATATTGGGCCTGGGGAGAGAGAGAGAGAGAGTGGTGGTGGCTGGGTTTAAAATTTATATTTAAATCAGGGTTAATTAGGCTTGGGTTTAAATACATGTCGAAAGATGGAGTTTCAGATACCAACTTTTTGATAATCCCAATCGATCCCACGTGCTTCCCTTGTCAAATATATTGGGCCTTTCCTTTCTTTAGGCCTAAACCCCTACTAAGGCGATGTCATAACTCACAACTTTTTAATCACTTCAACTATTTTTTCAATAATAATAATTGAATAGTGTGATAAATATAAGAAAACTTCTCATATACTCATTCTACATTAATATATTCGCAAATACCGGAAGTTTAATGTACGTATTTTTAATCGAGTCCGTGTTAGAAAGCTCTCTCGCATAATAGATCATAATTTTAAATCTATCGATGACCTATCAACAAGATATCTAAAGGAAGAAACTCATTCAGACTCACCGTAACTGGTAACTTTTTACCTGTGGTCACACGAAATATGCGTAGGATAGGACTTGAACTCCTCACCTCTTGTGAGGAAAGGGCCGCCTTGTTATTAGACTATTTGGTGATGGTTATTCGTGTGTTGCCGACGAACACGTTTTTTACATAATAAACTTTTGGATACAAACAAAATATAATAATGTTAGAGTAACAAAGCTACATACAGAACTAATTGCATTTTTGGTCCCTGTGTTATCACACTTTTCGCAGATTTGGTCCAAAATTTTCATTTGTTGCATTTTTTGTCCCAAAAGTATGCATTTTTCGCAAGAATGGTCCAATCTAACGATTCCGTCAAGTATCAACTGTTAATTTGATTATGTGCACCTCATGTGAGGGGCAAATCGTCTTTTTACACAAATAGGACCAATCTTGCAGTTTATATATATATATATATAGAGTTTCCTTATTTTGAGAACCATTTTTTTTGTAAGAACCATGAGAACTCTTAGATAATATATTTGTTCACATGTTTTTTTTTGTTCATTCACATGTGAAATGATATAAAAAGGTATGTTGTAGAAGAAACTTCTTTATGAAACCTTCAAAGTAGCCTTTTATAAACTTGTGAATGAATTTGTTTACATTTTCTGTTCACATGTGACAAACGGCTATATGTAAGGTTTTGAAAAACAATTTCTTCTGCAACATATATTTTTATAATATTTCACATGTGAATGAACAAAAAAAACATGTGATCCAATATAAATATTAGGAGTTATCACGGTTCTTACAAAAAAATAGGTTCTCAAAATAAGGGTCCCCTATATATATATACATATACATACACACATATACATTACAGTATTGGCCACCACCAATCCAAATCAATCATCACACCTGCCCACCTCCAGTCACCTCCGGCCACCACCAACCCAAATCAATCATTGCATTCGGCCACCACCAACATAATTTCTAGACAAACAGAGATCCTCTACTGGGCCATGGTCAAGACCATAAGGCTCGGTTAATCACACTCTAGCTACATGTATCTATTTCATCAACTAGACATGAGTTTTTGTCTTGATAGAAATCAAGGATACAGAGGTACGAGCCTGTGGAACAGATCTTGTTCAAGTAAGGTCGTAACATACTGAGATCTGTAAACACACATACCCACGGATTCACTACCTTCGGCTCACATCAAATTTCCATATATACATGGATCCATAAACACACACACCCACAGATCTATAAACACAGACACACATAAATTTCCATATTTTTTTCTTATTTTTTAGATCTACATCTATTATACATATTTTATAAAAGAAAAGATAGACCGAATGGAAGTAAATGTTTCCAAGGTTGTTGTACAGATAAATTCAGAAAAGGTGGTGGTGGTGGGTGGTTTTTCCTCTTGCTATAAACCCAACAATTCGACTCTTCTTCTTCTTTCTCTTGCCAGAAATCCAATAGTCCGATATGGTGGCGGCTAGGGTTCCAAGTGGTGGTGGTTATGTGCTCTTGGTGGTGTAGGGGAGGACTATCAGTGGTAAGCATGGGGGGCCAAACATTTATAGATATATTAAAAAATTAGTATGTGAGGGGTTCTATACTCAAGCTTGGATGTTTAACAACCACATACTCCATTTTCTCATATATATATATACACATTAAATTAGAACAAGAAAGATGATATTTTCCTTCACATGAGATGCACATGATCAAATTAACGGTTGATAACTAACAGAATCGTTAAATTGGACCATTCTTGCAAAAAATGCATACTTTTGGGACCAAAAATGCAACAAATGAAAAGTTTGGACCAAACCTGCAAAAAGTATGATAACACAGGGACCAAAAATGCAATTAGTTCCTACATATACTTTAAATATTCAAACCTAACTTTTTTTTAAATAAAAAGCAAAACATGTAGCTATAATAAACATAATGTGTAAAACACAACAAAAATAATAAGATATCTAAAAACATAAAATATAACAATAACTATATTAATGCAAATAATAATACTCAATGATGTTGATATGAAATCCTCCTTTTAATGTTACATGTACGTAATATATAACCAATAAAAGTTTTTAATACTTTAGAGTTTAGATTTACAAAAGAAGTGACCAATATAGGAATTAAAAAAAACAACAATATAAAAAAAGGATGACTGGTTGTGGTGGTCATCAACTGTGAAGTCTAGCAACAATGGTTGTGGTGTTTAAATTTTGAAGACGATAAAAGAAAAGGAAACCTTACTAGATAGTTTTAATTTCTTTGAATCTTTGTTGGTTGAGTTCTTGGTACTATTTGGAACCGTTTTATGTTTATCTGTATGGGAGTTTTGCAAATTACATGTAAGAAAAGATAAAAAGGTTGAGATTGATGATGACTCAATGTTTTTGTTAAGACATTTTTTAACAAGGACTTCTTCATTACATTTTTTCATTATCATATCAACGTCATATTTATTTTTTTATTTTTTCAATTTTTTTCTCCAATACACCCTTAAGAACATTCATTTCAGTATGATCTTTTACACACCCTTTCCTTAATATTTTATTAAATAAAAACATTTTTATCAATAAATAATACTATATTAACTCAATATAATATATTAATATAGTTACATAACTTTTGTAAACTTTAAAATTAAATTATGAATATATAAGGACTAAGCTTAAACTCATTTAAATATATAGGGCTTAAACTCATTTAAATATATAGGGACTAAAAAAGTGTTCACCTTTAAGATTAAAGAGGTGATAATCATACTATCCTTTTAAGGCTATCTCCGTTCACAACTCAACCCAACAATACTATTCATTATAATATTAATTTCTCTCTATTATATTCATCCAACCCAACTAAACTTAATTTTCACACTCCCATCCACAACCCAACCAAAATATATATATTTTTAAAATAAATTCACTTTTACACTCCATCGAACAAAACTGACTACACTCAAAACCATTAAAGTATTAAAAAAGAATTAAGAAATATATTAAATATATAGCTACTGTCAGAAAAGTCATACTACTACATATGTGCTAGGAGAAAGCTTTTATTATAATATCATCCGACTTCTGATCGTTGGACCGACTTGTTCGGTGTTGTTTTAAGAATCTTTTCAATTTTTTACATTATATGTGTGACCGACTTAAACGAACAAACTATCGATGGGGATGGTCTAATAGATGTATTACACTGTATAAATTTTACAATTGACTGTTTAAGTCGTTACTACACATTGTGATAGCTAAATAAAAAATAATGGTACTTTTATCACATCCCTTAAAATTAACCCATCCTAATTCATTTTACATCTAAACACTGGCACATACCAATACATACATTATATATTATATATATATATATAAAAGTGAATATAAGGTTGTCTGACACTTAAGTTTAGTTGTGGAATCCCTTACATACTAATTTTCTTCCGTCCTACTAAACTTGTCCACTTTTAGATTTTCAAAATCAAACTTTACGAACTTTGACCGCAAATATTTTTGTTTGTGTTATATAATATTTTATGAAAGTTATATGAATTGATTGCGTTTTAGATGTGTGCTTCATTGGTATAACTTTCATTAACTATTATATAACACAAATAAATATATTTATTGTCATAGTTAGTAAAGTTTCACTTTGAAAATTTTAAAGTAGACAAGTATAATGGGACGTTGGGAGTAATATTTTTTGTTTAATGAATAAATATTTGCACACCCATGAATATTATGGGTTAAAAAACTAGTATGTGAGTGTTCTACTTTTAATATTAGGTATCTAACACCTTATACAACCATCTACCTATATATATATATATATTATATGCTACATATGGAGATCCTTATTTTGAGAACTCATTTTTTTGTAAGAACAGTGAGAACTCATAAATTTCATATTGGATTATATGTTTTTTTTTTGTTCATTCACATATGAAACGTTATAAAAATATATGTTGCAGAATAATTTTTTCAAAATTTTATATATAGCCGTTTGTCACATGTGAACAAAAAACGTGAACAAATTCATTCATAAGCTTACAAAATGCTACTTTAAAGGTTCCTTAAAAAAATTTCTCTTGCAACATAAATTTTTATATCATTTTACATGTGACTGAAAAAAAAAATATGAACAAGTATATTATTTATAGGTTCTCATAGGTTTTTTTAAAAAAAAATAGTTTTCAAAATATGAAAACTCTACTACGTATATATAAAAGAGATAGAAAAAAAAAAAACCAAAAAGACTCACTCCCACTTTCACTTCTCTCCCTCTTGTCCATCCTCTTCGTCACGTCGGCAGTTTACAACAGCCATTGACGGACCGCTGCCAATAGGGTCCTCGTCGATGAAGGGGGTCAACGGCCCATCGACAGTCTATTCAGAATGGCCTAATAAACTACCGAACTAGAGACTAAGAAGTCCAAATGCCAACCTTATATTTTTTTAATCGTCAATCTTTTGTATCATTCTCATAACTTCATATTTTATATATATTTTAACAAAGAGCAAATTCAATATTCTTGCTTTTTCTTTAATTATTTTTGATATTGTATTATCATCATAATTATTTAATTTTATGTGTTATAGTTATTCTTAAAAGCATAATAATATAGGGAAATGTTTTGAAAACTAAAATCTTGAATTCAAAAAATTTCTAAAGGTTAAAAATCTGAAATAAAAATATCCACTGAAATATAATACTCACAAAACTAAAAAAATTGAGTTAAAATCTCATAAATTTAAAATTCCAAACAACCGTTTTTTTTGTTTAATTCAAAATTTTTTATTTTTTTAAACTTTTATCCCATTTAAAATATACTCCCTCCGTCTCAATTTAAATGTCATAATTTGACATTTTGGGTCTTTTTTATTTAACTTTGACCGTCTAGATTTCTATTTATGTTATGTAATACTTGATGTAATATATATGAATCAATTAAGTTTTAAATGTATTTTATAATGATATAACTTTCGCCAAGTAATATAAAACACAAAAAATAATATTAATGGTCAAAGTTGCGAAAGATTGACTTGAACAGTCAAATGTGGACATTTAAATTAGGACGGAGGGAGTAGAATGTATAAGCGCTTTATGAGTAGAATGCACAAGTTCTTATAACACATAATAATTTTGACCAATTTTCAGTTTAACCCCATGAACTTTATATTTTTTTTAACTTTTGTTCCACATCAAAGTTTTCGTTTTAATTTTCTTGACACTAAGTTTTTGGGTTCTCATGTTTTGATCAAATAACTTTCATGTGGTTACGATTTTACTTTTAAACATTTGGTTTGACTAATTTTATTCTTTTATATATATATATATAACGTTTTTAATATATAATAACTTTCATTATCGTTACGTCTTAGATTCATGTAACATTATATTTAAGTCATTAACATAGTTATTGTTTATGTTCTTATACAAAAAGTCTATACAAATTTACAAATCCTTTATGTCGTACAACTTCTTATAACATATTCATTTTATAACATTTAAAACATTAATATAGTTATTGTATATGTTTTTATACATCTTATTACTCTTTTACATTTTTTATTGTCATTGCTACATGTTTGATTGTATTTTTTAAATTTTAAGTTCGAGACATAAATTTAGGTACAAAACTTTGTCGTGTAAAAGCGTATTCTGCGACAACGCGTGGGTAAAAAACTAGTTAGTTTATGATTTTCAAATTACTTTTTCTTTTGTGGGAAGACCTAAAAGCAAGTGGTGTCGTGGTGGTGTCAAATTCACATGTACCTAGGAAGAGTGTTGATAGAAAAGCCTACTAAATCTTTCTTTTATTATAGTAAAACACAGTTGCTCTAATAATTTATCGACCAATCATAGCTCTTAATTTCTTAACGTTGACTATTGTTTCAATTTTGAATTTAATTTACACTTTTTTGTTTTCTATCACAAATTTACACTTTTTACCCGATAACTTTAATAAAATAAATAAATAATAATAGCTAATATATATCTAATAGAAAAATAGTTAATATTTATCAAATAAAATAATAACTAATATATATCCAATAATATGTTATATTATATATATATATATAATTAAAAATAAACCATTGGGTAATAGCCCAGTGACCACCAGCCGCCACTTTCCAGGGGGAACCTGGGTTCGAGTCTTGCTAAAGGCAAACTTGAGATAATCAGGGGATTATTAAGTGGTTGAGATTTACCTGGATACTAGCCTGGCTAGGGATTATTGGGTACCAATTGGTACATGGGATCAGGGGGTTCCCATCCAATTACCTTTTTTTATAATTAAAAATAAATTAAATTTAATGTAAATATATTAAGATTTTAATAGTAATTGTAGTATTTTAATTAATATATATATATATATATATATATATATATATATATTAAAAGACAGTTGAACTAATGACTTATTGACCAATCATATCGCTCGATTTTATCAAATTGACTTTCGTTGATGTCATCGTTTATTTTTTTACATAATTTTATGTAATTAATTGAAAACGAATAACTAAAATAATTATTTTTACAATGTTATTAAAGTTGGTTTCTATCTACAAAGCACGGTTTCACAAACAAACAATTGTACATTGCAGTATTTGAGTTAAGTTTAGAAGGGGGCTTTAAGGTGTTAATATGTAACAAAGATGAGAAAACAAAAAACACTACAACAAATTCCGTTTTTTCTTTCTATTAGCGTAACATTCTTGACATTTGAATTGAATAATGAATACTTGGTATTACTTATATCTTCAACTTTGAACTTATAAGCTTTTATGAGTTATACGTAATAATATCTAATATTAATAATGTTGTAAGTCTTATGTCTAATGTTAGATACAGATATAAAATCTAGTCTTATTCTAAACCGATATAACATGGGGCTATTATTTTTTTTTTTATAATTATGGAATATAGATATTTAGGGGAAAAAAAGGGTTAAAAACGAAACGAAACGAAACGAAACACCTGCGACAAACGAAACACCAAATACCAATCCTGCGACAAACGAAACACCATCTTCTTCTCTTTTAAAATAGGAGGTTCCAGAACACTCCATCAAGTTTCCATTTTTCCAAAAGCTGGTTATATATACATCCATATATTATCATCAATCTTAATTATCCCGATTGTTAATTAGGTTGATAAGTATTCATAAGTATTTTTTTTTCCGCCCAAAAGATTCAATGGCTCAAGGAGGACCTAACTGGGACGGCTTGCTCAAATGGAGCATCGCAAATACGGATGGCACAGGAAACCCTAGAAATTTAAGGTACACTTGTCAATTTTTATTATTATATTTTCTTGTTCAAAGATGCCAAGATATTTGTTTTATGTATTATTTATCGATGCTGATTTGAAAAAAAAAATCAGCAGATGTTTTACGCTTGTATGGTGTGATAGGAGAAAGAGAGAATTAAGAGTGTTTTTTTTTGTGTGTGTGTGATATGGGTTTCTAAATATCTGGGTAGGTATGGACTATTGATTTTTTGTAAGATTGTAGTTATGTTTGGATATTCATCCTCTATATACAGTACTCGTATAATAGTATTGATAGATACTCGTATATATAGTAAGATGGATAATGTAGATGATAGATGGAAGGAGCTTATAGAGTGATATTTAAATTTCTAGCGTTTGATTTTTTTTTAGTAAGAATTTAAGCTATGTTTACTGGCCTCAAACATTGTCATATATGGAATTATAGATAGATGTCAATATGGTTACTTTAGTACAGTTAATGAACTAATGGTAAAAATATACTGGAAGTCACTCAGCTACGTGGATTAAATTTTCTATCATGCGAATCGATTATCATTGTTTATATAGCATCTGTCCAAGTTGTGATGGATTAGATTTTCTATCATGCGAATCAATTATCATTGTTTTTATAGCATCTGTCCAAGTTGTGATGTTTCTTTTTTCTTTTCCTTTTATTACTATAAAGTGAGGAGGATCGAAAATGGTTAATGGAAGCTATGCAAGCTCAGATGATCGATGTTGTTAAGCGTATGAAGGAGATCACTCTCGTCATGCAAACTCCTGAGAACATCTTGGAGGAGCAAGGTGTTACATTAACAGATCTTGAAGGTATAATTATCATATTATCATTATGTTTTCCCTGTTTCTGCTATATGTTTTCCTACTAATGTGTTTGTGTTTCTAACTTTTTGGTAGATATGTTGGAGGAACTTCAAGATTATGTCGAGTCTATCGATGTGACCGATGGTGAGATTTTTTTTTATAAGTTTGTTCTGTCCTCTTTTAATTATAATTATAAAATCATAACTTGCGTACCTGTTCATTACTAGATATAAATTCAATTGGTGGTCTACCCCCTTTACTAAAATATCTTAGCAACTCCCATGCTAATATACGAGCCAAGGCTTCAGAGGTAGTACTATTGTCCAAAACAATCCAAAGAGTCAGCAATTGGTTATGGATGCAAATGGCATGGAACCTTTGCCTACCAATTTCACTTCGGATGAGGATCTTATTGTTCGGACAAAGGCACTTGGTGCAATATCCTGTAAGTAGTCTTGTAGTCATGTGATTCCTTAAGATTTTTCAAAGGTTATACTATAATAACTTATCTAATTTTCATTGTCAACTGCAGTTTTGATTAGGCACAACAAACCAGGGGTTGCAGCCTTCCGACTTGCAAATGGTTATGCTGGTCTGAAAGATGCATTAAGCTCTGAAAGTGTCAGATTCCAGAGGTATGTATCTTTATAAAACAGTAATTTGTGTCTCGGAACAGATTATCACTTATCAGAACTTGCGAGAATCAGTTTTGGTTTTGGGGTAAATTGGTTATACTTTTATTTTATTTTATCTCCTTGTAATTAATTTTTTATGGACTGCAACAAAACTGATTTTCATTAAAACCTACCAAATCAAGCGGTCAAGGATATAAGCAATTATGCACCGAATTTGAGATGCTTTTATTTCCATTTAAAAAAATGTTGCTTCTTTCTTCACAATAACAACAATGTTGTTAGGTTTGTCAATGTTCTATTATTATACTAGATGGTCAAATCAAATTTTCAAAACATTAACAAAATGTCGCTTCTTTCTTCACTATATGGTTTTGATTATTGATTTTCTTATGTAATCACTTCAAAAATGCATAGCCACAAGCTGTCTCATTGTGGTTAATGTATGTTTTGCAATCTTTCGTCTAATTTAGCTCGTGTTTAAATGTATGAAACTGTAGGAAAGCACTGAATTTGATTCAATACTTGATCGAAGAGAATCCCAGCGACTGCAATATTGTCTCTGAGCTTGGCTTTCCACGCATCTTTACAGACCTGACCATTAGTGAAGATCCAGAAGTACGTGAAGGTGCATTGAGGGGTCTTTATGAGCTTGCCAAGGCAAAGAAAGGAAATTTAGATGGTAGTATGCTTGAAGATGACGAGAAATTGAAACAGGCCCTAGAAGAAAGAATTGGTGCTATCAGCTTAATGTCAGCCGATGATCTTGTGTCTATCAGGGACGAAAGACGCCTTATAGACTCCCTATGGATCGTACATTATAATGAACCATCATCCCTTAGAGAGAAGGGACTCGTGGTTCTTCCTGGTGAGGACTCTGATGCACCACCCCCGGATGTTGCGTCCAAAGTTTTCACGTCTCACCTTAGAGGTTCAAATCGATCAGCTAACAATGACGACAAATGTGGGAAGAAAGATGCACCTTTGTTAATTGGCCCTGGTCCTTGAGTGCACAGTGTAGTCAGTTCTGGTAGAAGCTCCACCTTATAGCTGAAACTGTTTTGGTTCCACACTCAGGTTTTGGCTTGCTTGACTTCTTTGACTTCTGGCTCGTCTATGTTGGTTGTTCGTGTTCGGATCTTTTTTGTTAATGGATATTGTGTTTGTGGGTAAATCCACATAGTTGTAATTAAATGTACCAGAACTTCTGGTGTCATGTTTTCTTGTTAATGGAAGGTATTAGTCCATGCATCTTAGCCTCCTGGTCTTGATACATAGTATTAGGTTTTGTTGCGTGAAACTTCTGGTACTTAGAGTGATGTGTATCTATTGTTCATACCAATAAGTACACAAATACCTTAAAATTAAGTTTTGATTACACATTAATGAACATCATGTATTGTAAACTTGTAAATTGGATATATATATATATATATATATATATATATATATATATATATATATATATATGATATTTAGGGGGTTTAGGAAGGGGATATATGATATTTTAGCTAATTAGACACGACAATGTACATGTACAAAGTAAGTTACAAAGCTAAACTGCCAATCTTCCACAAATCATTTGAAGCTACTTATTTAGGAGGGCAAAATGTGATCACATATCGTGAAGCCCGACACTTGTTAAGGCTTGAAGAGTCATCAAAAGCGAAACTATATGCTTTAGGGCATATTGCCTTGAAAAGATGTGAAAAAAGAGTAGGCTTACATGTCTTTGGATTTGCATACTCCCCTGTACAACAATACTTGGGAGATGCCATTGCCAAACATGCACTCTTACACCCTACCACTAGCCCTCCTAGCTTCACCTCCAGGGCCGACGGACAACAAATATTCAGGTTGACCTCACATCCTGCCCTGCCACACCCTACCCCACCACCAATTGGTGCCATTGCTACTGGTAAATTAAATCCATCCACCAAGCTCACATCATAGAAATGCAAAGGTGAATCTGATGACCCTAAGGTCATCTCCACCACCGTGGCTGGTGGCTCACCTCCTGTTCCTCGGCAATGTAACTGCCCGGAACAACCACCAGTGATGCAAGTGCCTTTACCATTTTCATCAAAACCACAACCTTGCCTTGCCCATATTCTCCCTGACCATTTATCTGCTACGTCAACGACTACTTCCTCGGCACCCCCCAATCGAAAACCACCATCTTTTGGGCTCGGGTGGCCTGCACCGCCTTGTAAACCGGGCCATATGGTCTCCCTGCAGTTGTTAACCAGAATCAACTGAACCCCGTCTGCAATTTATCATGAAAAACAGTAAATAAATGTTGATCATTTGCAAAGACAAATATTATATTTAAACAAAATAAGGTTGTGGATTACATGAAGTAAAGAAACATAAGAACACGCAGACTAGCATAAAGAAGGAGCAAGATAAATTAGCCATTGTTAAGCTGCTGCTTCAAGTGTTTGCTGCATACACTGCCAATGTGGCTTATAAAGGGCTGTGTATGTGTGTATGTGTCACTTTCACTTTGTGGGAGTTAAAAAAGGGTGCATATATGCATTGCTTCCATAGGAGGTTTTTTGCATTATCTAAAGTGACAAAAAGAAAAGCCTACACTATGATAGTATGCATTAGGTTATTCAATATTGTACTCTCCAAAAAATCTTTTAGACAACACTAAAGACAAAATCCATAAGACCAAATGATTCTTTAGGAGATGCCCCTTACAAGAAAACTTGGATGAAGATCGGCATGGATTGTAATACTAGTCAATAGTCACATAAGTTTTTTTAGCTAATTAATGATATGTTACAACTTACAAGGGAAGGAAAACTGGAAAACCATAAAAATTTCTTATGGCAAAAAAGTGTATGAAAGATTTTGGTGCTTACATGTGTCTGGTGTATTATTAATATTTAAAAAAATCCATCAAAAATATAAAAAGGTGTGATATAAACATTGGATGAAGATCCTCTAAAGTTACTTGTAACTTTATATGTAAAGTTAGAAGCATCTTGACCGAAATTAAATCAAGTGATCTTTGAATCTTGACCCTTGATTTAAATTCAAGGGTTAGCATCACCAACTTTACCTATAAAGTTACAAATAATTTTAGAGGATCCTCATCCATAAACATTTCACTTTCAAAATCTTTCATACAATTTCTATGATAAACAGGGACGACGAACACGAGATGATCTACGATTTTTCAGATCTACGACTTTTCAGATCTACGTTGGATTATACAGTACAGAGGCATCAACGTCTTCAACACCGTCGCTCTTTTTTTTAATCTCTATTTTCTATAGTTTTAAGGTTTTTGAATATGTGTTTGTATTGGAATGTCGTTTTTGTATATACGTGTTTTTATATATTTTTAGATTTAGAGATGATATAGATCTGAATATGAATTTGAGTTTACTTGTAAAAAATCAAGTTAAACATGTAAACAGGTTTCTTAACAGGTTTTTATAGTGTTACTTGTTAATTTTCGTGTCGTGTTCGTGTTTAAAAAAAATGACACAATTACTTATCGTGTCGTGTTCGTGTTCAACTCTAACAGGTTTCGTGTCTTATCGTGTCGTGTCTTAACAGGTTGTGTCGGACCTGTTATGCCAGCCCTAGTGGCCATCCACATCATTAAATATTGCCTTAAAAAAACGAACTCAGGTTAAATAATCCTTTTCCCAGTTTGCTCTAATATTAGTACGGAGTATTACGCGTAAGGTAATGGTTTTCCTTTCTTACTCCTAATTAACTTCTTCTCTTATAATAAAATCTTTTCCACAACACAAACTACCAGTCAAAATAAATCAATCTTAATTTGATGTTTCATCTCTATAAAATGATGAAGATATATTATTAGATTGTTCATCCTCTTTATCTCTCCTTTAGATGATGATGGGTTGTTATTGGGTTATGATGATTGTTGATGAAGGGTTATTATTTAATTTTGATCAAGGATTATTTTACCAGATACGGGTTAACAACATTCTGATCAATCACCATTACCAGAGTCATCATCAAAAATTACGAATTTGCCATAATTCCAATATTTAAAGATTCCATATGTATATCAGTATCTGTTAAAATGACTTCGTATTTTGACAAAGATTGGGCAAAAAGTGCCTATAAATTGAATACTAATAAAAGTTCCCTGGGTCTTTATTAATCATTACAGCCCCTTCTAAAATTTTGATTTAGGCATTACAATAGTTTGAGATGCCTCCAGAAAAAAAACCTCTTGGGATTAGGAAAACGATTTCCACCGTCAACAAAGAAAACCGAACACCAAAGTCGACCTATAAAATCCCGCTGCTTGTATGCATAACCTCAATGGGAAAAAAAACATGAAAAATTATTAAGAAAATCTGGGAAAATAAATACCCAAAATCCACAAAAACCGAATATCCCTGATTGTTTGTGTTTTTTAGAAGAGATAGGAGATTTATTTTTTAAGAAAGAGAAAGAAAGAATGAAAGGTTTGGTTATAACATCTATTTAATCATGGTTGAGTGAGATTAGATAACGTGGATGGACACATCACAAATCCAAGTAATCCCAACATTATATAAATTTCATTTCAAAATTTGTTAGTTATTGTCTATGTGGCATGCTTAAAAATGTAAGAAAAACCAAAAATCATTACAATATTGCTCTTTGGAAGGTCTACGGATTAGTTACTTTTATAAGAAGTTCAAATTTTCGAAAACGGATTAGTTATACTTTCAAGAAGTTCAAATTTTCAAAAATTTGAATATGTAACCGTTCGTGTATTGCTTGTGGCGGTTACTTCCTTGCATGTCTATGTCTATATAAGGCCACTTCCATTCAGTTTTAAGGCATTTCAAAACGTAAACACATAACAGATCAATTTTAGCATGGCTTCACTAAACCATGTTTCAATTAGAAATTTGCGTCCAAATAATAAGCCATGTACGATAACGGTTCGAATTTGCGTCTATGGAAGCAACCTCTATATAGAGATGTTAATAACATAGGTAGTATTGAGATGATCCTGATGGACGAACATGTAAGTATTCATTGTTTGTGAATTTTTCTTTTTTGATTAGATTACTTTTTAACATAACTTTCTTTCGATTTTATAACTAGCTTTTTAACATTCTAATGTATAAACATTTTCATTTTGACAGTTTGATAAAGTGGTTGTTGTTGCAACAATCGGTTTTATTCCAACCAACCAGTTATGGTATTCAATGAAATGTGTGAACTGTTCTCAAGAAGTTAAGTTGACTGATCTCTACATGGATGCAGTCGACATTATTGATGCTTTAAGGGACAACAAAATGTGGATTTGTTGTTCATGTAACAAGGAAGGAGTTCTCATCAATCCTAGGTATATATTTATATTTCATATTAAAACTCTATAATCATTAAGTTGTGTGGTAAAATTGTATCTCTGTTTTTTTTTTGGTAGGTTTAATGTGCAAGTTAGGATTGTAGATGCCACTGGTGCTATTGGAGTTAAAATGAATGATCAACAAATTTCAAATCTTATACAAAGAACAGCCTATCAAATTTGTGATGAAAATTATGAGGTATATTTGGTTTATTTTAGTGCTAAATAAGACTTTTCTATGCATTTTAAGTCATTAATTTTTTTTAAAATGGTCATTAGTTGTAATAGGAGTACATTTACTTCGCTACATGCATGCTTGAACTGGTGTTAAAGAAATTATTTAAGGTTATAGCGCATCCACGTGGGTCTATATATCAAAGTGGGGGAAAATTCATAATACCTATCACATCCAGGTAACCAACATAATCCTTTTTATATGCACCTACTATGAGCAATCCATTTTATAATTTCTCTCCGGCGTGCAATGTACGCGTTTTAAGCCCTCGTGTATCATTAATAAATCTCAAGAGCATTTTTCTTCTTTAAATTAATCAACTCATAAGAATATTTTTATTATGTCCAACTCAGTTATATTTATTCATTGATACAATCTTAAAATAAAGTTTAAGAAAAATTATTTAGGGTTGTCCGTGCATCGCACGGGGTCTAAGCACTAGTTTTGTACAAAACTTGTTAGTAAATTGTGAGTCACCGTTAGAGATGTGCATGATCCGGATTGGACGGTTTTAACTAAGAATTTCGTCCAAACCAATAATAACGGTTAAATGTTTTTTCAAACCAAACCGTCCATATTAGTGTTTTAAACCAAACCAACCAAAACCAATTAAACCGGTTTGGTTTGACCGGTTTATCTTTTATAAATATATAAATAAAATCATGTGCTTATAGCTAACATACTAAGATATAGTGAAATTATATTTTCTTCATATGTCACAACTATTAAGTATTTGATATGTATACTTGTAAGCTATAGAACAATGCCATGATATAACTAATACGATGACATAATTACTTGAGTAGAAATATAAACTTATATTTATAACTACATATTTTAATCTAATGGTCCGGTTTAGTTTAAATGGTTAATTTAATCTTTAAAACCGCAAACCAAACCATAAGAATGGTTTATTGGGAGAAAAAACCATCGGTTTAAATTTTTGATGTCAAACCGATCAAACCGTACAATTGGTTTGGTTTAGCTGATTTTATTACTTTCGACCAAACCATGCACATCATAGTCACCGTAGAGGAGTGGAGCTCAGATAGTATCTTTATCTTGGCTTCCCACTAATTTCTTATTAATTCTACGTTTTTAATGAAAGTGATTTTATGACATAAAAAAATAATATAATATAAATACATATACATAATAAATATAAATATAGAAGAGAAAATAAAAACTACGCAAAAAATGACATGACAATTATATTATTTGACCAATCTTTTATTGCTAACTTATCAGTTATTAGGATTAAGATTGGATGAGTTGGATTATATTAATAGAAAAATTAAATGTAAAAAACATAAGAGTTTAACACATATTCAAAACGATGATTTGTCAAATAAAAGGGTAGTTAGAAACATATCATCCTTTAGTTATATACGATGCATGGTAATATACACGTTACACTAAATTGATTATAAATATAATATTTTAAGTAGTATTATTTGAAAACAATAATTAACATATACACGTCAAGAGTATTTATTTATTACGTAAATAATATAACTGCCAATTTTAATTAGTTTTAATATTAGATAAAATTATATATAATCTGGTTTTATATTATATTTAAGTAAATTATATTTCACAAATAAAGATAATTAAATACAAAGGAAAATAAAAATAGATAAGTTATAAAGATCGACAATTATATTATCAATGTTTTTTAATTAGTTTTAATATTCACTGAATATCTACCGTATTTTGCAAAATATAAATAAAAATTAAGTTAGATCAAGTGGTTTGTGCATAATATTAAATGTTAGAATTAATAAAAAAAATATTAAGTTCTAATCTTGTATTTGGTTTTTTTATATGCTATTTAGAATTAATAAAAAAAATGTCTACGTAGACAAATGATGACTTGGCAAATAAAATGTCACATGTGCACTAAAAAGTATATATATTTAAATATCAAAAAAACATTAAATTTACCAGAAAATGCCACCTAAGCAAAAAGGTTAGTTGGCACGAAAAGAAAAGCACCACATTGGAAAAAAAACTATCCTCTCTTAGTTATATAGAGAAGACAGTTGAACTAATGACTTATTGACCAATCAGATCGCTGTATTTCACCAAATTGATTCTCGCTTATGTCATCATTTAGATTAACTATAAATAAAAAACCTAATAATCATTATCCAAATATAATATTATACTAGTATTTAAATTAATTTGTAGAAAAAGTCTCATTAATTTACATTTTTTTTTGTTTTCTAACAATAATTTATACTTTTTAGTCCTGAATACTTAATTTATATTTATTTTAGCATCAACTTGAGAGAATTTTTTAAAATTTATAATCATCTAGTTAGGTAAAAAAATTTCAACATATGAAATATTATTTACAAATAATACTTTCAAAACCTAATGAATTATTAACAAATAATATATTAGATTTTTATAAATTATAAATATTAATATTCAGTTTAATATTTAATATAAGCACAATTTGAGCTTTAAATATATATCTCAAAACATGATAACAGATGACGATATACATCTTTATTCTAAATCTAAATCAATATGAACTTCATTAGGTTACCTCTATACTAAATCTAAATCAATATGAACTTCATTCAAGATTCATTCTATCTCTCGATCAAAACAGTACAAATATCTCCTTATTTATACGTTAGTTTTACGTATTGATGTTTAAAGTTACAATTGTCATTCAAATCAAAGGTCCTAATTGTTATCAAAGAATGTGAAACACAATCCTAATTATTATCTAATTATCATAGAATAAGTGATTAAAAATAAACTTATGCATTATGGGCACGCATCATGATCAAATACATATACTTGAATGTCAAGTACAGAATCAAAAGTATGTTTATATTTTAATTCTTAATTATTTTTCATAATAATATCATATTATGAGCACAACTGGTTTCAAAAAACTATATAATAGAGAAATTATTATATCATGTGCCTTGTGTAATGACTACGGCAAACAATTCCATCAATCTGTCTCAACTAATAATGACAGTGACGAACCTATTATTATTATACTACAACTTGCAAAGTATAACAATTAGAATTGTATATGATATGTCCATTTATATGCATATTCCCATATCGTTTCTAAGACGTTTTAAGCTTAATTATGTGTAAATTATATGTATATTCGATGCTTTGATGGTGTTGCTAGTGATTTCAGGCTTAGAACAGGTAAAATGGTTAGAAAAAGTTGTTGGAAGACTTTGAGATGCATTGGGATGGTTCGTGGACGCATACAAGTGAAGACGGAATGAAAACTACAAGTTTTGGCTGAAAACAAGGTTGGTGTGTCGCACCATGTAAGGAGGTGCGGAGCATTTTCTATTCAGAAACTTGGAAGAAGTTGGAAAGCAGGGAGGTGCGACGCACCAACCCTGTGGTGCGTCCCATATCGGGCAGCTTCAAATTTGGTAACAAGGCCAGGTGCGCCGCACCTGAAGCTTGGTGCGTCGCACCTGTAGGTCGGTTTGTGAGGACCTCTTGCAAATTCTATAAATACAAGGCCATAACCCTCCCATTCGACACACAATCACTTCTAGTCGACTTTAGGGTTCTTTGGGGGTATTCTCAGCAGCTTTTTCGTCCATCAAGGTCTAAGGGTTGTTCGTGATCTCCAAGGCATTCGGTTGTCGATTTTCTTAGCGTTTACTTGTTTTCTACACATTGGTACAATATGTTCTTCTATATTTTTACTCTTTGTGCTTTGTTTTTGATTATGAGTAGCTAAATAATTCGTCATCCACTGAGATGAAGTGATAAATTGAATAATGGTTGCATAAATCTTTTGAATTCAAGTTGATTTGATTTAACGTTGTGTCGTAATCTTAGCTTATTAATTCTTTGTTATTTAACTCTCAATTGCGGATAGTTTTTGGATAACTTCAGTGGTAACTAGGTTGTGTAGAAGTTATTTTGATTGCTTGGTTAGAAACAATTGTTTCTATGACGGGTACGGTAGGAAGTAATTGATAGTTAATAAGGGTTAACGGGTTAATGGTTGGGTACAATCAATAGACACAATTGTTATCTAAATAACCAAAACAATTAATTGGCTAGGAAAGTTAAGAAAGGCGTCTTGGGGTACCGGTCTTAGTAATGGAACTAGTTAATTAAGGGAATTTAATAAAGTAACGAACTTGACGGGTACGGGGTGAGTCTTTGTTAGTTCTCGGTTATAAAATCAACATATTTGAATTGGTACTTTAAATATATGCAACCTAAATAATGTGTATCATGGAGTCGAAGTGGATGATCTTCTAATCCTATTTGATTTAAAACAAATCTCTTTTCGATAAATTCTACGGAATTTCTAACTCTTTCAATCCAACTAACTTTCAATTTAAAATCAAGATGACGTGGTGTCTTTAAAAACCAAACTCTTTCTAAATTACTTAAAATTCGCTAACTCTTATTAGTCTCCGTGGAACGAACCTTTACTTACTTTAATCTATATTACATACGAACGGGTCCACTGCCCGATTGTGTGTGGTAAACGATTCAGAGTATTTATAGGATTTTAATTTAACTAGATTTTCACACATCAGTATATCTTCAAAATTATAAGCTTTAATGACTTAAATGTATGAAGATCTAATATTGATAATATCACAAACCCCGTGTCCAGTGTTAAACACGAATCTAAAATCTAGAACCTAAGCTATGTTTGGCACAAGCTTTTTAAGAGCTTTTCAGGAGCTTTAACTTTTTATTATAAACTAAAAGCTCCTAAAATATTAAAAGCTTTGTTTGGATGCAACTAGCTTTAGCTTTTAATTGAAAGAAAAAGCTCCAAAATGAAACGCTAGTTGAAGTAGCGTTTCAGGAGTTTTAGTTTTTCGATGAAGCTTTTATTCTTTAAAAGTTACACAAATGCCTCTTAAAGTTGCAGCTACAACTATCATACCAAACACTTTTAAAAAATAAAAGTTACAGCTTACAGCTCAAATTAAAAGCTACAACTTACAACTTCAACTAAAAGCTAAAGCTACAAGCTACAGTTACTAGCTACATCTACTTTTGCCAAGCATACCCCTACTAATTAACCTAACCACAAAAAATTGCCATTTGTACATATAATTAAAGGATAAGTATCCTGAAATGTAACAAACTTTGGACAAATGTCTATAGTAGGAAATAACTAAAATTGTATGTATTGTATGTAAACAACTTTAAAAAATGTTTATTGTATCTAAGAAAACATACGTGACAACCATATAGAGGTGCCACTTGTCTGATTTTAATTGGTTAAATACATTTTCTTACATACAATAAACATTATTTTTGAGATTTTTACATACAATACACACAACTTTAGTTATTTTCTACTATAAACATTCGTTCAAAGTTTGTTACAGATACTTTTCCCTATAATTAATTCTTCCAAAACTCAAAGGAATGTCTTCCGGATCTACCCTTGATATCGTATCTTTTTTTTTTTTTCTATCTATTTTATCAAACATGTTTCTTCATGATTTAATAACTAAAAAACTGACAACTTCAAAATTATTACCTTATATTGCTAAAAACATTCGACTCATTGAGCCATGGCATACCATCTCATCGAATGATACACCACATCATCTTAATCTTAATCTTAATATATACTATAAGACAGTTAAACTAATGACTAATTAACCAATCACATCGTTCGATTTCATCAAATTGACTTTTGATGATGTCATCATTTAGATAAACTACAATTTAAAAATCCTAATAATCATTATCCAAATATATTATTATATTAATTTGTAGAAAAAGTTTCATTAATTTACAGTTTTTTGTTTTTCATCAATAATTTACACTTTTTTAGCCCTGAATACTTAATTTATAATTATGTGTAGCCATCAACTTGAGAGAATTTTTTAAAATTTACAATCATTTAATTAAATAAAAAAAATTTAACATATGAAATATTTTCTACAAAAAATTATTTGAAAACCTAATGACTTATTAACAAATATTAGAAGAGTCCTAATTGTTATCAAAAAAATATAAAATCAATCCTAATTGTTATCATATTATCATAGAACAAGTGATTGAAAATAAACATATGCGTATTATGAACGCACATCATGATTAAATACATATACTTGAATGTCAAGTTCGGGATCACAAATATGTTTATACTTAAATCTTAATTGTTTTTTCTAATAATATCACATTATGAGTACATCTGTTTTAAAATATATTATAATGGAGAAATTATTATATATAGCATGTGCCTTGTGGAATGACTACGACAAACAATTCCATCAATATGTCTAGACTAATAATGACAGTGGGAAACCTATGATTATTGTACTACAACTTGCAAAATATAACAATTAAAACCGTGTTTTTTTTAAATTATAAGCTTTTATGACTTAAATGTATGAAGATCTAACATTGTTAATATCGTCAATCCCGTGTCCAACACGTCCAGTGTTGGACACGGGTATAAAATCTAGTTAACAGCTATATAATAGTTCAATTGAAAAATAAAATAAAAATAATGATAAATCTACGACAATTGAAATCTATTAGTAAATAACCAAAATTGAAAGAAACAGGGAAGTGTACTAAATAACCAGATTTTTCAATATAATTTCAAATATGATATACATATATGTTGTAGGGCACTACGTTTCTTTAGTAGGACATAACAATTGAAATCTACGTAGTAATAATAATTATATAGTTAAAAGTTCTATCAACAGATCAACCAGACTTACATAAAAGTTTATATTGTTCTTTTGTATAAAAATACCAGATTAAATATATATTCTATTGAAAGGTTTAGAAAAAGAGGTCATATTAAATAGGCATAATGGCTTCTTAATGTAGACACAAAATACGTATATGATCGATTACATTGAATTGGCAGTCCAAAATTAAAGAGTAGAGGTAATATAGTAATGACATAAAATAATTAATGGATTTACAAAAATACAAGCATAGGTGGCATTAGGTTAAATTTTGGTGTATTTATTAGGTCTCTTAATCATTTTTGATTAGGGAAATGATAAACTACTTTTAGACTTCCATAATAATATATGCATTGTACAGTTATATACTATGTTATAAAATATATACGATTATTATAGATGGCTAAAAAATAATGTAGATATATCACTCCCTTTTTTCAATATCCCTACTTTTTTATAGAGTAATAATTTTTTTAAAACATTTTTTATAAAGTAAATTATCATGTTTATCAAAATAATAAATCATTTTATTAAAATACCTCTTCTTTATTATTACTTTATCTAAATCCTTAAATAATGTTTCAAAAATATCTTTAATTAAATAATTTACAAAAGTTATTTTTAAACTCCTGAAATAACTACACTATTCAAATTACATCAATTAGTTTTATATCAATTACGTAAATTACTCCCTACCGCCGTCACTACTATACCGTAGTCTTCGCCTCCACCGCTTTCCCCTCTAATAGGTTATTATATATACCCATCTCTTACTATACACTTTCTTTTATATATTTTCATTTTACAAGTATAATATATCCATCTTAAATTATGTTATCACCCTCTTTTAAAGTTATTTGGGTATTTACCAATAAATTATAACAAGATTAAGATGTTTTTAAAACGATACGTGGCTTAATCCTTGATCAATACGTGTCCTTTTAATTTATTTTATTAAATTAGCTTTTTTTAATTGTATGTAATTTCAATTTTCTTATTAGACTTATAATGAAACTCTAATTGTTGGCTTATTAATACAAAAGACATTATAACCTTATTTGATTGATCGTTTTCTCATTAATAAGTTGTCTCTTTTTTCCCCTCAATTATCTAACTTTTGTTACTATATAAATCATGTATGAGACATATTCAAATATCATTATGATACAATCTATATAGCTACCGTACATCGTATGGGTATTAAGACTAGTATCGTAAACACAATGAGATGTATGTAAAATTGTAACATGTAAAGTTTTTAAACACGGGCTAAATTTAACCCACCAAACTTAAAATTAGCGACTACCTTTTTTTTTTTGGATGGTCAGTGGAAAAAAACTAGTGAAAACTCAACAATAATTGGATGCATATTCTAAAATGTAAATGAAATAAAAATAAATGTTACGAGTATTACATTAAAGTTAAGATAGATAAAGAGACTAATATAAAGGTATTTAAAAAGGTTGAGATTTGCTCAAGCTTTCCCATGAGAAAATCTTGAGGTTGAAATAAACTGATATACTAAAATGTAATGAAATAAAAATGAGTGTTTAATGGTAAAACAGTAAATATGTTAAAGTTGTTTAATTGAAATATGAAAATCACTTGAAATATGAAAATCAAAAGTTTGGTGTCAAAAATTAAAAACGACAACTTTAATGGACGGAAAGTGATAAAACAAAAACTTTAGTGTAAATTTGAATAGTTACAAAAGTCGTATTGTAATTAAAGGGAAATAATTAATCCTCCTAATGAGAATTAGTGGATACCACATGTCACATTCTTAATGTTTTAGGATGATTATTAGGCTATTTGGTTAGGACGGTTTATCATTTTCAATAATTAAAAGATTAACTGGGAAAGTGCAACAACCAATATCAAGAGACCATTGTTAGGAGTGAATCAAAGAGAATAATAGAGAATGAATATAGTGGGAAAGAGAATGAATATTTGAAAAGAAAATGTATTTCGTCGTTTGGTACAAGCAGAGAATGAATATATAAAAAATACAAAATTTTAAATAATAATTAATTTTAATACATATAACATCACTAAAACAAAAAATAAAATAAAATTTTTATTCCCATCTATTTTCTACATTTTATAGAGAATTGAGGGAATGAAATCGATTCTCCCTTCTCAATTCTTGTTTTCATTTTCCATTGCAACCAAACATGAGAAGTTTTTCTCATTCACTTTCCACTCTTTCCATTTCATTGTATCAAACACCCGTTAAGGCTTGCAAACTTTTCATATCAGAATCCACCTTCAAATTTTATAATAAGTTTATTGATATGTAACAAATCAAATACTAATTCATTTCATAACAATAAATATACAAAATCTCTTCAAAAGTTAAACTTATAATTTGAGACTTCATCGCCGATCAGCCATCTTAGCCGAGTCTCTACACTGAAATTAGTTGTTGACTTGTTTCCATTGCGTAGGTATAATTCTATAATTTATCTAACTTTACACTTTATATATACGTATGTATGTATGTATGTTAGTAATTGTTAAGCTTAACCATCGCAATAAAGTAATAAACGTTAGGCCACTTGGATCCATCCATTCGATATGTTTCCCCTTTCTTTTCTTTTTTAACATAACTATGCCAATAGAGATGAAACATATTCCGAATAGACTCGTATGAAAATTAAAACCTCAATCGGAAACCATGAAACTTAACTAAATATGCGATTTTCATATTAAAGATGTTCTGGTCATGGAGAAGATAAATACCACTTCCCAGAACACAGAGCAAAGAAAGGGAAAAAAAATCATATCATATGGTATTACATTACTTATACACAGGTAAAATGCAATTTACCCATATACCTATGGTACTACTGCCTACTATTTAGTTAGATTATGACACAATAATTCCGTCCTAGACCCTTCCAACAGGCGAAAGAGGTGGAAATGAAGCAAAACGAACTGGAGTGGGATCACCCAGTACTTGTTTGTCTTCGTAGGTCCTGGAAGATGTATGCTCAGATGATTTTCTGCACTCCAAAACTGATATACAAATTGAGAACGCTTGTAAAGGCGAAAGAGACGAATTATATTCGATAGAAAATATCTTTTCTTTTAACGGACAGAGGCTGAAGAAACGCCTTTTGTTTGCAGAGTCTCCCTGTCAAAAGGTTATAGAGAAAATATGAGTAAATTGGTATCTATTATCAAAACATGAAAATGGTGTTGTTCTCTTACAAAGCGTAATAAGCTTCAGTGAAAGTGCATTCAGTGTCGGATTTAGAGCTCGTATTAGAGGCAGTAAAAATTAGGTGGGTCTGCCAAGGGTGGGCAGTGGGTCAAAACAAGTAAGACACTTAGTTTTAGTGAGTCATATACGAGTACTACATGATCTTATTGTAAGTTGTCACAACAATAATCTATATTCTTTGGATAAATTGATTTTAAGACAACAATGCATTTAAAATGCACATGCACTTTCAGTAACTTGTGCCCATTTGACCCGTTTCCATCAAACCAGCCTCTTATATTACCCGTTAGAAAAAAAAAAACCCAACATAAATCGACTCATCGAGCAACAAAAAGTAAATGTAGGCAAATTGTTGAATCAAATAGCATTATTACACCTGTATATTGATGTATTCATATCCGGTAACTCTGATCGTGTGTTCTTATTAATTCTAATCTTTAGTTCTATTTGAAGCAAGTACCAAACACACAGAGATAAGATGTACCTGAAAGAAAAGCTCAAACTGGCCAGTGGGTGAGTTTGTCCTACTACATTGCACCTGGTTTGTGAGAGTTCTCAATCTGCAGCCCAAATCCCAACCTCCGCAGTCACATACACCATTAGACCGCCACCGCTCAATCAATGGTGAAGGTTTTCCATTACTTGATACACCATGATTCCCGCCAGGTAGAATAACTGTGGTATTAAACCTTTCTTGATTTTCTTCTTCGTGCTCCACATTTCTTGAAAACTTCACAACAATGCCTGCTAACTCATCAACCCGTGTTGGGTCCACACGATATAAAGAGAATTCTCTGGTGTCACACTTAGAAATTGAACGATTTGATACCGTCATTTGAGCTGTCATGTTTGGGATATAACTGTGACCTTTATCTCTTCTGCTATGAGATAACCAACCCCCAGTCTTTTTCTTGATTTCATCAACGGTGAAAAATGTATAGATCCAACAGTTGCTGTTCTCTTTTGCAGAAGACCTTGAATCTCTTACTGTGGCTGCAAGAACATTATTGTTGTTCTCAACTGCAAATGTGAACAGAGGGCGGCCATTCTTGACAGCTGTTTGAAAAAGAGCTCGTGATGTATCATATTTATGCAAACTATCAGCATTGCTAACTTCCCTGCTATTTCTCAAATGCATGTTTCCTTTTGCTTTTAATTTTGAATCCTCACGAGATTTTTCAGCAGATTTGCGGTAACTAGTTGCCTTGAATGAGTAGAGTGGTTCCAATAACCTTCTTAAGGGACTTGATTGAGCGCGGTTTAATACATGCGTATCCACACTTGATTTTTGAGAGACTGGAGACTCAACACTTCTCGTGGTAGACATAGAAGCTGGAGATTTAGAGATCATGCCAAAGCTGAAACGACGGTTTGGAGACATATTTCTTGGTTTATCAGCAGCAAAAGTACCCGTATTAGAATCTGACTTTACGGAACAAAAAGATGATCGTTTTTCTTGTAAGTTGGTGTTCCCAGATGCACTACTTGGATTTCTTGTACTTTCACCATATCCATGAAATTGTGTAGGCAAAACTTTTACCGTTTCAATGGGCGCATTTACTGCCCCATCTTGGATTTTCATCTTTCCCTTCAAAGATGATTTTGCCTGACGGTTTCCTATATCATTGGATGATTCCAATTCTTTAACCTTGGGTGCATCAGAAACATGCAATTTGCAATATTTGGGCTCAGTTCTCTTATAAAACGTAGCATCCTTAAAATTATGAAACTTGTCAACATTCCCCAAACATGAAGACCTGTTAAAATGACATTGTAGAGTTACGCGGTGAGGTTTTTGACGCGCACTAAAACAGCTTTGACCGCTGGTTGACTGGGGAGTTGACCCATCAGTTGAGAAAAATGGGGAAGAACTGCTGCTAGAGGGTGAACACTTATGATGTTGATACTGCCATTTTTCTAATCTTCCCCAATCCATAACTCCGAAACTTAAAGCCCTGTCGGGGGTGGCTTTTTCCGGATCAAGAAAACTTGGCAAATTAGACATGTGTCTAACTATTTCATCCCTCTCAAGTTCTTGGTTTCCAATGAGTTGTTTTTGGCTACGGTTTGAAGGCGATGCTGCCATATTTAGACGATTCTTCACATCTTCGTAATGATGATCTGTATAAGAAAGACGACGTCTCTCCAATTCAAACTTGTTTCTCAATGTTGAACCACGGATTGACCTTGCTGAGATAGGGTCAACCATTTTGTATAGCAAAAGTGAATCGAGTCAAATCATTTCCACAACAAAGTCAAAGAAACCCTGCATAATAATGTATGACATCAGTTAAACCAGAACATGACAAAACTAATGAAATATGTTCAAGACAATGTTTTTTACAGGTTGATTTAAGTTAAAGCTAAAAATAGAGAAGATCCATGTAAATCTCATTGTCTGTTAAACTAGTCAACATTGGCATGATCATCAACCACCTATAGGTGGCATTTCATATGATATAAAACAGTCACTGGAATCATTTATTGCTTAGAATCTAAAATACGGTGCTAAAAGATTTGTTTCAACATCTAGTTAGTTAGAAGCATAACAACGACAAACTACACCAACTAAATTGACTAATATAGGAAACACTGTAATATACAGGGGGAAAGGCAAAACTAATATATATCAGATTTCATAAACTTGCTACTAAAATACAACACTTAAACTTATAGCATACCCTGTAAAAAAGCATATTCTGGAAACAAAAGCACAGTTGATTATCAATGAACTATTTGACCTTTTCGTTTTGTACTTTCACCAAATAATAAACAAAAACGAATGATCTGTTACTTTTTTTCGTTTTGTATTTTCACCAAATAATAAACAAAAACGAATGATCTGTTACTTGTCAAAGAAAAGACATGTAAAAAACACGATATAAAAATTATATATAGAATTTGCATTCTCTTTCAAACAATCCTCTTATGCAATGACAAAGGAGTGATATTTGTGGCTGCAACTTATTAAGACTACAGTTTGACATTTTTGAACAAAATACAGTCAAAAAAAGGATTGGAAAACTGACAAATGACAGCTGTGAAATGTTCAGGTGAAAACAAGCTTCATGTTTTTCATTGGTTGTTCTAGATCTGCAAAGCAGAGTCCATCTTGAGTGTATGGACAAAGAAGAAACTGGGAGTGTAAAAACTATATGTGTGGTCCTGCAGTTTATGAAAACCAAAAAAATATATATATCTCATATTATATATAATAATAGTATACAGAATGTCACATGAAACACATAAACCAAGATTCCCTCATGAGAGTAAAATAAGAGTTCAAAATATTTTGAATATTGAAACTCTGATTGCTACAAATGAAACAGTACAAAATGAAAGCTAAAAAATTATAAGTCTGAGGTCTAAGCATATTCCCCTCTCTTTGACATTGTTATTTTATTTGCTTTACCCTTTTGTATATTCCATCTCACATACAAAATCTAGACCTGGATTCAAGAGGTGATTCAAAGGCAAATATGACACATTAAAAAGTGTTACAGTAATGATAAAAAGGGGAAAAAGGAAAAAGCAAACTAAGAAAATTATAAGATTTCTTCTTTGCAAGACATGCAACCTCTATGATTACATATCAATCAAGAAATTATAGCTGCAAATGAGATTTTGCTTTCCCCAAATCATATCTTCAAAAAATTTCCAAAAACCATCTATTTAAAATTTTTTTTTAACAAGTAATCATATCATCTAATTTTTCCCAGAATATATCTATAACATTTCTAAACAAGAATCATATAAAATATTTAAAAAAAGACTCATAGCTTAGCACTATTAGTTTTTATTTTATTTTTTTATAACAAAAACATATAAAAATTCTTAACATTTCTTTCTATAATGCCCACTTCAGAATAGCTAAACTGAACAAGAATCATCTGAAATTTCTACAAAGAATATTCATAACTTATTTTTTACACTATAACTGAAAAAAATGAAAATTTTCTTTCTACCCAAATCAAGAAAATCACTTAAGAATAACTTCTTGTCAATGTAGCAACTAATACTAAAAAAAAAAAAGTTTTTTTTTTTTTTGCCAGATTATATCTCCATACACACTTCAAAAAAGCTATAATGAACAAGAATCAACCAAAATCTTTACAAAAAGAACAAATACAAAACAGTTAATTCAAAAATATGTCATTGAGACATTTCATCAAACACTTACCAGATATAAGTTGAAAAAAGCCAAAGATTTCTTCCAAGATGAAGAAAACGTAATGCCAGAGCAACTGTAAGAAATAAGAGAGAAAACCCAGAAGAAAAAGATGAATAAAGGTTTGACCTTTTTGTAAAGAATCCAACGGTCTAAAAAGAAAGAATTTACAGTGAATGGGAAGTAAAAGTCTGAAAAGTAATTTATGGGGGAGTTGAAAATATAGATACACACTATTTGTTTTTACTGCCAGTGGTTGTTTGTGTCAGGGAAGATACAACGCGTTTTCATTGGACGGTTGTGGGTGAAAGTGATGTATCTTCTATTTTTCCCAAAGTAAATGAGTAATTAATTACCATGAGTAAGATTTTTAGTGGAGTGTGATTTAAATGTGCTTTTAAAAAAATATTTATCTAGATAGTCAAAAGCGGATAATAATAAACAAATTATGTTTTAACTCATGGCTTAGGTTATAACAAGCAATAAACACACAAAGTGATTAAATGAAATGTAACTTTTTATTAGAGTTGGCTCATATTAGATGTTATCAGCAGGCTTGGCATGTTTGTGAACAAGTTATTGGTAGCTGCTGCAGTATATTATCTATGGCAAGAAAGGAATGCCAGAATTTTTAAGAATCAAGATAGAAGCATGGATGCACTTTGTCAGATTATCAAAGATAGTGTTAGAAGATTATGAACATCAAAGTAAAGAATACAAGAAATGTAGATAGGATTGCTGAAATGTGGGAGTTGGAATTGATAAATAACAGTTTGAAAGCTAAATAAGGCTGACTTGTGAAGGTAGAGATTGCACTTGCGTATGGGAATAGTGAATCATGTAAGATGAGACTACTTGGTCCCATACTGGTGCAATTCTGGGATTAATAGGCTAACACTTTTTTATATTGATGTATCTGAGTGTTTTGGTTGCATAGTTGGTATACCCTGTATTGATATGGTCTTGTGAAGTTAGTTTGAGGTAGATTTTGTGGTTATTTGTAGACGTATGTGACACTTGGGCCTGTCCAAGCTTATTCTTTATTGTAAATTTGTATATGTTTGGATATAATACAATTCACCTTTTCACCAAAAAAAAAAATGTAACTTTTTTTCATTAGCGTAAGACTTTACAAATTTATGTTAGATGGGATCTAAATACTTGACTAAACATTCATAACAAGAGTAACTTGTTATAAAGAATTTGACTAACAAAATTCTAACTTTGATATATGCTAACAAAATCTTTAATGAAGACACACTTCACAACGTTCCAAAAAAAGACACACTTCACAAATTGCATAAAACACGTGTATATAAGGACTCAAGAAATCAACATGTACTCATTCGAATGACCTAATTCGAAAAAGAGAAATAATTAATCCTCATAACCAAATAGTCTAACAAACTTTCTAACTATAAGATAATGACATATGGAAAAATAAGGGGACAAAATTAGGAAAGATAATTAGTAGATACCACATATCACCTTCTTAATGTATTAGAAGGATTATTATGTTATTTGGTTAAGAAGATTGATCATTTTCCGTTTAACCAACCGGTAGTTCTTGTTTACGATGTTGCCTTTTATAAATTAACTTGCAACAATTTTTGAGGTGTTGGATGTTGACTGTTGAGGTGTATGTTAATATGTCATTGGACATGAGTAATCATCGTTAATTGCTTTTAGCTCGTCTTCTTTTTCCTTCATTTTTGGTTAAAGATAAAACTTGTGAATTGGAAGTTGAGTCTTCAATTATCCAATTCTGAAATGGATACTTGACCGTTACGTATAGTATTGGCTTGTCAACTTGTCAAACATTTTGGTAGGTAATTTCTCTCCCTTTTTACCGTTTATTTTGACTTACAACATTGACGAATGTTCTTTTTGTCAATCTGAATAATAATAACTATAAAGCTTAGTTCCCCTTAATTACTAGTTAAAGAAATGGTTGCCAACACGATTTATGATCGTGATTGCTAGTGAAGGAGGTAGCTAACAACTTCTTGCTCGTTGATACATTAGTGTTTAAGTCGTTTCGACTAATCCATATTCCAATTGTTGGATTAACAGTTTATACATTTACAACAATGGAACAATATAGATAAACTTATCTTATAACATAGCTTTTTTTTTAACGGCAAATTTGGCCTCAGCGGCATGCCTCTTCATATACCCAACTCCAATTCCAGAGGAAACCCATACTGGAAAAACCTCTGTCTCCATTCCTGAAAGTATTTTACTCACACCAAAATTTGAACCCAAGACCCCTCAGTCTCAAGTTCAACCATATACCAATCCATATATTGATAATTGGTCATCTTATAACATAGTTAAAAGATCTTTAAAGATATAAACATACATTCCATAATTATAATAGTGGATTAGATTTAGTGTTGTATTTTTGAGACAATCAATCACACCTGTCAGTACAAATGGTTAAGTGATCAATAATATGTAATTGTCTAAATAAAATAAACTACTACCTTGTAAATATCGTAAGTTGTTAGTGATAACACTTAGATTCTCATTTGCAAAATCCGTAACTTAATATCAATATTATTGTTTTTTATTTGTTGATTGGGTATTTCTTATCCAAATACAGATTTATTTATACAAGTACTAGTGTATTGTGTATATATAAAGCATTTGAGCATTCTGGCTTTAAATCTTGATTTGTATGTTATATCTTAGGAATTAAATCTTGATCGATATAAACCTTTAAATATTTATTTATTATAGTGAGAATTAGAACACCTATAATATACGAATAGAAGTTTTAACATTAAATAATTATATATGTTGTCACTTTATCCGATGTGTACTTGTTAAGAATTTTGATTTTTGGTTCTTCAAGTTGAGCTTTGATTTAAACTAAACTAATATAACTTCTTACCCTGGATTCATGTACAATTCCTAGTGACTAGTTAGTTACAAAAGATAATTTACTTCTTATTTAAGTCGCAGCACAAAACCTGACCCGATATACAGGGTGATATATAGTTGTACGCTTGTACACTTATCGTTGAGCACTTCAGGTTAGGCCTTGCCGCCTTGGCAGGCTAATAGATTCAACCTACATGGCCCATCTTATATTGGACTCCAATTAAAGCCCAAGCCAGGCTGGCACTATGGAAAATTGAATATGCGTGAATAATTTGCGTAACAGTAGGCAGTAGCTAAAATGTTTCAAAATAGAGATAGAGAATAGCATTATCTGATCAGTATTATGTAACTTGTTAAGGGTGTTGTTTGGTGATAACAAGAATAGTCTAGATTTAAGGTATATTTATAAATAGTAATAAAAAGATTAATTAAATTTAAAAATGTTTATTTTATATCTATAATTTGATGTTAAACATAATTTTTATTTTTAATAATATATATTTAAACTAGATTAAACCTGTATATTGTACGGTAAAAAACTTTTAATTATGATAATAATTAGCTAAAATATAAATATAATAATTAAGGATATATTTTAATATGGAAATAATAACTCATGAAAATATGACAAAAAGTTTAACTTAATAAGTTCAATATTACAGAAACAAAATTAACTTAAAAAATAAGGTAAAATAAGGCAAAAACTTAACTATATTAATTTTGAAACATAATTAAAATATAAAATATTTTAAAAGATTATGACTAAATTAATTTTGAAACATATATCTAAAAAAAATATTGTGACAACGTTTTACTATCAATATCGAAACTTAACTTATATTAATTTTAAAAACATATTTAATGTATTAAATTTTTTAAAAAATAGACGATTAACCTTTGCAATCTACATATCTAGATTTACTTATATAGTATTTTTAAGTATCTATATCTTCTAAGTAACAAAGTATATTTTAGATTTTAATTATTGATGATTAATATATGAGTTGGAATATAAATTGAGAAAACTAATTATAAATATATAGAAAAATGACACGTATGAAATATGCTTAGTTGTCATGATAAGAGGATATCCACATAGGATTTGGACTATCCTCTCTTAGTTATAGATAGAGACAATAAAATTGGAAATCCCTATCCTTAAAAAAGGAGAACATATGCCTTACTTTTTACCAATTTACCCCAATTTTTTTTTCCGGAAATGATAAACATAGCTACAAAAGCTATTTTTGATTTGTTACATCATGTTTAAAAGTGTTGTACATTTTATATGACCGCCTTCTGAAAATATGCATAAATGTCAAAGTACTACAATATCATTCGTGTCTAACTATAACCCAAAGGGACTATGTTTAGCATTTCTATTCCTATTAGGTAATAGAATCCAATTGAAAATTAAAGACAAAATTGAGTTTTATTTACATTTTGGAAATATAAGAATTTAATCATAGATGGCTTCTCCCGTGGCTACAAATCTTGAAATCTTGATGGGTCACAGGGGCATATCGTGGGTAACAAGCTCCATTTTTGAGGAGATTAACTGCTGCCTCATGAAAATAAAAAGAGAATTGTGTTTTCAGAAAGTATTATTTGAGTAGGTTAAAAACATCTAATGGATCAACAACCGATAATGATTTCTGAGATCCATGACATGAAATACGAAAGAATCATGAAAATTCAAACTTCGAGTTATAAGACTTTGGAAGCAGTCGGTATAAATGTATCTGAGACGAAACTTTATGAAACTTCTTCCATCGAAATGTTTTTAATGGATTTTTAGTGGACGAATATTATTAACTTAATTAGGTTTTTTGGTTTTAATTGCAAATTGATAAATAAGTTAATAATTCAATTTTCAAAAAATAAAAATTTATGATTGGCTGAAAAATCATTAAAATAACCTTTTAGATGGGTGGAAAAAAAAAAGTCGAAGATAACTCATTAATTAATGGATGATGTCACCGTCAATTGTTTTGCACCAAATATCTTTTGGTCCTGATAACACCATTCATATGAAACATGTATTGTTGATGTAAATTATCAGGAAAGAAACATTGTACATGAAATAAGTGTATGTGGATCTCATCTTTGGAACGTATGGACAAAAGAATAAAGAATTGGTGGTTCTTTTAACACAAAGCAAAATTCATTAGTGAGATCTAGTACGTTTATCGAACAGTAAATAAAAAGGGTTATCATCTCAAGATGAAATACATTATGTTTGTCTATCATAAAATCCAATAAATCTACCATCAACCAAAATTAAGAAACTAAGAAAGAACATCTCTTCATATACTTGGAAATCGAAGGATTATGTGTCTAAAGCTTTTATGTATTTTATATTATCTGTCCTTTTCCAAAATCAAAGTCACTCCCCTCTTCCCGCAATTATAGTTTAGTTACAAGTTAGTACTAACTAATAACATAATATAACTTTGAGTCTCTCAATTGTGACACTTTGATACTCCCATTGTCAAAATATCACGGGTTTTAAAAGGTCACACAATATAAGATCGTTGTCGACTTGTCGTATCGTATGGCAAGTTTGCCCTTGTTTTAGTCATACAATTGTAGAATCTTCAAGGGTAGAATAGTAAACTGAGTTATTAGCCTAATATGGTGTGAAACCAATGAATTATTGGGGTAGGGGTGGGAGAATAGTTTGAACCAATGAATGTATTATTGATCCCGATTAAGTTATTCTAGGCATTGAAATTTTTTGCATCACTTTCACATTTTTTTTTCTATCTTGCATATAAAATGTCGTTGTCTTAACGGCTTGTAAATTTGGGTAACCATTGGGCTTTGGAAATAATCATTTGCTTTTCAATAAAATGAAATGAAATGATTTTTATTTTTTAGATTCGTTTTACAATTAGTAAGTATTCGATTTAGAGATACAATGGTAAAACTTAATACGTATTTTATACTAGGGATTAGTGTATGGGGATGTAATGAACTATCAACGAATTTCTATGTTATGCAATGATCTATTCGAGTATTTATGTAATGTAATGAACTCGCTATTTTGTTTAAGCAATGTAAGCTACCGGGTAATTGCTTACGTGCAGGGACGGAGCCAGGAAATTTTTTGTGAGGGGGCAAAATTAAAAGTTATTTGTTATATTTATAACAGTCGTATCCGAAAATGAAAAAAAAAAAACCAAAAAAAGAGTCCTAGCTTGAAAATAGAAAATGGACCCTCAAAAGAATTTGTTATCTACACCAGGTCTTATACTCATATTTAAAAATACTAGTTTTTATTAATAAATAATGACCACACGTATCAAACAAGATCTTATTAAATGAAAACGTATTCAATCATATAATACAAGAAACCTAAAAAAATATACTTCTTTAGATATACTGAAATTAGCATATATATATATATATATATATATTCTCTACATTATGATAATTATAATTAATTGTTTGTGATAAATATATATAATAAATTTAAAAAAATACATTTTCTATAAACAATTCCACTATAATATACTACACATTTACATACTCAAACAACGAAAGTTTTTTCTCTAAACTATACTTCATTCTTTATATTAAAAATCAAAACAACTCGGGTTTTTTTAATCTCTTAATGAAAAAATCTATCTTAAAATTAATATTTGATGACCAATTACATACAAATAATAAGTTTTTGACAAGTTGACAACGAAGGGAACATTTATATTTATTTCCTACTTATTTTTTTTTATTACTTTTACAAGGAAATTACAAATATACCATTTAAATTTTGAAAAATTACACTGTACTAAAATTGGAGTGGGGGCAACTGACCTCGCTGCCCCCAAACTGGAGCCGTCTCTGCTTACGTATAATAGGTTGGTGTCACGTAAGGTTATGTCAGTTGCCACGTATGTCACATACAATAGACTTTAAGTCATAGTTCATTACGTTTATAGACTTCCAATGAATTTAGTCACCAGTCTTCCGCTCCGATGAATTTTCAACTAACTTCCGCCAACACGATATCAGACGAATGCCTTTGACCACCAAATTCACAATATTTGTACAACTATAATAATAATAATAATAATAATAATAATAATAATAATAATAATAATAATAATAATAATAGTGGTAGCAGGTAGTAGCGTGATACAATCCATCCATCCAATTTTATGAGTCCAATTACGACTTGTTCCATAAGTATATACGCATCCAACGAATATAAATAAACAATTCAACATCACATATGTAATAAACATCACATATAGCCATGTGGGAAATCAGAGAACCGAGATTGGTGGACCGGTGGTGATGGTTAGAAAATATATATATACATATCTATCTTTACATTTACTTTCAGATCTATATATATATCTATAATATATCCATCTATATGACTATATCTATGTATATGGTGATCGATATGAGTGATAGTGGTCGAGAATGGAATGGTGACGGCTGAGGTTGGGAAATGGGAAAGGACAACAACAGATTTGTTTCATCCCAGAACTCCATCCGTCGATGTCACAATCTTGCTCCGACGAGATCGCAATCTATGCAGGTTTTCGGTGGTTCCTTGTTTTTTGGGCGTGTGTGTTTGTTCATATATGGATGTCTCTTTAAAGAATCAACAGAGCTTTTGATCGCTCTGAAAGTGATGGATTGTTTTGATGATAATTTTCATAAGTTTGGCTTGTTTCTCATACTTATTATCGATTTGTGTTTGGATTTTATGTTTCAATAGCAATGTTTGAACATAAATAAAGCTTTGCTGGACACTAATTCACTCACCAGAAACTTGAAATTCGTTGGAAAAGGGTCATCGGAATATGGAAATGAGTCACCGGAACCTGGAAATAATTGTCGGAAACTAGAGATATTCACCTGGAACCCAAAATTATATATATTGTATTAATAGTTACCTCCAATATATCCTTTAATAGCCACGTATGAAGATGGGCCGACTAAGCATGGAAAGTTTTGGTCAAACTTTAATGAAGTCAAAGTGGTGACTGGAAATCGGTTGTTCAGCCGGTAGCTTACATCACTTAGACAAAATAACGAGTTCATTACATTATGTAGACACTCGAGTAGATCATTGCATAACATAAACATTCGTAGATAGTTCATTATATCCCCAGACACTAATCCCTTTATACTACTAGATATAAATAATAAGTCAGGCAAAAAAATAGATGTATCTACCGGTTAAGGACTTGGCTCATTTGGTGAACACCGACATTTAGAATGAGGAGAGATTGAGGACGCAAATCAAACGTGTCCTGATGGATAACGAAATGAGGCAGAAAGCTATGGAGATTCAAGAAAAGCTTATGTCTGCAATGAGTCCTGGTGGTTCTTCATTTTGTCATTGTTATTGTGACTTTGACTATAACTTATAGCATTGTTTGATTCAGTTATGTAAAGGCTTAATAAATGCTTGTTAGTTTTTTATATGTATTTTAGCTTTCACAGACCCTTGTTTTCAACTTGACGCCTACGGCACAATGTGAATGAGGATTAACAGGAAAGATGCAAACTAGGATTATTAAGTAAACTGTGAATTGGGTCAAATGCGAACTGAGTAATGCGAACAAAGTCTAGACAAAATGCAGTCCGGGCTTTTACACAACAAAAGCAGTTTGGGTTTTTCAAAATTCGGGTTTCTCACCAATATAACATGTGGTTCAGGTTTTTGTACAACAAAAGACTTGCACTTCGGATTTTTCAAAAATAAGGACTTACAGTTCATGGGTTAACCTACAAAAACATAACTGGATCAAGGAAAAACGAACTAACATGAATAATCAAGCAAACTCAATCTAATCATGCAAAATTTTCAAATATATCAAACTATATCACACAAAATCAATTCCGAGCATATCCTAATCATGCAAATAACAAAATATGGGACTAACTTTTAGTGACAATAAAATGTTTCTCTTGCATAAATCAGACAATTTTGTAGGGGACATTATTAGATCTTACAATGTTATAATGTTGCATTTGAACAATAATTACAATGACCAAATGAACTCTACTAAATCATTTAAGGAGTTTTGCGAAGAACCACAATTGCTATATGCAACCTGAGCCTTTTCTTGAATTTCTATAGCTCTTTGCCTCATTTCTTCCCCTTCCTTGCCTACCAATACACTTCTGATGGCACTTGCAATCTCCGCTCTCTCCATGACAATTTCGACACCTATCTTCCACACATAACTCAAATACCTAGAATTAACCTTTTGGTCCACCTCAAAAGGTTGGCACAACAATGGAACCCCTGCAGATAAACTTTCCAAAGTTGAATTCCAACCACAATGGCTCCAAAATCCACCAACCGCATTATGTGCCAAAACTTCCTTCTGCGGTGCCCATTTCACAATTAAACCTCTTGTCTTCAATTCAGCCACTAGATCCTCGGGCAAAAATTCAATCCATTCGAACCCAGTAACCAAACTTGGCCGAACCACCCATAGGAATGGTTGGTTACTATTGGCTAAACCCCATGCCATTTCAATTGATACTTTTTCATCCACATTTGCTAAGCTTCCTAAGCTCACATAGATAACTGATTTGGGTTCTTGTTTATCTAGCCATGAGATACAACTGATATCCTCTTCTATGAAGCTAGTAGAAGGAGTTGGGATTATTTTGTGCAGCGGGCCAACAGTAAAGACTGGAACTTGGTAGTGATTGCGTATCTTGGTCAGTGCCGGTTGTTCAAGAAATTCAAGTGTGTTCCAAACAAAAGCAACAGGGGATATTTGGGGAATGATTAAGTTAATTAATTGAAGGGCTGCTTCCACTGGGAGGCCAATAAAAGGTAGATCTTTGTATCTCAGAGGATAAAGCTCTAGAATTGTTTCCTGCAACAAAGAACCTTAAAAAGAGAAGTCCAAATTAACTTACAGTACACATATAGATGTGTCAAATTGGTAACGAAGTAACCATGTAAAAATGTTTGGGTTGAAGTGAATTCTTTTGGACAGGTAATTAGTTTGGTTGACATCTATGTATTTGTTTTGCACATTTCAAACAAGTACATTTATATCGTTTATTTACAACTAGTAATATTTAATAGCATGGGTATATTGCGAATGGGCCATTAGTCCGTTGGTCAAGGGGGTTTTCCCAAACGGTTTTCTATCTGTGCGGACATGAGTTCGAGACTTTCCAGGATGCGCTTTTGCTGTTAAAATCCACCCCCCTGACCAACGGACCAAAGGCCCATTGGCCCCCAAGGTCACAGGCTCACAAAATCCTTCCAAGAATTATATTACCTAAGTATTCATAATTTAACAATTCAGAAAAATGCTCTTTCTAGATTGAATTTATTATGTTTGTTATGGACGACAGACTCACCTTGTACAGGTAATCGGCCTTGTTGATGAAGTTGAGGGATCATCATGATAGCAGGAAAGAAAGTGGCACTGCTGCTGCGCAATATAATATTGGGTAGACCCAGCTCGCGGGCAACTGATGCAGCAAAATACATAAGATTATCATGGATGATAACAATTGTTTCCTTTTCATATGTGTCTTTTTGTGCATTTATGACCCGAATGAGGTATTCCAGGAGATGGGGTTTGCAATTATCATTGACAACTTTCACCACTTGGCCGATCCCAGAAGAGATATCAGTTGCGGACAAGTTGTCACATAGAGGTAGGAATATGAAATTTGGGTGATTAGAAGGATCAGGCCGGTTAAACTCAGAGTGTGCAATGGTTATTAAGAACCCTTTGGAGTGAAGGTATGTCCCAAGCTGAAGCAGGGGTGTCATGTGGCCTTGAAGTGGACTTGCTAGCAAAACCAAACGACACCGTTTCCTGCCTTGGTCCGGCATGTCGCGATATTTCTTGCTTGTTAGAAATTCACATAATGTGTTGCAATTATACAGTTTATAATGATAATAACATTAACTGTTAATTAATGGAAAATATCCCAATAATCCAATGAAAAATTGGATGATTTGTTTAGTTGCTTTCTTGTGGCCGGCTATATTTTTTTTTATTCTACTTTCTGTTTTATATTTTTTTTAGAGGACTAATTGATTGTCATTTTCTGCTTAGTAATGATCGTATGGATCGAACTACACTTCAGTACAAGACGAAATCCTTCATTTCTGAAATATTATTCAACCCATGAATGGTCCTTATGGAAATGCTTGTTTATAGGATAACCAACCAATATTAGCTCGTTTAGTAATCAAATCCCATATACCACACAAGAATAAGAAATGAAGCAACACACATATACCACACATAAGATATTGTGTATTTAAGTATCCCAATATAGCATTTGGAGGAATGAATAGAGGTGAAAAATAAATAAGATATAGATAAAAAAAAAAACAAACATCCCCAAGTTCCGTTCGAAGTGAATCCGTATAGCCAAAATATGAATATGAACGACGACGGAACAATGGGAGCACCATCAGCACCAATGTCGGACGACCCAATGGGAATGGGAATGGATCACAAGGAAATGATGACTCATATGACTTTTTATTGGGGAAAAAATGCTTGGATTCTGTTTCAGGGTTGGCCCGGAAGTAGCATGGGGATGTATATTCTAGCCCTTATATTCGTGTTTTTTCTCGCGATGACAATGGAATGGCTAACTCATACTAACCTTATTCCAACGAAATCTAACCGTATAGCAAGGACAATTATTCATATGTTACGTGTCGTGTTTTCGTATTTGGTGATGTTATCCGTGATGTCGTTCAACATTGGTGTATTTGTGATGGCAATAGCTGGGCATGCCATTGGGTACTATCTGTTCCGAGTACTTACGATTGCATCTGACAAAGATTTAGAGGTTGCTTCATTGGCTTGTTAAACTATAATTCTATATGTTATAAGTGGTATTCAATTCTCTCTGTTCCAAATATAAATCCGACAACATTATTAATTAATTTATTCGAGTGCTCGCTCTAAAATAGAGGCATTTACTGGTTAACTTACATTCTTATTCGGTTTATTTTGTTGCTTTAGTCTTGTTCGTAAGGACTATCTTATATTGACTTGTTGAATTTTCATTTGTCTGTATGCTAGAACCATCAAATTAAAGTTATGTGAACATTTCATTGTATCATGCGTGACCAATCTGAAGGGATTATCGATTAAGATACTCGATATAACATACACTAAGGCAGCTTAGTGATTAGGCCATTTTGATCAGGGAGCTCATATTTGTATCATTTATTTTTATTAATATATCATATTGTATAAATAATATAGCAGACAATATAAGAATATAATGCATACTAATGATAGATTGATCAAAAAGTGCGATAAGATTATCATTTCTCTTTTGATGTTTTCACAAAAATCTCAGGTTTGAACCTTCTTAAATACGAGTAAACATTTAGAAATAGTTAGGAGGATCTCACAGTTATGTCACGTCCATCTAATTTAAATACTTGCTCTTCTTCATATATGATCATTAACAAAATCCCAACGGATAGTTCTCACAGATCCAAGTAGGATCCATTAAAACCCAACAGGTAATCCCGACCGGTAACCTAGCTAGTTCTTAAATTGGTTTACTTGCGCTGGTTAGGACAACAACCGGGTCTTGAATTGTTTTGAAATCAAAAGTACATAAACCTTTATACAATAGAATTCACATACATTTTGTAATTTTACATTTGGAAATCGAATTAAGCATCTGAAACTCACGTTGCCTATATCGATATCATGTTGTGATTTCAATATCATGTGGTGATTTCGAGTTTTACCGATGATTTTGAGATGTTTGTTGCAATTTTTAGCTAAATGTTAGCAATTTTTAGTTGTGTTGAAACACTTTTTGTATCTATGTTTTTTTTTTTTTTTACAATTATCTAGACAAAAGCTTATTAGGAATCTGTACTATTATCTTATAAAAAGAATTAGATTATTTCCCCGCGTAATACGCGAGATAAATATACTCAACTTTCATAATAACTTAAAAAAATATTTTAACATATACTCACAAGGCACATATCCAAAAAAATTTAATGAACTTAAATTTTCTTTAAATAAAAACAAATATTAAATAGTCATTAATAAATTATAAAATTAAAAATTTACCTAAGATCTTCATATTCTAAAAAATTTTCAATGTAATTAATGCTTTTAAATATGTGTCTTGTGAGCAAAATGTTATGATGATGTCATTAGTTAATAAGTGTTTTGTATTAACAAGATATGTGTGTAATATTTTTGTATAATGATATTGTAAAGTTAAATATATATTATTTTCTATATTTACCAATATCAAATATCAAATTCTAGCTAATAAAGTAACATGAAATTATATTGACGTAAGTCATTAAATATTACTCCATCCGTCTCATTTTAAGTATCTTACTTTGATTTTCAAGTGTTTTTCTTTCAATTTGACCGTAAATTTTTTTTAAAAAAAAACAACATCATATCTTACTCCTACTTTTAAATTACATGTATGCTTGGAAACCAGAACTCTCAAAACCCCCCTATTAATCCACCTCCACAAATGTGAGAAGTAAGACTCGAACCCAGGTGGATCCTCTTAAGGTCAAAGACCTTACCAATAGGCCACAAATTTGACCGTAAATAGTTTCACATATGTTATATAATTGAGTTTTAAATGTATTTTTCATTGATATATTTTTCATCAACAACTATATAATACAAATAAAAAATACTTACGTTCAATGTTGAAAAAAAAAAAAATTTAAAAAGTCAAAATAAAACACTTAAATTTGAACGAATGGGTATCCTATTATGATACTAAGGCTAAGATTCCCCTCATTACCCATTTTTTTTTAAATTTGGATAACTCATATGTGTTGAAGTCATGTTCATTATAAGAACGACAAACAAATAAAAAATATATAATTATTGTATATATGTTGATTGGATAAAAAATAAAAAACAAAATAATGTAAATAATTTAACATATTAATATGATTTTATGTTTTTACTTACTAACTTAAAACATTAATAAAGTATTATATCACATATAATGGGTTTATGAATCACATCCAAATTAAACATAAATTAAGATTATAACCTTTTGTTTATTTATTTACAAAAGGTAAGTTTAAAAAGTCACTTACGAATTAACATGTACTTATGCATGCATATTAGGAATACATTTTAATTATGTAAATTTTCCTAAAAGTAAAAAGAATATGTAAGAGGAATATATTTTGACCAAGGTTTTGCTAAACGCAGTCCTAAAGGCTGCAGTTAAAGTGCATTAAATAGTTATACACTAACCATAAAAATTAGAGAGTGAGTTTTTGATATGAAAGGTATAAATTTTTTATGTACATTAAATGCAACCCTAAGGGATGCGTTTAGCATTTTCCTTTTGACTAATTATATAAACTATAAGTATTAATATTGTCATTTATTAAAGATGAAATATTAAATTTGATCTAATGGTTAAAATCAAAGATGTAGTTCATCCAAGGGTTCCTATTCGTTTAGGAATGAATTTATACCTTGTTATATATAGATTGGTGGATATCCGTCATACTGAAAGTTACAAGGAAAAAATGTCTAAAATATATTTAGTAACTAAATTATACCATCAGTTTTTTATAAAAATCTCTATTAACTTTTTACATCAGTTACTTTTACATCAATTATCTACACCCCAACGCCGCATTCACCACCAACAGTTATTTTTCACCACCAAACTGTCGTTGTCACAAACACCGTCACATTACGCATGTACTATGCTATAATCGTTGAATAGGATGTATTATTCCTCATTCAATTAAAATTCTTCTAAAATATAGTTTAAAATTATTCTTAAAATAACAAGATGTAGATTTGTATTTAATCATTTTCCAAATAAAATAAAAAATTATGTACGACATCATTGGACATATTTACAACTCATATCAATTCACACATATCCATATGTGAACAACCAACAAAGCGGCAATAAAATGCACCACCACTTCATTCTTTACATCCCCCAACGCCCAAACTAGCGCTCATATATAGATACACGTATACATATATTATAATGGACGGCGGTCATATGAACGGCATGACCGACATGCCACCATCACCAACAACCACCAACCAAACACAACCGATGCACCACCACACCATGATGCACATGACCTTTTTCTGGGGCAAAAACGGTGAAATATTATTCTCGGGTTGGCCCGGAACCAGTTCGGGTATGTACGCTTTGGTTCTTATATTCGTCTTTCTTCTTGCGTTCCTTGTAGAGTTTTTGTCTCATACAAATCTTGCCCGTAATGGGTCGGGTCGGGTCACGGTGGGTTTGCTCCAGACGTTGATTCATACTATCCGGGCTGCGCTGGCTTATATGGTGATGTTGGCTGTGATGTCGTTTAATGGGGGTGTGTTTTTGATGGCGGTTGCTGGTCACGCGCTTGGGTTTTTAGTGTTTGGTTCGTCGGTTTTTAAGAGACAACCGCCGCCGCCGCTGTCGTCGATGGTCGGAGATAAGAGTTCGGATCAGTCTCCGATGATTTCTGCTTGATTATGTAATTTTTGTCTTTTAACCACCGCTAAAATGGCCGTCTAGCTGTCGTACCATATACTCCGTATTTCTTTTGAAATTACATTTTTTTTTTTATGTAATTGTTGTCTTACATTTTTTGTATTGAAAGATTAAGCTAGTTTCTTTATACTATAGCATTGGAATTTATTACTACTGTTACTCAGTAAATCAGCTTCTATATAAAATGTTAAAATGCAATATTTTTGTAGATCTATCCACAAACATTCCAAAGCAAATAGAATTACTCACACATTTTTATATTAATTGTAAATAAAAGACTTGGAACAAAAATTTATTATATTTGTATTGTTTTGTTGTTTTATTGTATTGGAAAAACTCTTAGGGCTCGTTTGGTTCGCGAAATGTTTTTGGAAAGAATGAAATCTTTCAAAGGAATTGAAATCTGAAGGAATGTTTTTGATTTTTTGAAAATTCAAATGAGGGACGGAATGAGATTCTTTCCCCATCCCCAAGGAATGGAGATTTCATCAAATGAGGGAATGTTAACATTCTAACGGAATGTGATTCCTCCATCTTTAACCAACCAAATACACTATGGAATGGAATTCAATTCCAATTCCATCAGATTCCATCAAATTCTGTGAACCAAACGCGACCTAAGGTTGTTGAAAAATACTACATATGCTTGGGTTTTTAGTGTTCGGTTCATCGGTTTTTAAGAAACAACCGCAACCGCCGCTGTCAATGGCTGCCGATAAGAGTTCGGATCAGTCTCCTATAGTTTCTGCTTAAGTATGTCATGTAACCGTACATGAAGAATATTCAATTAACATCCGAATCAAAACGAAACCCGTTATGTAATTTTTGTCTTTTCTTTTTATATAATTTCTTTTAAGGGATATATTAAGTTAACTCGATTTATATATACTTCTTGTTTATGTGAAATGTTCATTTGAAAACTAAATTTTTTTTGAAAATTAGAAAACTATCAAAATATATTGTGATTTGAGTTTAACTCGATGTGTCTTAATTGTGTTTTTATAGAACACAATGTGTTTTTGATAGCGCGGTAAATAAGAAATTGTTCAAACACATTGTGATATAAACTTAACATAATGTGTTTTTGTAAAACATATTAAAATCACGTTGTGTTAAATAACATCATAGTGTGTTTTGGTCAGTTTTCTGGTTTTCACGAAAATTTTAATTTTCAAACGATTAAAACCCACATGTTTATAATTCAACTACTTTGTTAAGCAACTAGAATCCTGCTATGCTTGTAATGGTAGAAACCATTCCCAGAATAGTAATAGTACTTGTAATTGCAAAAATAAGATTTTTACTAGTAAGACAAACTTAACAGATCTGCCACAACAAAAGGAAAATCTTAACCGAAATGAACTCTTCACTTTCATAAAACTATCTCTAATGGGGATGTTTTTGGGCGCCCTTAGGTGTCCTCAGATGCCCTTGGATATCCTTTGCGGTTGAAGCTTGTCCAAAACTAAAGATTTTTTTATGCATGTCCTTACCCAAGGGCATGCCCTTAGGCTGGACGGAGTGGGTAGAGGAGGGAACCGGTACCGGGCCGGTACTGGTTGGCACACCGCGCCGACCCCCCGGTACCGGTAGGGTGGGGAGCGTTTTGGGGAGGGTTGTGCCGGTTGTGGTACCGATTGAAAGCTGCGTCCTTGTTTTTTACTTTTTTTTTTATAATTTCTGTAAACATAGATATAGATATAAGATATGTGTATATATGTATTGGCTGCTGTGCACCTATACAAAGAAGATGACCAGATTTATTGACTATTTTTGTTTTCAACCCTCAAGTTTGATATTTATTTCCAAACTACCTCAAAAATAAATATGTTATAGTTATTAGGATTATTATTACTTTTATTATTATTATCATTATTATTATTATTATTATTTTACTATTTTAAATTAGTTTTAGTTATTATTTAAAATAAAAATAAATAGAAATGAAATTAAATAGAAAAGGGTGGGGAGGAGAGGGGAGGGATGACGAGGTGCTCCTAGCATTAGGGGAGGGATGGCGAGGTGCTCCTAGCATTAGGGGAGGGGAGGGGAGGAGAAGAAAAATCAGAGAGGGGAGGGGAGGAGTGGGGAAGCCCTCCCCCCACCCTTAAGTGCCCTTACTTATATTTTTTTCGTTTGTAAGGATGTTTGTATGGTTGGAGATAAAATTATAGGATTTTAAGGATTTATAAGGATATGTAAGGATTTGTAAGGATATGATGTGGCAGCTCAAGGACGCCTAAGATCGTCCTTAGCATTGGAGATAACCTAGTAGCCTTGTAATTGAAGGTTGGGTTGTAAAGGTGTGGTCATAACAAAAATTGCAAATGGCATAACATACATAACTCAGCTCTATAACCAAGAAACACACATTTTAATGTCGAGTCAAAATTACACTCGCACAAAGTAATTTTATGTTTTTTATTTATTTTAAAAATAACTTTTATTCACAAATCGTCAAACTCATATAAATTGTGAAGCGGCATGTATACAACACTAATAATTACACTTATACATTAAAGAAAATCCAATCTTGCCAACTAATTGAGCAATGCCTCGAGCGATTTTTGTACCATAAATAACTTGTAGTCTTAATCTCATGGATGACCTTCTCCACATCAATGTTCTTGCCTTCGAATTTCAATTCGTTCCTTGCCTTCCAAATGCACCAACATGTAACAAAGACCACACCTTTAAATACTTTTTTCCCTTTTCTTCCTAACCCCACGTGTTCTTCGATAGAGAATAAGTCCCTAGCTGAGAAAAGAAAAATTGGATTGACCTTACACCATAATCCTATTCTGTACCATATTTCCAAGGCGATTTCACATGAGCATAAAATATGATCAATTAATTCCTCTCCTTCCTGACACATACCACAAACCATGCTGCCAAAGTAGCAATTCTTAGTTCTCAAGGCGACCAATGTCGGTACTCTGTTCAATGATACCCGCCACATAAAGATGTTACACTTCTTTGTTACCCATCTTGACCATTTGAGAACAACATTCTCATCTTCATTTCTCCCTTTTCTCAGAAATTCTTTGACATTCTTTACCACTAAACTGCTATCTTTACTTCTTGTCCAAATCCATCTATCTTTTAGTTGGTTGAGAACGATCCCGCTCATCAATCTTCATAGTCCTTCCAATTCTGTTAGCTCCTAAGAAGTCGATGGAGAACGAGTCCATAGACATTCTGACCCAAAAACATTTGCTGTTGTACCCACTCTATCTTTGACATAACACTTTTTTTCTTTTTCGAGTTTAAACAATAAAGGAAAAGAAACTCGTAATGGCTGGTCACCAACCCATTTGTCAAGCCAAAAACGTACCTGATCTCCCGACCCACAAACTCCCTTGAAGCACCCTATCAACGAGTCACCATTAGCTTTCACGTTACCAATACACTTCACAATTGATTTCCAAACCCCCAATACACCACTGTTACTAGGCAAAAATTCCCAACATCTTTTCGTATTATGAATGGAATCAATGACTTTTCTCCAAAGAACCCCCTGTTCATTCTTATACCTCCACATCCACTTTGAAAGTAGAGCTATATTAGAATCTTTGAGCTTGCTAAGTCCTAAACCACCCAAATTAATAGGAGTTGTAACCTTTTCCCACGAGACCCAATGTATTTTCTTGGTGTCTCCCGAGCCATTCCAAAGGAATCTTCGAATGATAGACTCCAGCCCGTTTATTACTTTCTCCGGAACTTTGAACAAAGAAAAGTAATAAGTAGGCAGACTCTCCATGACAGCTTTGATCAAAATCACCCTCCCCGCCATCGAAATGCATCTCGACTTCCAAACAGCAAGTCTGGCTTCAAATATGTCGAACAAGAAGTCCCAACTAGCAATTCGGTTCATGTTACCTCCAATTCTAATACCCAAATGATCAAAAGGAAAAGACCCCTCCCTACATTTAAAGCGACCCGCCAGCCTACTTACTTCACTGTTTTCAACCCCAACCGCAAACAAAAAAGATTTATTTAAATTAATTTTCAAACCCGAGACAATGTGAAATACTTTCAACAGATGTGTAACTTGTTTAAGATTCTCCTCTTCCCATTCCCCCATAAACATACAATCGTCAGCATAGAGTAGATGTGAAAGAATTGGCCCTTGGTTAGGAAGTTGTATCCCACGTATCCTCCTAGCCTCACATGCTCTTTTCGGCATAACCGAAATGACCTCCATAACAAGTAAAAAAAGGAATGGGGATATGGGATCTCCCTGCCTCATCCCTTTTTTACAATGAAATTCGAACGTTGGTGATCCATTGACTAGAACAGAAGCTCTGGCTGACGAAAGAATTCCATGAACCCAATTGCACCATCGTTTTGGAAAGCCTAAATTTTGCATATTACTGATCAAAAAACCCCAATTTACATTATCACATGCTTTGTTGAAATCTACCTTCAAAATAAACATCTTCTTTTTATCTTTTTTAGCCCATGGAACTGCTTCATTCACTATCAAGGGACCATCAAGAATGAGTCTATCACTCAAGAACTCCGTTTGAGTATCCGAAATTAAATTGCCAAAAACTCTTTTTAGACGATTCGCCAGAACCTTTGAGACTACTTTGTTGATACACCCGACCAACGTTATTGGTCTATAATCATCCAGGCAGCCTGGATCTTTGGTTTTCGGGATAAGGGTAATGAAGGTCGAGCCACAACCCCTACTGATCTCACCTAAGTCGAAAAATCTATTAAATATCTTTACAAAATCATTTTCGAACTTACCCTAGTCCTTCTTAATAAATCTAAAATTGAATCCATCGGGTCCCGGCGCCCTGTCATCCCCGCATGAGAATACAGCTTCTTTAATCTCCAAAATGTTGAACCTTTCAACTAAACTGACCGCCTCTGAATCGATTAGTTTAGGGCCCAAATCACAAAACATTTTCGATCTATCTTGTCACTCTTCATGAAACTTGTTTCTATAAAACTCCAACACTTTACTTTTAACGACAGACGGTTTTGTAACCCAGTTATCATCAACCAGTAGCCCTGGAATATTGTTACAAACCCTTCGATTATTAATATGTCCATGAAAGAAGCTGGAGTTTTCATCACCATCGATCGCCCATTTGATTCTTAACCTTTGCTTCATATCTTGAACCTTGTTAAATTACAATTCATAAAGTTTCTTTTTACCTTCCACTCTGGTCCATTTTTCATCCTCTGATAGTTCTTCCTCCTCCATCTTCAAGTCCAGTTCCTCAAGTTCCAATCGACATAGTTCAGCTTCCTCTTCATCTTTTTTCTTGAAATCATCTCTCCACTTTTTTAGCTTTTCCCTTAGCCACCTGAATTTAAGCATGAGAACCACATCGGGCTGACCCACTCCTTGGAAAGTCTTGAACGCCTCTTTAATTGTCTCTTTGAAACCCTCTTTGTCCATCCAAGAGTTAAAAAAATGAAAAGGTCTAGGTCCAAAATTTCGATCAACCAAGGATAATAATATCGGGTTATGATCCGAGAACCGTCTCGGAAGAGCTCTAAAACATGCACCAGGCCAACTATCCACCACCTCCCTTCCAACAAGCAGCCGGTCAATCTTACTTAGTTTCTTCCCCCTCTCACCTTCCATCATAAACGTAAATTTACTACCTTTCATTTCAAACTCATGAAGATCAGTTGTATTGATAAACATATTAAAGGCTCTAGCACAATGTGACTTAAAAACAAAGCCTTTTTGTTCACCGGCCTCACGAACAGCATTGAAATCCCCAATCAAAAACCACAAACCATCATCACCCTTTCTTAAATCGGCTAATTTTTCCCATAACTCTCTTTTTGCCCTGTTGCTTTGTGGTGCATAAACATTGACAATAAATACATTCTCATCACATCCTTTGATTTTACCTTTAATCAAAAGATAACTTCCATCCTTAATACAGTCGCTTTTTTTAAAAACTTTGGGATCCCAGAGACAAAGAAGTCCACCAGATCTCCCACTAGCCTCCACAAAAACGAATTAACAATCACCATTCCCTCAATAACTTCGAACTAAATCAATGGGGATATCCCCACACTAAGTTTATTGAATGGCAATAAAAGAAACCTTTTCTTTGTTCTTAACTTCTTTAATCCAATCTGCCTTCCCAATCCCTCTAACCCCTCTAATATTAATTGATAATATATTCATTGATGTACAGTGTTCATATCTTCAATTTCAATGGTCTTCTTGACCCTTGGCCTTTTCCAAATTGACACCCACAATAATTCCAATATCCATTGTATCTTGAACTTCTTCTTCTAACATAGCTGTATCCACCTAGTTCTCCTCCAAGATCGCTTTGTCATCCTTCGAGCCTTGTGTTATTACTTCTTCCTGGGGATCAGGGGTCTGGCCTATATCTTTCGTTTTGGACTAGGTTTCTCTTTTTTCACTTATATCATTTCCTTCCTTATTGATCTCCATCCCTTGTGGGCTATTGGGCTCGACATTGTGTTCCAAAAACCCATCTAACGAATTAAAGTCAGAGGGCCCGGGCCTCTTTTTTGGCCTTAAATTATTAGCACGAAAATTAAATAAATCCCAGTTATTATTTGATCTTGAAACAACCACTTTTTCTTTATTCATTGTAGGGCCTGCCTTTTTTTTCTGCTTAGTGGGACCATCAGACATCGTATAGAACACTAATTTATTGTTAGACGTTTCATTATCTTTAACAGCATTTAATTCTTCTTCATGTGTCTCCATGTTCCCATGCAGCTCACGTGTTGTCCCTTCCCCTTCCATATTATTCCTTGTCCATTCACCTTCCTCTAATATTCCGGCCAAGTTGTCGGAATCATTAGGTTTTCCGTCACTCTTAGTCGATCCAGATTGATGAAGATCACCTTTAACTGGACCACAAGGTGGACACCAATCTATTTGTCTTTCTTCGATCCATACTCTATATCTCTTTTTTCTCCAAGTAATAGAGACCCTTTCACTTATTGGTTTCCCATCCCCGACCAGCAATCCAACGCATTCTATGGATTTGTTTTCATCAGTCTCCTTGGCATTTGAAGGACTAATGACCTTCCCAAATTTCTCGCAAATTTTGTTGGTCACTTTCGCGTTGGCTAAATGTAATGGAATCCCCAAAACACCAACCCAAGCTAAACGTTCGAAAGGCATGGACTGACCCATCCACACATCCAGCTTTGAGAACCATTGCTCCCATCTTTTATCATTGGCAATAAAATCCTGAGCATCTTCCTCAGAGACAAATTGCAAGAACATTGACAGACCCCCTACATACTTAATTTTCAGCCCAGTTAACCCAAGCTCTCCAAGCCACCCATGAAGAGCAACCAGAGCGTCAAAAGATTTACACCTGCCAACCAAAGCACTGCGATGGCAATCTACCAATCCACACATAGATTCGTCGATTTTTACTTCCACTTCCTCCTTCTCCTTACCAACCTCCCCTTTTACAATATCACAATATGATCTCCGCTCATTAAAAGAGAAGGTTGGTTTGCTGGCGACGACGACGGCGATAGTGGTTTGATTACTAATGTAAAAGTAATTGATATAAATGGATAATGTAGTTATTAAAAGTTTATGATAAATGTTGTGTATTACACGTATTTCAAATAGCTATTATAAGTATTTCAAGATCTTTAAAATAATAAATAAAAAAGAAATGACATTTAAAAAAAATTAAAAGATAATAGATGTTTTATAATGCAATATAAATAAAACTTTGTTACTTTTAATAACTCGGTCAAAACAAAGGAAAGTGATTTTTACACGGAGCCTTTTGATTTATAACCAGAAATTTTGTACAAAGGGACAAGAATACCCTTAGATTAAGTCCATGATTGTTTTACTTTTCTTCCTGTAGTCATAATTGCCACAAAAACAAAAGTTACTCGTATAATTATAATAATAAATCAAACCTTCCCCCCATACATCACAATAGTTCGAGAGATTGTAATTCATTTCTGAATCAGTTTTGTACGTATACTTCATTTATCTCGATCTTGTAATCGTAATACTCCATTTGAGCGTTGTCAATCGTTTAATTTTAATTTTGGTTGTAGACTTCGAAGAAACCGCTTCAATTATCTTGATTTTCAAATGGCCTATGGAGCTTAGATTTACAACCAAATAGCATATTTCATGAATGCGATTTGTAGTCAATATTTGAGGGATGAATTTGCAAGCGATTAATTTGTTCGTTGTTGCGTAGCCCAGACCAGAGTTGTTACTGTTGTCAAATGACGTAATCAAAAAGATTTGAGGGTCATTAAAGAATGAGTCACGGTTCGGACCGGGTTTCGGCCCTTGCACATCTCTATTCTAAGCTCTTCAAATGGAGTATTATGATGTATCAGTTTTGACTTTTGAGCATGGTTAGGCATTAAAGGGATTGTAAGACAGAAAGGTTTTGATTTATTATTTAATATAGGTTTTGTTTTTGTGGTGACTACTTTAAGGAAGAAACGTAAAAAAACTGTTAATACAGTCTAAGGGTGTTATTGTCATTTGCATAGAAATTCCTTTCACGAATCAAAAAGTTTAGTATAAAAATCACTTCCCTAAAAAAAACATGTAAGACTTGCCAGATAAGTAAAATTCATTGCAACAAGGCAGCTGGGTACATAACAACATAGAATTTCAATATCTAGAAAAAATGTAACTCATACAGTACCTCACAGCTGATTGTTAAATTCATTGCAACAAGGCAGCTGGGTACATAACAACATAGAATTTCAATATCTAGAAAAAATGTAACTCATACAGTACCTCACAGCTGATTGTTAAATTCATTGCAACAAGGCAGCTGGGTACATAACAACATAGAATTTCAATATCTAGAAAAAATGTAACTCATACAGTACCTCACAGCTGATTGTTAAATTCATTGCAACAAGGCAGCTGGGTACATAACAACGTAGAATTTCAATATCTAGAAAAAATGTAACTCATACAGTACCTCACAGCTGATTGGTAATAAATTTATTTACACACCATACAAGACTAATCCTTTCACCAGACAGATCAGCATGACAATTCACATTATAACATAACACTACACCCAGCATTTTTTATTTTTATTTTTTTAGATCAGCATGAGAATTCACACAAGTAACGTTACACCCAGCACCCTGTTTCCACTTCCTGCAAAACCCAAGGTGTTAGCAATCAAAAAGATGCTAATCATGCAAAGAGAAAAAAGTTTCATGTAAAAATGCATAAGAAACATAGCACTTTAGGCAAGCTCAGACTCAACCTTTATGCATATCAAACAGAATGAATCAGGCACAGAAGACAATATCCACGGAGCAAAGCAAGATGCCAACAACATACCTTGTGTGTAATACAAAAATAGAATCGATAAATCAATCCAAAACACCGCGAAAGTTTTATATAATCTACATACAAATTTCACACAAGAAATTCACACACTCTTGTATATCGTAGGATACAAATTTAAAAAAACTGCATCATACAGACGAGATGTAGACCACGATCATAGCCCAGAATCAGAGAAATTATTCAATTACCAAAGTTATCCAATGTTTTGCATTAGTTTTGGTAAAAAAAAATGAGTGACGGAGCATACAAGGGGAAAATAATATAAAGCACAAAGATTTACAAATCAGAACAAATAGTATAATTATTCTTTTAAAAAACCAGAATGTCACACGTAGTACCATGGTGTATTAGCTGCTCACCACTTACCATAGTTTCGGATATGTTATCCATTGAGTCAAACGGATAAACTAGAAAAAATCATTAACGAATAGATCAACTGAGATGATTCGAACAATTCAAACAGATAAAAAGTTGCTTGAAGTTTACTTTTTGGCACAAAACCTCCTTAGATCAGTTGAGTTTGTTAAAAAATTATCAGCTTATAAAATTTCTAAGACAAGTTTCATACCCTAGATATTTATAAAAGGAACAAAATACCTCGACAAAAGTGTTTTTGGTCAACCAAATCCGACCCAATTCAGCCAAACCAGAAAATATTGGTTTTGACCATACCCAACCAGCCCGCTTTTGCCACGTCTAGTCACAGTTATACTGAAGCAATTACCAGTAAAAGTTCACTAATTGGTCAATCACCATGAAATGTGTAGGTATCTAAGGACTAAAAAAATTGGTAGTTATAAACGCAAGAACACACTGCATCATTCAAATTGACTATTACAATGCCAACAACTCTGGATATCATATCAATATTTTTTTAGTAAAGTAGTATCTCCTAGTCAATGGAAATGAGGACCACTCGGATCAAATGGAGAATAACACGGACATCACATAAAGGACAATAAAAAGATGCCATGGGGACTAGGGGTATCGAGTGCAACGGAAAAACAGGTTCTAAAGTAAAAACATAGCATGATAATACATGGATAAACTATTTGGTAAGAATTAAGTTATAACTAACTTAAACCAGAATGGTACAAAAAATTGCATGTATAGATCAAAGGAACATAATAATTATAATTATTATTATTAATAGCAGCATCATCTTTCTTATTATTATTATTATTATTATTATTATTATTATTATTATTATTATTATTATTATTATTATTATTATTATTATTATTATTATTATTATCAGCAGCAACATCATCTTTCCTCTGAATACTTTCCGCTAGCATCTTTTGAAGATACTCGTGAAAGGCTTTCATATCAGGTAAATTAGGATCAATGTATGACAATTGCTCGAACGTCATCTGATCCATTATTAGTATTTTTTTTAGGTTATTATTAGGGTTTTTTTTCACTTTTTGGGGATTTTGATTTTGCGTTAGGTATCTATATATGGCACTAGATTGTATTACGCGGGCAATACTTATATAATTCTACTTAAATGTTAATATGTGATAAACATATATTTTGACAAATATAAATAAGGATATTAAAATGACTTCTGACAAGACACCCTCGTAAGTGAAATTACATCAAATGACTTAGGCTAATTTGCTACACGGTCTAAGGAAAAGAAGAGTTACAATGTTTTGTCAATGTTTTTAAGACTGAAATGGTCGACATTTGTCAATGTTTTGGTAACCATAGTGGGGTGGTAGTTCTCGGTGTCCGGCAAACTTTTCTGGCGGTGTCGGATGGTGGCCGGTCGGTCAGAGGTGGTGGTCGGAGTTTGTGGGGGAGAAGGAATTCAAAGATATTGTTTAATCCAATGTGTTTATTACAAATAGTACTTGTGGTTACAAACTTGATGATAATACCCTCATGTGCATTGCACATGAGAGGTTTAATAGGACAAACTAACGGCTGTTAGTGTTAAGGACAGTTGGCAATGAAAATGAAAAGTATAGTGACACTTAGTGATAAAAAAAAAAGTACATGGACGAAAATGCGAATCGAGCAAACCACATGGACGATTTGTGACAATTTCTCTAAAATATTTGTTTGAAATGTTATTAATATTATAAACTAAAATCAGTCAAAGGCATTTACATAATTTCATAGTTTTTAATCTAATTGGTGCATTACACAAACACAATCCAACATGATTTATAAACATGATTTACGGGAAAAAAAAAATCGGGTGTTTTAAAAAAGATATAAACTTATTATCAATCTGAAAAAAAAACCCAATAATTAAAATTGTATATAATGTTACCATAAATAGCATATGCATAATATCGTTTATCTGGTGCATTACATGAACACGTAATTAATGTTAAAGGTTGTAATCAGTCGTAGAATGATTATATATTAATTATTATAATCATAATCATCATCATCATCATATATCCTTAACTGACTTAACCTTAATTGACCACTCACAATCAGAATAATATTTTTCTTTCTTTCATGTTTCTCTCTCCCAATTCTAGTGGTGACACATGAGTTTGTACAATAACACTACAACAATGATAACAAATCCATAAAAGTAAGCTGTACAAACCCAAACAAATTTTATATATAACTATTTATATGTTATATGGGTTGCTTAATTATACAATTATTAAAGTAAATCAATCTTATTGCGTATTTTCACATAAAACTTATAAATGATATTATTAAATATACCTAAAAATACAAATTGTTCTAGATGTTTACCGCAAGTAAAGACCATTACCAAGCCCAAAACTAACTTTTGTTTATTTTGTACCACCAAACTTTGATATGATTTAAAATTCTTTTCACGTAAAACTTATAAATGATATTATTATATATACCTAAAAATACAAATTGTTCTAGATGTTTACCGCAAGTAAAAATCATTACCAAGCCCAAAACTAACTTTTGTTTATTTTGTACCACCAAACTTTGATATGATTTAATAATCTCTAGATATATATAAAAGAGATCACTTAATTCACAATTGAAGAAGTATGGACCCTTAGATGAAGTTCAACTTTTAATTAGAGCCATTAGATCAAATGATGATGTCATATACCTTATTTAACTTGTTAGATTTAATTTTGTATTAATAAATTAAAATTATTATTATTTCCTTATTTAAGTTTGTAGACATTAATAATTAATATTTTTAATTATATAATTATGGAAACTAATATTTTTATATAGAATTTCTTTTTTGATATAATATGTTTTTATTAAATTATATTTTTATATAGAATTTTTATCATATAACGAATAAAATTTGGTTATAAGGATTTTTGTATAGGATTTTTATTATATAACGTTTTTATTAAATCGATGTTTTTAAAACCGAACCGGATGTCAAACCGGCCTTCTTGATAAAGAATTAAAAAACAAATATGAAGTCTATAGTAAGATATCACAATTATATATCAAAAAAATAACTGTATGAAAATTGCAATGATGTTATGCATAGTTTTAACTTAGATTATCACAACATGCGATATATAGATTGATAATTAAATTAATTAGTAATTTTTGTGTATAACTAAATTATTCAAGCAAAATGTTAAAGCACAAGTACAATGACAATGCAGACATATCTAGATGAATGAAAGATATCTAAAGAAACGAAAACCTTTCTTCGCGAGACCTTTAATAGATGATGTATCAATTTTCAACTGTCTGGTCACTATTAACCAGAATCTAAACGACTACTAATGTAACTTCATGTTTTTTAGTGGTTTAATTCTTACCTGGTTAAATATTTATCAACTTATGATATTATAAAAATTTAACATGTAATTAATTGTATATATTTCCCGCGTATTACGCGGGTAATAATCTAGTTACATCACAATCTAATTTACTTACGACAAACAACATGTTAATGACTTCGAATAATCAATATCAATATTATTATTATATATTATTTATATATTATATATATGGTATGACATGTTATAATAATTAAGGAGGGTATTTTTTATAAATTATATACAATATAAGTATTAGTATTGTCATTTAATAAAAATAAAATAATTAAATCTGATCTAATGGTTCTAAATTAAAAATAGATATCATCTAAAGGTTCTTATTTATTTAGAAATTTTTTAAAACCTTGTTATATATATATTGTTATATATATATTAGTAGATTTCTGAGCGTTAATTTCATTATATACCCCTCAAGTATATGATATTATCAAAAAACCGTCCCCATTCAGCTTCCATGGAAAGTGTTACGTGGCTTCATTTCATCCTTTTAAATTACATCCTCATGCGAATGGGAGCTTTTCATTGCCTTAATAATTAGTGAGGTTGTATTAAATTTTTTCATACCATATATTCTTTAAAACTTTCTTAAAATTAAAATATGAAAGGAACACATAAATTGTTCACTTCTATTTCATTTATTCTCCTTACAAATGGTGACTATATGCATGAATGTCTATTAATTATGTCAAAGCCATCCTTGGTAATAACTTTTTACTATAATCAATCAAAATGATTACCACAATTTATTTATGTTAAATGTAAAGTTTTCTGTACTTTCCATTATAGATCAGTGGTTGAGCACCAACTTTAAATGCTAGAGGTCTCGAGTTCGAGACATGGGAAAAACATTTAAAAGGAATTTCACAAAAAGTCCTCCAGTGAAAGAGGTTTGTGTCCTGCAGAGGGAACAGAGTTTTGCCCCAATTAAATGTCGTGACTTCGGGAGGTTTAGTAGGTATTGAGGGTGAGGGGATCTCTAGCGCGGACCTGATTAAAACAACGTAAGCTAGATCTCCTATTGCGAGCAATTGATTCGCACCTTTCAAAAAAAATATATAAAAAGTTTCCTTTTCTAATAGAAAGCCAAAAGTCAATACCATAATTGGACTTTTATAACCAAACATCTCATTATAAATAAAGAAACTGCTCATTGTCACCCCAATACCTCGACGGTGTATGGAGGAATATCTCGATGGTGTATGAGAGAGATTAAGATGTAGGCAGACCTTACCTCTACCTAAGTAGAGAGACTGCTTCCAGTTTCCACCTAAATGAAAGAAAAAGCCCTCCGAACTTTGTGTATGGGATGAGAATCGAACTCATGACCTCTGTCTCCAGAGGCAAGGGTGTTTACCACTGATCCAACTGCTTTAAAACATCCCATTATATATATACTAAAAAATTATGTAAATGTGTAAACACTTTATGCTTGAAATGTACAAATTATTATTAAAGCCTTGTACTAATCTATATAAGGGTCTTAACCCTAACCATTATAACATACATTATGTTGTTCTAATGCATTCTTCTTTTCCCTCCAACATTTTTCTATTTCTATCTATTATATTGTATGTTGATTATTATAGTAATTGTTATTAATCCAAGATCAAGATTTATAACATTTTTGTGTATATGAAGCTGTGTTCGTTATTGTTTTCCTCCGTTTTAAAAACGATCCAAAGTCAGAATATCACATAAATATACGGATCTTTTTTCATCTACTTAAATTATAAATATCTTGAAAGCATTTTAGATTGATAACGTTGTTCTTATTTGGAACAAATGCCAAAAACTCTACGGAGAATGTAAATAAAAACTTATGATTTTTCTTGTTTTTAATATCCTTCACCTACTATTTTATTACTTTAACATCTATCTATATTACTGAAAACTATTTACTTCACCATTTAACATCCATCTAACCACATTGATAGTAATCTATTATTTTTTTTAAAAACATATCTCTTTTCTATCTCCTTAAATACATATCTTGAAAGCATTTTAGATTGATGAGTGTTTTTCTTGTTTGGAACAAATGCCAAAATCTACGAAGAATGAAATCAAAAGTTATGAACTTTTTTATTTTCATTATCCTTCGCCTACTCTTTTAATACTTTAAGCGTTTTTTTATAATACTAGAAACTACTATGAAAATCAAAACTATTACTTCACCATTCAACATCCACCTAGCCACACATTAATAGTCATCTATACTTTGTTGTAAAAAAGATTTTTTCTATCTCCTTGAATATATTATGATAAGAAATAAACATCTTGGAAGTATTTTAGACTTTTTTTTTCTTTTTTCTTTAACGGCAAATTTGGGCTCAGCGGCATGCCTCTTTATATACCAAACTCGAAACTTATATAGGGAAAATCCCTTGTCTCCATTCTTGGAAGCATTTTGCTTACACAAAGATTTAAATGTAAGACTTTTCAATTTTAGATTCCACCATATACCATGATGATATTGGTGGAAGCATTTTAGATTAATAAGTGTTTTTCTTATTTGAAACAAATGCCAAAAATATCTGAAGAATGGAACGAAAGACAACGATCATGACTGAACTTTGGAAAGTTGGGTATTAAATTGCATTCTTTAGGAATCAAGAATACAGAAACATGTAGGGAGTGGTTGGACTTTGCTTTTAAAATTCCCTTATAAAATAATGTTTATAATACTTCGGAGTATTATCTTATTCTGACACTAAAAAGACTGAATCTTAGTTTAATCCTTGCCTCCTAGTGGTCAAACTAATAACCTAATTCTATAGCTTAAGATCTGATTAACCACCATGTGCAATACCCACCCCAGATCTTGAATAAAACTTCCTTCCCACTAAACCCAAGTGGCAAGTACACTTGATCCTTTTCTATAGATTTTATACTTTATCTGTAGAGTATATAATTAGTACAAAATCTTAATCTTGCACAGCATATTTCTCCATGAAGTCGTGCTTTCGCAGTTTTCGTGGTTTCTGTACTCTTATAGTCCTCCTCTCAATTCTCTCATCAATTTCGTTACTCCATTGGTCTCATTCCTCTCTACCGTTCTACTTCCGTGATCAAAGACTGGAGGTGGGAACTGGAATGGGAACGGGGTTGAGCCCAAACCACCCCATTGATCTCCTAACGTTCCCATTAGCGTGGAACCATCTTTCATTCCCCTCTGACCCGCCTTCAAAACTCCTAAAAATTGCCCTCTTTGTCAAGAAATGGCCCGACAGGCACCATGCCGGTGGGCTAGAGCGACATGCTTTAACACTTCACCTTGCTTTGGCTAAACGAGGTCATGAGCTTCATGTCTTCACCGCTACCTCTTCTAACTTTTCATTCCCAAAATATTCTTTCGAGAATTTACATTTCCACCTCTCAAAACCCACGGCTGCAGGTTATCTCGATCAAGCTGTGGTTTGGGAACAATTCCTAGCTCAAAACTTGACAGAGAGACCGTTTGATGTAGTTCACACAGAGAGTGTAAGCCTAAGGCATACTCGGTCCAAAAATGTCTCAAATTTGGCGGTTTCTTGGCATGGAATCGCATATGAGTCCATACATACGGATATAATTCAAGAACTCTTGAGAGAACACAATGAGAGCCAAGCCAACCAGTTGACTGAAAGAGGTCCGAAAGTAGTTGAAGAGATTAAATTCTTCCAAAAATACGCCCACCACGTGGCTACAAGTGATCATGTTGGGGATATCTTGAAAAGGATCTACATGATCCCAGATAACAGAGTTCATGTTATACTCAATGGTGTAGATGAAGAAGTTTTCAAACCTGATGACGAAAAGGGTCAAGACTTTAGGTCAAATTTCAGAATCCCGCCATCAAAATCATTAATTTTAGGAATGGCGGGTAGACTGGTTAAAGATAAAGGACACCCTTTAATGTTTGAAGCTCTAAAGCAGATATTTCTTGAGAACTCAACTTTTAAGGAAACCGTAATGGTTCTAGTTGCCGGTGATGGTCCATGGGGTACTAGATATAAGGATCTGGGACCTAACTTGCTCGTTTTGGGTCCTCTACAACAGGGTCAACTGGCTAGATTCTACAATGCTATCGACATCTTTGTGAACCCAACTATTCGGGCTCAAGGATTGGATCACACTTTGTTAGAAGCTGTTCTCTCTGGCAAACCGTTGATGGCTACAAAGCTTGCTAGCATCACAGGCTCAGTAATCGTGGGAAAGGAACATGGGTATACATTTTCACCTACCATAGATTCACTCAAAAAGTGTCTTTATGAGGTCTGGCAAGACGGGAGAGTAGTTTTGGAGCAGAAGGGCAAGGTGGCTAGAGAAAGAGGCATAAAGCTTTTTACTGCAACAAAAATGGCAGCTGCATATGAAAGACTATTTCTATGCCTCTCAAATGATAAAAAGAACCAAGATTACTGCAAATATTAGCCGCTTGATGGTTTTGGCACACGACAGGGGAACCGACCCAACTTCAACAGTTCAAAAAAAAAGACTAGAGGGGATTAGGAGACTGGAGTAGGATGCACATTTATGTATAGACAAGGACATATAATGTATGATTTTCCTCACAATTTGCATCATTGATTATGGCACAGAACTATAATTTTTTTTGTTGTTAATAGGCATAAGAACAAAGCTTTTATTTATATGAAAAACCTGAATAACATATACCAAAAGTCCCAAAAACGTTTGTTATGCAGATTGGAAAACAAAAGGAGAAAGGGCGAGGTGAGACTGTGAAGAGAATACTGCTTATATATCAACAAAAACTTCAACTTCTATAAAGACTTCATGAATTTCCTGCAAATCAACATCACCAGCAACATGGATTATTACTAATTATATCTACAAAAATGAGAAGGAAAAATAAAATCAAAGTTGCAACATAACAATTTCACTCTATATTCAAAAGAAATGAAGATCTGATTGTGGTATAATTTACTTTTTGTTTGGGAATGGCTCTAGTATTATTTACTTCGAAACGAGAATTCATGTACGACGCCCAAAATGGAGAAGAATGGTAAATGCAATGTGAAGTTGAAAAAAAAATGCTTTTGAATCCTGCACAGCCCGCTTGAGGTTAATCTAACCGGTAGAATGGGTCAACGGGGAAAAAGCCAAACACAAACAACTAAAATGAAGGAAAGTTGCCCAAAGGGAATTTTTAATTCATACAAACTGTTACACTGTTTACTCAAAAGCCTAGATCATCGGTCTAATTTTATATACTTGTAAGCATCTGTAACAAAATTATTACAAATCAGCTAATTAGAAAGTGTTTCCAACCTGTATTGACCCAAACAACCAATTACCCATTTGACCGCTTACCCGATCTCTCCAACCTACCCATTTTGGTGCCTATACTTTTGAACAACAATGGCGATAGTATGGAATTCCACAATGATTAAGTAGAAGATACCTTAGTTAATAGCTGGAGAATTCATGGTGTTTTCTAAAAAGGGGCACCGTTTTAATAATATAGCGACCCTGCATCAATTACATGATTTAGGATGTCATCATGAAAGCGGCTAACATTTATACTCAGGAAACGTCACAATTTACCTTGCCACCAATTTCCTCGAGAAGCACTGTGCAAATAATTAGGATCATCTTTTCCATCCACTTTCTTGTACTAAAAGCATGAAACAAAACGTTGAGCTCATCCAATCGACTCGTTTTATTTCTTAATGGAGTAGTAGATAAATGAACTCTACTCACCTTAGGGTATGCTTGTGAAGATGTGTTACTTGAAGAACAGACATACATATCTTCTTGTCCACCATAGTATAAAGATGAACTTAAGGGAGAAGGCTCGAGCCTTTCCTGAAAGACTGACCTTCTCTCCAAGTTCTTTATACTACTTTTTGCACTCGCCACATTCTTAGCTACATTTTCCGCTGCTCAAAAATATATAGCAGAAGGTCAGAAGTGTTAATTGTATTATCATTTAGCCTTAAATATTGATGACCATAGCTAAATATTTAGGGGCCAGACAGACATACAATGAGTCAACTGTCAACACACACCTAGGATCCCCAAGGCCTAAGGCCTACTGGTTTCGTTTATTACAGTAATCCAGGGAAGTCTCATTGCTAAAATTACATAAATGAAATTGTTATGATCTTATTTTTCTCATAAACCAACCATACTACAATAGGTAAAAAGATACTTTTAAACTCTAGTGATCATGAGTGATGAATGTTTGAGCATGAGAATGAAAAGCTCAATTACAAGGAGGGTTTAACCACGAAAATCATCAAGATCTCCTCAAACAAGAGTGCAAACCTAATAAATTCTTGACGAATCTAAGGTGTAAGATGATTTTCCCATAGAGATATATCGATCTATGGAGGATATGGATGTAATATGATTTTGATATGATGCTTGATTGATGATGGATGTTGATGAATATGAATGTACTGCTGCTGTATATTCTCTGTAGTTGCAGAGAATATTATAAAGTGTGTGTATTGAATTAATAGTGAATGTCTGACAACCAATAATGGGAGATATTTATAGGCTGTCAGATTAGAGTTTCCTCATAATTTGGGCCATATTAGTAATGGGCCCTGGCCCAGTACTCATCATGACACTACTAGGTTTAGAATGTCCTGGAGTACGTTAGTAAGCCACGTGTAAGAACAAGGTGCGTTATCGCCGCCTTTGGTAAATATAAATATGATAGTATTTATCCTATTTAGAATAGGAATGGTTCCATTTAATCCCATCCAAGGATTTAGTTAAGGTTGGATCAGGTAAGGTTTAACCTTCTCCCTTTATCCACCTTGAGAGGTGAGACTTGGAGTTCTCCTTTATATATTTTTATTGCAATTATATATATATATATGTACGAATATACATATATATATTAGCTAAATTTCCTCTCTTGTGAGCCGATTATGAGGTGAGTTCCCTTCTAAGTCTCGATTGCAGAACCTCTAAAATCCGACTTCTTCTATTTCTTCCTAGGATCCGACATTGACTCTCTCTCTCCAACTTCCTTTCTAGGATCCGCTAGAGAGAGAGAGATCTTTTGCGCTCACCTTTCTTGATCTTATAGGATCCGATTTCCTCTATTTCCATATACATATATACGTACATATGTATCAATTAGGCTCTTATTCCTTTCCTTATGTTCCGATCTTCCTTTCTCTAGGATCCAATCTTTAGTCTTGGTTATACATATATATATATATATATATATATATAGATATATAATTAGGGTTTGAAGATTCGACTTTGGCTCTGTTGAGGATCCGATCTTTCAATTTCTTTCTAGGATCCGATCCTTAGCTTTGGTTACATATATATATATATATATATAATATGTGCGTATATTTACACTTAGCTTATTTAAAGATCAGACTTCCATGAAAAGCTCTTCTGCGAGGTTTTGAAGATTTGACTTTGGCTCTCTGTCTACCAGTTCCGATCCTAGGTTGTTTTCTAATTTTTATAGGTTTCGGAAATACATAAATCTTATCCAATCCTCCAGGATCCGCTTGAGAGAGAGAGTTGCCAAGATCCGACTTTAAATCTTCCAAATCTTCCTTTACTACGACTTTAAATCTTCCAAATCTTCCTTTACTAACTTTTTTAGGGTTTTGTTTGGTTGGATCTTACCATAATCATCAATGAATAAAACTACACTATAAGTATATAAATTTTTTTAATCACTATGAAAAAAAGAAAGAGATGCCAACCTGAAGTTCCCTGGGTGGTAGTCCAAACCTTTCTCCCCGGTGTCTCTTCTTGCATAACTCCGGTGAACTGCGAAGAGTTTGTATCTCTTGCCAGTACCTAAACAGATAAAGGGAATTCATAAAAATCACACTTTGATACCTTTATCTTATATCATCTATGCATTTAATAATGTGATCAAATTATGCAAGTATATGAACTTCATCACACCTGCAAATAATTAGTATCTTTGAGAAGTACTTATAGATTTGTTCATTAATGAATGTGATTAAGTTCAGATCGAACTAATTGGCGGGAAAGACAACCTAGTCTACACCGAGTGGCACTCACCCCTGTAACCGTGAGCTGAAATTGTGATTCGAAACACGTCTTTCCAAAAAAATATAATTATAAGTAGAGTTTTCTTAATATGTGTTGCGGAGCTATACTAACGTACATTTAATGGACCCAGATTTCCTAATGTCCAGAATGACTAATTTAATGATCATTATGAATCTAAAGTTTACATCTGCAATACTATATGAATAAATTTTCTGATTCTATAAAATATGGACTTCATTAAACTCAATTTAATACGAGTATGTTGGTCTTTTAAAAATCATACAGTACGATTTAAAAGCCAGCACATCACATCAAGATACAAAACAGCTAATTAAAATTTGATAATTTATGATCGATGGTAGAAGTTATTTAAATGAAATACTCAATTATCATGCAAATGTTTGTATGTTTGACCCTTATATTGATTATCTATACATGATTTGACTATAAATCTCATACCATTATTCCTTAAACAATAATCATAATTACAAATATATAAAACAGAACACACATGTAGCCAAGGGATATAAATAATAACAAAGTACAAGATTATATCTAATAATGGGGTTTAAAACTAAGATCCTTTGTAAAGATAATATATGAGAAAAGTAACAAAAACCCACACAAAATTAATCAACAATTAATTATAAAAAATGCAAACTAGGATTAGATGAATAAAAGTTACCGTGGATGGAGGTGGAAAAATGGATGAAAACATTCCGGAGGAGGGATGTGAGTCATTGTCACCAAAAAGTTCGGCGGTGAATGATGAATACGACGGTGATGGTGACGGCGGAGGAGGTAATTGAGAGGAAATGGATTGAAGATTGTTATTGTTGGTTTCCATTAATGGAAAGAGTTGTTTTGTTGGAAGAAAAAAACAGAGGAATGAAATAAAAATTAATTAATCAAACAAATGAACCGGTGGATAAGATTTACAGAGGATGTATATGTATATTATATATAGAGAATATAGAAAATAGATAGAGACAAAATAGAAGTACAAGATATAAGTGAGAACAGAGCACGTGGATATGATTCATTTATTTATTCATATGAATGTACAAACATGAATATAGATACATATATAGGATATGTATATGTATGTGTCTTTGATTCATATGAACAACACATCGTTTGACGATTTATGTTTGACATCAGAATAGATTCATTCATAAAATACAACTAGAAATAAATGCCTCGTGCATGGCACGTGACGTGACATACCAATACATGCAAAAATGACGTGTGAAACAGACTTTTGAGAAAATGCATATTGTTTCAAAGGAATCAATGAATCGGTCGACAGGTTTAATTAGGTTTTTTTTTCCATAAAATTGCCGATATCTTGAACCGGATTTTAATCTAGCTAGTTTCAACCGTTTGATAAACAAAAGCTGGTTTTTGATTTATTTATTTGGAAAAAAAAGATTGTAATTATTTATTAAAGATAAAAAGATTGTGACAAACTAAAAGAGTCGAGCAAAATAACCTCCACTCATGTCCAATATACCATTGATTCATAACATAAATCACTGCACATGTATCATAAAATAATCAAAATATTGACATAAATATCAATTTCGAAGTAAAATGGATAAGACTGAAAATGTTTAATTATTCACAAGGTAGTGGACCCAATTGAAATGAAATGGTGTGCATCTTGAATCTTGACTGGATACAGATATATGCACTAGATTTCAATACACAATGGTATCCCAACCACACTTTTTGGTATCCTAACCAAAAAGTGTGAGTCCCCATGTCTATAATGGTATATATGATAAGAGTAAAAAGCGGGCCCCTGTCATTAATAATCTGGTCGAGTTACTAAAATCATAGTCGGGATACCAAGCGTCTTTCAATAACATGAAGATTTTAATGGTTTAGACGTCATTATAAACTATTTATTATGAATAAGTTCATTAAGGGCCTGTTCTTTTTTAGTCATTAAATGTGAATTTATAAATTGTGGTTGAATGTATTAAATAAAAAATAGGTAATTGATGGTTATTTTTGTTTATTAAGTAAAAAAAAAACATGAAATTTGATTTAATACATTAAATTTCTTAATTATTAAGTCTATTAAGTAAAAAAAAAAGCGGGGTCTAATCTCTTGTTTATGTTTAGATAATGTAGAAAAAGTAGAGCTATAAACAATGATCAATTAACTTAATCACTTGCAAGGCCAAAAACTTTGACTACAACATAAATGTTAATAAAGATTTTTTTGTTTGTTCTTTATTTAGATGTAATGTTGCCAAAAAACTTAGATTATATAGAAAGTTCCTCACTATGTGTTGAACAAGTTTGCGACTATATGTGTAGAACCATACCGAAAAGAACACACATTAAAATTATTAAAAGTCATAAATAAATCTCTAACATCACTTGCACATTGAGTAACACAGTTAAGTAAACTTGTGTAAGCTACTAAGCTATATTGGATTCAAGTTATAAGGCCAGCTTTTTACTGAATCACACAACTTAATTACGTATGTCAAAACACTTGCCGAACCTCACAATCATTTCGTTGTCACATCTAGGCTATGTCACCAGCTCCACAACGAGTAATGACAGATGTCTCGTTCAGAAATTTCCCAACAAGAAATTACTCGTGTCAATGAAGACGACAACAAATAATAATTTGAAAAGAAAAGAAATTAACATGTACTGTTTTCTATGTACTTCGTTCTTTTTAAACCATTAGTCGTGGTGTATGCATTCTTTCAAGCGTAGCCTAGCATTTGTGCTCCTCCATTCATTTGCCTTGCTTAGATAAATTATATCATTATTATGTAAAAGTTATACAAGCAAACATGTGTTAACGTCTCTACCAATGTCACAACCAACTATTAATCTGATATGATATGATTGATGTGGTTACAAAGCTTTCTTTAAATTAGTGGACTTCAAAATCTCTGGGAAAAACATAATAATCTATAAATTGTCATAGTCTAGTTTAAAATGTGGAAATGTAATGTTTTATGTATAAACATCACTTTTAGTCAAAATCAATGTTTTAGATTCAAAATATGTTGAAGTGGACTTTCTATATTTTCCAAAGACCGCATATCTTCCCTGTACTATTATACTTGTGAGCATGGACCAATAGACCATTGAGATCCAATATATATATATATATATATATTTTTCATACATATTCCAAAACAAAGTACCTTAATTGCGTTAATATAACTACTTTCCGTTTCCAATGAACTACTTTTTAGGATATAGAAAATATTTTCGTGGCAACAAGTGAGTACCTAAATCCTTCTTCTAATACAATTTTCATTCGTTTCATCAAGATTGAATTAGTAGACCATTGTTTAGATTTCTGAGTTGAAAGAATCCAGAGTCTTATTTTCCACATGTATGGGGTGAATTAATAAGGGTTTTTCCAAGAGGTTTTATACTAAACATTCGTGTTGTATAAGAATAGTAAGTAAGTAAGTAACACCCAATGCCGTCTTTCACGGGTTTTGGGTCCTAATACCTCGACGGTGTATGTGGGAGGTTAAAATGTAGACAGTCTTACCCCTACCACGACGGTGTAGAGAGGCTGCTTTCAGGTTCTATCTAAAGATAGAAAAGGACCTCCGGCCTTGCAAGGGATGAGGATAAAACCTATGACCTCTGTCTCTAGAGGCAGTCCAACCTTGCTGCTTTCGTGTTGTATAAGAATATGACTAGAATAATATGCCATTCATGGAAAAAGGAAAAAAAAAAAGTATTAATAAGAAAATTGATGACTATGCCGAGCTTATTGTTCAAAAAGTCTATGGTAGATATGAAGTCGTGAAGAACTACTAAAAACATTTAACCTGTAAAAACGATGTTCCATATTTCGCAAGACACCAAACTACCAAACAAGTGATGGTACTATCTTGCAAGGTAATATCTTTCACAAAACCAGTTTGTCGTCCAGTTTACAACCGAACTATTGCTAAACGTAAAAGCATGATAAGAAACCAAAACCTTTTTGTCCACTATCCAGTTCAAGGTTTTCAACACTTGCGGTTTCCTGTTCAATCTGGGTTATGACTGAAATTGAATCTGATACTGCATAGCCTGTTGATGCTGCAACCACTAGCATATTTCACTTAAATCACTTCTCTGTCATTCATCAGTCACTATTTAATCTCAGTAGTTTCTTATTAAGACTTATCAAAGGGTCGTGTTTATGTTTCTCAAAAAAAAAAATAAAAAATAATAATAATAATTAAAGAAAAAAATAAGGAAGAGTCTCATGAACTCGAAAACAAAGTGTTCTAGCCACAAAATATACTACTACTACTTTATTAAATTATTCAATATTCACAAGCCAAATAAAAAGTAAACATATAAGAAAACATACAGTTTTCTATGTTTATGGACTCATTTCCTAACACTGCTTAGATGAATTGATAAATATTACATATGCACAGCTCCAACAGCACTTTGATCTTCACAATGACCAAGAAAAGTCCTCGAGCATCCCTGATCTAACAATAATGACCAAAAATGGAACAAAGGTAATCAGTTGATTCAGATCATATGTTATCACACGAAAATGAGTCATGTTCCACACCAAAGAATGTATGTATTGACATGTCCACATACCTTTATATTGTGCATGTATAATGTATCAGTAAGAAACTTTGTCCTAATCGTGGTCTTGTGAATTCTATAGGTGGCAATTACCCATTTACTTATGAATATCTCTTTTCAAATTGTATTTTATGTAACGGGTCACTGGATAAAGTAAAATCAGCTTATAAAGACACTGCCAAATAGGTTAAAAGACTCAAACAGATCAAAACTTTGCCCAAGATATACTTTTAGTGCATAAAACCTCGGCCCTCCTTAATCATTTTACTCACAAAAACTGGATCGTTATTGTAATAGTATAAACTTTGAATTCAACGAATCATATTCCACACTTGGTGTTCATACTGAAATTATAGGAGCTGGAGAAAAATGTCTGAGGCCATCCAGGACAGACCCATTTTGATTTGTACCAAAATAATAGCTGTTCCTGATGTGTTACCTAACCTACAGAATAGATTCATTTTGCCACCCCTAGTGAAATATCTTGCCATGCACCCTTGTATGGGTAAATGGAAAGGGGTAAGTGCACAAAACCTAGACAATGGCAGATTTCCGGGCACGTATCATATTGTTTGTGAGTTATTAGAGAAAGGGTAAAAAGGTCAATACCAAGATGCTGCTTATGAAGAGATGCGTCAAGTATGCAGATAATTTGCAGCCATCATCAGTTCCAGTGTCAGCTCAGGTTCAATGTGGAATTCAGTCTCCTTCCCACTGTGATGTTAAAGTTTAAATGACAAACATGATCAAGTAAAAACGGATCGGCTAAGAATAATATGAAAAGAAGACAACTAGTTTGTTTTGTATAGCACATTAGCACCTAACTCACCATCTGATTAAGTTAATTCATAATGTGACACGATAGGTTGTCCAATTTCCATTTTGCTTTAAGAAAATAATCATGCCATGTTATTTAATTTTAATTATATGATATACTTCATAGAGTGGAACTACCTTTTTTAGAAACATATGCAGTTTTCATTTTTTTCCGTTAATAACACACAGGAGAGTAACAAAGCAAGTTGCTTTGTTACAAGCAATAGCCTCCTTACCTCACAAAAACATAATTGACTTGGCAGTTGGCTCATAGTTTAATGGGACCATTTGACTAGTCATAAAAACACAACACCTGATTTGGCTTGATACATAGTGTAATATGAGCATTTGGACTATCGAAATAGATGTCTAATATACCACTCAATAAGAACATAAAGGGGGAAACTTGTGAACCAAAATTAATCTACGGAGAGAGAAAAATTATCATAATAACATCCCCAATAGAAACTGTTACACTTATTCTATGACGATGGGCATTAAAGCTTGCAAGTTTACCCCAAATCAACAATCTTTGAGTTAACATGTTTTACTCAAAATAAGTTTCTAAGTTTACGACCAATAACTATTGTTTGTCTTAGTTTTATGTTTAGCACTTATTGCCTCACCTAGAAATCAAAAGAAGATCCAACAAAACTACTATATGTGTTGGTGTTCGCAAGTCAGCAACTGCATAACAATTGTCTTCAAATGTATATAGTATCAATATCATACAGAATAAAGTTTAACATACGTCAAATGGAAAGATATCTAGTTCTCCCTGCTTTGGTTACTCCTTTCATCAGATAAAATATAATTTTATCCGTGGGGCACTATTGCACTAGGATATCAAAACTATTTCTCTAATAAAAATAGCAATCTTGCCTACGTGAGACATTCACAGTTTCACACCCTTATCACCTAGGATATAACCTAAAAGTAACGCCTTTTAATACCAAGATAATAAACGGCTACGAAATCTCCGACGTCAGAGCTCAATAAAATCGACGGAGACAATCACTAATCGATAAATAGCTATATCTCAACGCACAACCCACGCAACAGTCAAAATACATATAATGTTTCAAATAAAACATCTCTATAGCTCCGGAGCTACATCTGAAAACTATATCCATCATTCTATTCTTCAATTAACACTCCAGAACACGCTTTTTCGAGTTTCGAATCAATTCAACTTAAAAAAGATTATAACTTTTAAAAAAAAAATACATAAATCATAAAGATTAAAAAAAGGAAGAAACCTGGCATATTGAAGAGACCAATAAAAGTACTGACAAATTTTCTCCAAAATAGTTGTGCTTATTTCTGGAAAGGTAACTTCTCTATGTTCAGTTTCAGCAAAACCACCTTAATGAAACAAAATTAAATTAATTAAATTGGAGATTAGATTAGATTAATTAATCTGAATAAAATTAGAGTTAGGGTTAGAAAAAGGGGGGAATTACCAGGGGAAGTGAGCATATTACGAATAGTTTGAGAGACCATGGCGGCATTCTTATCGATTACGAATTCGAATCCTTCTGCGCTTATCAACTTCACCGTCTCTTCTTTCTTCATTTTTAGGTCGTCTTCGATTAATTTTCTCTTCGGTATGGTTTGGATGGATATGTAGGAAGATGTTAATTACGACTTTAATTTACCCCAATAGTTAAAAGGTTAATTAGATTTCCTAACTTTTATATATGAAAAGTATAATAATTTTACCCTAACACATTTTTTTTTCAAACATTCGGTCGGTATGTGATATTTGGGAAACATCGCCATATAAAGGTGAATCTTTACACATACCCTACACAACAAAATGTTGATCATGGACCGTTACAAGTATTCGAAGGAATAAACCCTAATACTTGTCATCCCTAAGGATCGAACACCTTAGGTAAAACCCAGGATGCCTCTGACGAGTTAGATTAGTCATCATTTTTAAAAAAAATTATTTATACTAACTCACGGTAATTAATTTTACATGAACTACCAGTACTATTTGTCGTGAACGTTGGGCAGGTAAGTCTCAAGTGTATGTTAATTATTTTTTAAATCTTTACGATAGGGTAAGAAAGATAATATAAATACTCGTCATAAATCTACACATGAATGAAAAGACATTTGAGTAGCAAAAAAGCGAGTAACATGCTAAATTGTTGGTATGTTTGTGTGGGTATATGAATACACATACGTATAATTGCAATCGAAAGGAAAAAAAAACTACATGTAGACGGTATTTAAGTATAAAAACGTATAAAGAATGCAAGCATAACGACATATACATACACATGTTTTTATATCAATGTATACAGATAGTCAATATAAAATAACCATATTGTTTTCAAATAACTCATGTAAAAAAAAAAATAATAATAAAAAATAAGATTAAGATGAAGGTTTGGTTGTCCTCATCAGGTTTAACCAATTGAGACATAAACCAATCTTATGACCAATGTGACGTATAGTCCAATTCTATATCTATTGTAAGAGATTCATAAACTATAAACTAAACAAAATATAATTGTAAGAAGTTATGTTGATTTACATGAAAAATATTGCTATTAACCCTTTTAACCATAGAAGCAAAAGTAGATACCCAAATTAACCTTTTAACCTTAGTCGTATATCATCATAAACAATATTAAAATTTTTGAATACCTACATATTCTTATATTTGATACAAACGTTCTTTTAAGAAAAAGCACAAAATAAACCACAATTAAATAATAATAAAATTAAAACCTTAGATTTCATTTCATTATTCACATATTTAAAATCCACCACTTAAACTTCAATCAATAAAATGACAAAATAATACACACATGATATAAGATACGTAATATAATAAGAGAAAAAAGTGAATATATGGTTGTTATGCATCTAATGTAAATAAAAAATCTCTCACGTATCAATATTTTAATATTTTGAATAAATGTTAGCTACCATAAATAAAAAAAATAGTTTGGGTATCCATACCCGATTGGTTCATGTTATTGTTGTTGTGACAATAATAATAATAATAATATTGAAACAAACGCAACGGATTCATCGTCCTCCCACATTTTCCCTTCATTAGGCACCTCCGCCTCCCATCGGAATTTCAGTCACCTTTTTCATATATAAACTTATTCATTTATATTTTATATATATTATATATTATATACTGATAGATATAGATTTTTGAGATTCTTATTTTATTTATATAATAAAATAATATTAATGGCTCAAAATGGGCAGGGGATAGAACCGGCATTACTTGATGATATAATAAACCGGTTGTTAGAGTTCCGGCAGGTAAGGGCGGTCCGGCAGGTACAGTTATCGGAATCTGAGATCCGGCAGCTCTGTACCGTCTCTCGTGAGATATTTCTTCAACAACCTAATTTGTTAGAACTTGAAGCTCCTATTAAGCTATGCGGTATATTTCATTATTATTATCATGTTATTGTTTATTAACATAATGATGTTATTTATTTATTTTTGTTAATTTATGCTTTAATATGTTTGTTTATATCTATATATGTATATGTATATGTATGCTTTAATTTAATCTAGGATGTTATTTATTCACTTATCGATAACTTCTAATAATGTTCGGAGATTAAAATATTGATAACTGGAAATGGTGTCTTGTTCGGGGGGTAATCGAGCCAGGTCGAGTAGACACCCTGAGCTTGACTGATTTAAAAAACTTGTAACATACTCGTCTCGAGGCTTTATGTTTTAGCTAGGATCGATTAGTTCATTGATACTTTTGAGCCAAGATCATCTATTCATCTTAGATTAAAGAAAAAGTTGATATTTTGGACTATGACTTGATTCAGCTAGAGTGTCGGTTTTATTGTAAATTCAATTTAGCTCGGTAAGGCCACACTGATTGTTTTTACACTTAAAGTTTGACTTAGGTAGTTTGCAAATGTAGTACAAGCGTGATTTAAATTTTAGAGTATTTTTTAAGTCAATCTTGGATAGCTTGCAAGTGTTCATTCGATTACACCCGTAGTCCACACGGCCTGCCTCACAGATGATGTTTAGTCCATAAGGATGGCACCATCCCTTACTGGGAAATGTGAATGTGTTTGCATGGTCCTGTCCTCCAGCACCAACTGAGTTATGCCGCCTTAAGGCTGACACTGCCATTAGTTGTGGCTTGTAGGGATTGAACTTGGGTCTTTACCAGGGTTTCCCAACCACTAGGTTAGCTATTCCTTTGGGGTTATAATGTCTGGCAGTGTTCACGTTCCATGTTTGGGTGTTTACTTGTAAATGTGGTTTAATATAAGCATGTGATTATTAGGTTAAAGCAGCTCGGCTGTCGTGGCATTGTGGTAAAAGATTTCTATCAGTAGAGTTGTGTGTAATTCTTAATATGTTATAATGGACACAATAATGTATACTGAAACATGGTGTTGTGTTTATTTATTGAACTGTAATACACATCTGGGTTCTCCTTTAGAAATCGACAGTAATACAAGTTCTTAGTACTTAGATTGGAGTTGGTTAATTATTTAATTTACATGTAGGACTACTAGCATACTCTATTTTTTATGTAAATTTTGAATGTTATAATGGGTTCTCTTTCATAAGTGGTTCATATACATATCAAATCATGCAGTTTTGAATATATATCATTCTTTTGCTTTCCTCATGTCTTGAACTTAGAAACAGTTACCCCTTGTCCCAAAAGAAGTGCAACAAATGGTCTATTTTAGTTAGCATTAAGTATTCCTGTTTTATATAGTTACATTATCACCGAGGAGGGTGGAATAGTCTATGATTAGGATTTTCATAGATTGCCTGATCATGGCTACATGTCAAGAAAATGTAGGGTGCATCATTCTGCAAACTCCCCCCGCCATCTGTAAGTTTACATCACTTGTATGTGCTGGCGGTTTTCTAATGTTGGGGATATTTGCTACAGAGTTTATGTATCTGAAACCATAAGTTGTTAGTCATGCACGCTTGTTGATGTGTAGTCAAAGATTTTGTGTATTACATGGTTTTGGTGCAGTTAAATTTACGTGTATTGTGATTCTACCATCTACGTTGTCTGTTAGAGAATAAACAGATTAGCAGAGTCGTGATGTTTCTGTAAAGACAGTGTTTATAATTCATTATACATTCTGCATTACAGGTGACATTCATGGACAGTATGTTGATCTGTTGAGGCTTTTTGAATACGGGGGATTTCCTCCAGAGGCAAATTATTTGTTCTTAGGAGACTATGTGGACCGTGGCAAGCAAAGTTTAGAGACAATATGCCTATTGCTTGCCTACAAAATAAAATATCCCGAAAACTTTTTCCTTCTGAGAGGCAATCATGAATGTGCTTCTATCAACAGGATATACGGTTTCTATGATGAATGTAAACGTCGTTTCAATGTTCGACTCTGGAAAACTTTTACTGATTGTTTCAATTGTCTCCCTGCTGCTGCTCTCATTGATGACAAAATCCTATGCATGCATGGGGGTCTCTCTCCTGATCTAACGAACCTTGATCAGATAAGAAATTTGCCTCGGCCAACCACTATCCCAGACTCAGGTTTGCTTTGTGATTTACTTTGGTCAGATCCTAGTCGAGATGTGAAAGGTTGGGGAATGAGTGACCGAGGAGTCTCATATACATTTGGCGCTGATAAGGTGGCGGAGTTTTTAATGCAGCATGATATGGATCTTATATGTCGTGCTCATCAGGTAATTGAAAATTGTATGCTGTTACTTAAAGGTTTCAAATAGGGCTGGTCAGGCTGGTTGGGTAACATCTTAAAATGGTTGCAGGTCAAAACAGGTAATCTTTAACTCGTGTCAGGTTGGTTGAGGCGCAGACTTTTTTCCTTTCTCGTGTATTTTATAGATAAAATAAGTTTAGTACATCTAGTTATGGAAACTAGATTACAGTTCTATATTTTTGGAATAAAGCGCTTTCCAAGATTATACGCATTTAATGCACTGTGGGTCTTTTAAGCTCGTCTGACCCATTTTACCACTTCCAATTCCACCGAGTTTTTGTAGCTTACTTGACGTCCATGGTAAGATAATTTCTTAATCAACCCATTTCTAGTTTAATGGTCGAGATTGCCACCTGTACTGCTACCTGTACGGGCTGTACTCTAGAGAGCCTGATGTAATATCAACGTTTCTTTGTACAGGTTGTAGAAGATGGGTATGAGTTCTTTGCTGATAGGCAGCTTGTTACAATATTTTCTGCCCCAAATTATTGTGGTGAATTTGATAATGCTGGGGCAATGATGAGTGTTGATGAAAGCTTAATGTGTTCTTTCCAAATTTTGAAGCCAGCTGATAGGAGCGATAGGCCAGCAAGATTTTTGTGACACAAAAGTTATTAAGGTCAGTATCAATATGGAAAATGATTAGATTTATTTGCTGGAAACCACATGGCCATATATTAATTTCCTTGACATGCAATGCTTTGTCTATGCAATTATGCAAGATGTGAGATTTTTTGGTTTGTTCCGATGATTTAGGGAACACTATAGAATGCTCTGTGTCATGCATAAGTGCATAACTTAATATCTGGCCTTTCTTTCTGTTAGCAGAGTATAATTATATTCATGTGACACTGGTAAGTAGTAACTAGGTTTTTAACTAGCCTTTGACGCCATAATGTTTTTTATTGAATCACCTTTTGATATGGTTGATCTGGTTTTTGTCCAGTTTTTCACACAAAAAATTCTAATTGATAGCAAGTAAGATGAGATACCTAAACTGGCGTCTTCCTTCTTTCACCCTTTTGTCATAATATACATAACTACGATAATGCCTATGTTCTATTGTTTGAGTACCGCGAGAATGTATCCTTGTTCTTTTCAGATTGAGTTTATCTTCTCAACCCAGTTCTTTGTAGTTTTTTTCTTAATGCTTGTCGAGATTTAGTTTGTAAACTTCCCATCCAATATTTAAGTCTAATGCTGGCTCCGTGTATGCCTCTTCTTTAAGTCTTTGTTACGAAGTGCATCAATCACGTTCAGTTGATTTAGGCCCAGTCAAATCTATGTTACATATCTAGTCAAAACACTGTATTATACATGCGTTCTGTTAACCCATGCTGTCTTGTCCTGACTATCCATTATCTAAATTTCCACACAACTCAAATATAGTATAGCTCAAAATTTATGTCAACTATGCCAAAAAGGCAAGGTTGCGGAAGTCGTTAATCGTTCCAGGTCGGTTGACTAGCGAGTTGGGAGTACTCGGGTGTATGCAGTGAGTACTCCGGGGTCAAAGTGGCCAAGTCGGGAAGTACTCGGAGTAATCGGCCGACTCAACACCTTACCTTGTAGCGAGTACTCGGGGAGTACTCGGCTCTACTCGGTGAGTTTTACAACAGTTAAAAAAGGTTCTTCGCTCCAAGTTAGTTTTATAAATGGACCCTTCCAGATCTCTGATTTTTTCACCTCAGCTTTGAGTACATAGAAAAGGCATAAAAGTTACAACATTAATTCTCTTTCACGTTTGGTATATTTCATTCTCAAAGACAAAGAATTTGCATACTGAAATAACTCATTCTGATTTAGTTATCTTAAGAAAGCCACGGAGAAGCAAAACTACTGGGCAATTATCTGAAATTATATACGAAGGAACATATAGAAGCCCCCAAGAATTCAGTTACAAAGTAAAAACCCATAGTACCCATGACCTTTAACCATGTATATTATACATGTCAGATAGTTGAGGTTATCCTCTTCTGTGTACCATATCTAAACACATACACCCCCTTCTAGTTTGCGAGGTAGTTATCATTCAGGACAGATCGTACACCTAACCTCCTTATGAACTTGTAAATATGTCATAACCGTTTTTTTAATTTCTATTATTGTTTGCAATGCATATGAAGCAGTTGCTATTATATTTTACTATAAATTTTTGTCTATTCATCATTTCAGCAAGGCAATTGATTACTTGACCTGTTTAGTCAAGAATGTACGTGTTCTGTCCTAAATGTTATCGCATATTCACATATAGTTAACCCATCTCCGATTCCATCAAGCTTATTACATATTTTTGTAAGCTTATAAGATTTTTAGATGATTCTCTAACACATCACAGACACTTATCTGTAATTCCGTATATTACGTAATTACTAATCACCTTCCTGATTACTCTGTTTTGGGCTTTTGTTCCAGCCAATTTTATCCATGGTGCAATACTATTGTGATAGTTCTATTGTCTTTCCTTGTCCAATCACCAATGGAACTCCGTAGGCATGTATCACTTCCATTGCCTTCTTCCCGCTGTGAAGCTTTTGTATTCCTCCTTAGTTGGTCCATAGCCACAAACATATCTTGATCTAAAGAAACTTTTCCTGTACTTTTTTTAAACAAAATTTAAAGATGGCTGTACGAACAGCTTCTTTCTATGGATACTTTAGACACCCTATTTAACTAAAGTCAAAAGTCCATTTTTTCCAGGATCCATTGAAGGTTGAAACCATAGATGGTCCATCAGATTAAATGTAAGTGGCTTTGTCTAGTTCTTCATCATTCCCAGTTTTCACAAAAAAATAAAATAACTGCTTCTTATCTTTCTATGGGGTAAAATGCTTACAATAAAGCAACAAGAGAAAACAAATGAATGTAACCCGAAAGTAAGAAATTTGTTTTTAAAACCTGCTAAATCCTCTCGTGGGGCGTCTACTGTAAAGTTTTTGCATTAAGGAGTAAAAATGTTTGTAAAACTTACAGAGATTTGTTTCATGATTTGATATTTTTGACATTTGGGTCTATTGTATAAGCAAGAGTTTGTGTTTTCTGTTATTTCCTGGGATAAGTAGGACAATACTACTTATGTTAATTTGCTACTGCTAGTACTTAATTTGCGGGATCTGTTGCAATCATCCTACTTCTGATCCAAATTTGCCATCTTAAATCTGTCAGTATTCTGTTATTTTTTGGCCAAGTGAACATAGGTTGCTTCTAGGCTTTTATTAGTGTCAAAATGTGGCAAAATGGCTGTTCAATTACTCAGTCTGTAGTGACCTGAAAAAATGTCAGCTAAAACCTCACTCTTGCATTCTTTTTGCTCTGGATTGGCTTCAAAATGATGGTTTTTTGTTTTATTTACCTAAATAATTTATTTGTTGTTTACCCTAAATCATATAAATCTTGCACATGCAGAATCTCCTGATCAGCCTCAAATGCTTGTGACGTAGCACACTGCTGTTTTAGTTTTCTGTCAAAAATGTCAAAACACCTTTTCATGAAGCCTTGTTGTTATATGTTCAGATTACCAGGCTACTATGATAATCGGCGGCAGCTCCCATATGAATGACCAACTTGCCAGTTTTCTGATTTTTCGTTACTGTTGAATCATGTCATTCCCAATTTACAACACTGTATATGCATTTGGTGTTGTAAATTGTAAGATGCCATAGTTAATCGTTGTCAAACACTACTAATTTGCTACGATTAACCATTTTAATTGACACACCCCTTGTTTCATTGTTCTTGGAATGTTTTATGTATCCTCAACCATTAGAATCGGTTTGTCTTCGCATTAAAGTTTGAAGATCAAGTGTTTTTTTTTTTCCGTGAATCTTTACATGATGCGTTATCAAGAGGGTTCTTAAGGTACATAATTTAACAGCCGATTGGAGCTAAAAGAACCATCTTATACGTATACAGGATACCTATGCATTCGTGTAGCAGTTTGAGAATAGTAGGACTATTCTGCCATTTAAAAAAAAATTATATTTATACGGGGGGAAATGTTATCACATATAAATGTGTTATGCAATTACACTAACATCTGTGTACTATTTTTGTCAAAAGGTTAGATACGGCAATGGTACCCAATCCCGGCAAAGCCGGGGTACGAGGGAGGTATGATGTAGACAGACTTTACCTCTACTCAAAGGTAGAAAGGCTACTTCCAGATCCACCAAGGTGGAAGGGACCTCCGGCCTAAGAATGATAAAAAAAAATATGGTTAGATCCACCGTAATGGGACCTTTAACCCGAAGGGAATAATCTCGATCTCAAACTCTCAATCTCAAAAACCCTGATCTCGATCTCAAAAACGCCCAGTCTCCGATCTAAGGATCCAGGAAAAAGAGCCGTTGGGAAGGAGAGAGCAGAGGGTAGAGAGAGAGTAGAGAGAGAAACGCAAGTGAAACTACAAGCACATTATTTGTTAAAAGCAAAGTTTATTATCCAAATTTGCATTGCATTTCAACAGATTTAACACACTTAAAATTCATAAAAACATAGATCATTTACTTTTAACCAGAGATATCAATAGATTTAACATCAGGCTTCTTCACTTGTTCCTTTGGCACAGTAATTGTCAGCACTCCGTTTTCCATGGCTGCTTTCACCTGATCTATTTTAGCATTCTCCGGCAATATGAACCTCCTTGTAAACTTGCCACTGCTACGTTCAACACGATGCCATTTATCATTCTTATCTTCTTTTTCGACGTTCCTCTCCCCGCTGAGCTGTAAGACCCTGCCATCTTCAACCTCAACTTTAACTTCCTCTTTTTTGATCCCTGGAAGATCAGCCTTGAAAACATGAGCCTCCGGCGTTTCCTTCCAATCTACGCGTGTATTCACCAAAGCAGAGGTTTCCCTTGAAACATCAGATGGAGATAGAAATGGGAAGCCTTTGAATGGGTCGAGTGAAAATGGGTCAAAAATGCTACTTCTTCGGCTACCAAAGATGCTTGGAGTGATCGACATTTTGTAGTAATGTTGTTAGAAGATTGATTTCTTTTTTGGAAAAATTGTGTTGTTACTGGTTTGAGATGTTCGGATTGGGGTGATATTTATAGGTTTGGTTTTGGCAACTTCGAGAACTTTCACGACCAGGAACCCAAATGTGGAAAGTGAGGAAGTTTCTTGATCCTTCTACATGCCTTCACATAATTTGTTTATTTATTTATTCCTTTTTCTTTTCTTAATGTCACCGATTAGTTGACTCTTTTATATCCATCAATTTTATGGATGCTTCGAAGAGTTTTATAGCTCGGGTTATCATTTCCTAAATTTATATACTCGTAGTATTTTTAAACTTATATAATATTTGATTGTTAAAATATCAATAATGGTATTCATTTTCTATATGATGTTAGATGTGACTTAATGAAAAGTGTAGTTAAGCACATGATTTTTAAAGTCATGAGAACACCATCCTCACCTTTAAATCCGAATCACTTTGTGTTGCAATATTGATATTATGTTTGAACTTTAAAGTATCAACATTTCATAACTTGTTACACATTTAGTCTTAACTCATTTAAGCATTTGTATTGTGATCCTGATTCTGCAATGTCTCATACAATGAAACATATGAGGTCTTAATTTTAGAAAAGCCATTTAAACGGTTAGTTAACACCATTCATGGGTACCTCTACTACTCACCCTTAATGGTTATAAGAACTTGAGTGAATAAGTGTATGCATGATAGTAAATAAGTATACACCGTTAATTAAGCGTGTTTCTACTCCGTAAAGATACCCAAACACAGCCTCATCGAGTAATAATGAGTACCGAAAGGTATGGGTCATAGTCCCATGGTGGACAAAAGGTGTGAATTATTATGACAATGTTGATATGTGACTTACGAAAAGAAAAAAAAAAAAAATTAACACAAAGTACCAATACACCTAAAAACTTATATCTTGAGAATCAAGATTCATCACTTGCTAGGTCGTTTTAATGCGTAATAAAGTTAGGCAACAATTAGGATGAAACTTGTTTTAATGGTACTGAATGACTTGAACACTCAATAAATTGTGGGTTCAAGTCACATTAATTTGAAACAATTGATGCAGATGATTGGAGATGTTGGTTAATAATGTATTGGAGATCTTGTATGAAATTATTGATTTAGCCAGATGTCTTTATGAAAGTAATCTCTCTATCTCTGGGTAAAGGAAAAACTGTCTACATCTTATTTCCTTAAAACTCTCATGCAAGGATTGTGCCTTGTTGTTCTTATTGGCGTATGAGATTAGTGGTTCGGAGGTGAAGATTATTTTTGATGGGATACATGCAAGTACTTGTGATTAATTAGTTATTGATGAAAGAGTCATTACAACCACTCTCTTTCTATTCCACCTATTTTTTTCCTCTTTCTGCAACTAACTTATAAAAGGATTCATTTTTTAGAAATTTGAAAGAGAAATCCTACTCACTGGGCTCTTTTCCATCCTTTTTTAGAAGTAGTATTCATTGAAATATTTAGATGTATCTTGTTTCAATGGGTTTGTCCTTGACAAAATTAGTACTCCTCCGTCCCACTAAAAGTGTTACATTTTGAATATTTAAAGTCTTTGTTATTTAATTTTGACCTTAAATTTTTCTTTTTTGTGTTATATAATTGTTGATAAAATTTATATCCAATGAAAATATATTTAAAACTCAATCGATTCATATAACTTTCATCAACTATTATATATTAACACAAACAAAAATAATTAAGGTTAAATTTGATAGATAAAGACTTTGAATATTCAAAATAAGACACTTGTAATGAGACAGAAGGACTATAAGTTTTGAAGTTGTTTAATTTAAGATCTAAGGTGGGTCCATAGACACACTTCACGACAACATAAAAATATTACCCCCCCCCCCCCCCCCACCCCCTGGGACGGACCCCCTTTAAAACCTGTTATTTTTGTTTCAGACGTATACTGTCTTATATAGATGTATATTGTGCTTCTTAAACCATATAAAATATATATAATGCCCATTAAAATAAAATACTAACGTCAGATAGATTCTTTTAGTCCGAAAAATGTACACTCGGATTTGATATCAACTCGTATATTATGGAAATATTTGGATCAATAGGGTACAATGCTTCCCAACTCTCTTGACATGTCCAATCTGAAAACTTTACAATCCATATTCATCTAAAAAGAAATGGCTTTTCATTTTAAATTAGATGGATACCCGCGTGATGCAGCGGCGGTATACTGCGGCGGTGGGCGGAAGTAACAGGGGTTGATGGAAGTAATTTTTATATCAGCGTTAACAAAATTGCGGGTTACAAAAGAAGGACAGTGGTTAGAATGTGTCTGATTTTAGGGTGGAAAGGGTATTATGGGAATAAAAAATGTCCAAAAGCAAATAAAGTATTTTAAAGATAAAAATAATTAATATGAGGATTTGCTTTATTAGGTAGTATAAATAACACTTAGTGAATAGATCAACACATGGTACATAAAAAATACCCCATGAATATCATATTAAAATGACAACAAATGTATTATGAATCAGAATTCATTTGATAAAACACAAAAAAACAAACCGGCCACTCATTATCAAAAATGTCCTCCAATCTGGCAATCTCCCAATTTTGTTGGATCCAACGTCATACAGATTGCACAAAGTTTAGTACTACTAAGAGTTTAGTTTTATCTAATAAGAAGTTATCTAAAGCAAGATCAACAGAGAAAGATGGGCGGAAAAAGGATCCGGTTGGTGCTGATAGCAAGTCCACTTCAAGGCCACATGACACCCATGCTTCAACTAGGAACATACCTTCATTCCAAAGGCTTCTTAATAACCATTGCCCACTCTGAGTTTAATCGGCCCGATCCTTCTAAACACCCTGAATTCTGTTTCCTCCCTTTGTGTGATCACTTATCGCGCGTTGGCCTGTCAGTCGGGGTCATCAAGTTTTTGCAAGTTCTAAACGATAACTGCAAACCCCGTCTCAAGGAATACCTTATTGAGATTATAAACACACGTAAAGATAATGAATCAATAGTTATCATCCATGATAATCTCATGTTTTTTGCTGGTTCTGCTGCAAGTGAGCTTGGACTGCCTTTTTTTATTTTTCGCAGCAGCAGTGCTGTCTTTTATCCTGCTTATAAAATCATTCCTCTGCTCCACCAAGAAGGCCGCTTTCCTGCACAAGGTAAGAACAACATTTATAAGACATAAAAATGTTACTAATAAAAGTTATGGTATATATGCTTATATAGAAGTGCTCATTTCTACAAGTTTTTTTGTTTTTTTTCAACGAAGATATGTGGTTCGAGTTTGGGAAAATAGAGCACTTAGTTAATCAAGTTAAGGGTACTAAAATGCATTTTAGCCTAAATGTTTGAAATCTTTTTTCAAAGATTGTTTGATGCAGGAAATAGTACCTGAGCTTCCACCATTTAGATACAAAGATCTTCCCTTTATGGACCGCCCAATAGAACAAACACTGGAATTGATAGCCATGATCACCCCTCATACACCCCCTTGTGCCTTCATTCACAATACCGTTGAGTTCCTTGAACAATCTGCATTGGCCCGCACACGTAATCGCTACCAAGTTCCGGTTTTCACCATTGGCCCATTGCACAAAATGACCCGACCCCTTGCAACTAGCTTTCTTGAAGAGGATACTAGTTGTATGTCATGGCTAGATAAACAAACACCAAAATCAGTAATTTATGTGAGCATAGGAAGTTTAGCTACTATGGATGAAAAATTATCAACTGAAATGGCATGGGGTCTAGCCAATAGTAAACAACCATTCATATGGGTAGTTAGACCAGGTTCGGTTCGTGGGTATGAATGGATTGAGTTTTTAGAACAAGGTTTGATAAATGAAATGAAGGGAAGAGGTTTGATAGTAAAATGGGCACCTCAAAAGGAAGTATTGGCCCATTTCGCAGTTGGAGGATTTTGGAGTCATTGTGGTTGGAATTCTACTTTGGAAAGTTTGTCACAAGGGGTACCAATGCTATGCCAACCGTTTAATACGGACCAGTTATTGAATGCTAGATATTTGAGTTATGTGTGGAAGATAGGTGTTGAGATTGTTGTCGAGAGAGAAGAAATCGAGGGTGCAATCAAAAGAGTCTTGGTGGGTATTCAAGGGGAAGAAATGAGGAATAGAGCTATGGAGATTCAAGAAAAGGTTAAAGTGGCGATCAACTATGGCGGTTCTTCACATAACTCCTTGAAGGATTTGGAAGTCTTCATTTTGTCACTGTAATTGTAACTTTGTAAAACTGGCTAGATTTTCCCAGCAATCTCAAAATTCTAATTTGCATTTTCATTTCAACACACCAATTATGCAGGCACACGCATTTATGGCAAATGTGAAACAATTTCTCGTTTTATACAATATATGTAATCGATAGGTTTGCGATATATATATATATACGCGACACACACACACACACAGGACTGCCCTACTGCATATGGCGAAATTTCAATGTACTTACTGCTTTAACAGCATCACCGTCGAGTTAGCGGAGGAGGACTACAACACATGCACAAACTCTTCCCAGATCTAGTGCAGAAACTATGTTAATATGTAAACATTGTCAAAGTTCCATTTTAAACTATATAAAACATTATACGAGAAAATAAAAAATGTTTAAAAGTTAACTTTAACAATAAAATAATGGTTGAGATGTGATGGGGTTCGTGTACAAATCTCAACACCCAGCCAATTGAAAATTTGATATCAGTAGACGATAATTACAAAAAGTTAGAAATATGGTCAACTCTTTGAAATTTGATACAGGCAGATGACAAATGCCATTCCAACAAAGAAAAAAAAATAGCCAGATGACAAATAATGACAATGAATAAAAGTTTACTTTAAAGGGGAAAAAAATCATTATTATGATATAAAGTTTTAGTTTCCTGGAACCAAGGCACCAGAGAAGACATGGCAGATCATGGTGGCAGTGGAAGACGATGCCAATTGGTGTTAATAGCAAGCCCACTTCAAGGCCACATGACACCCATGCTTCAGCTAGGAACTTACCTTCATTCCAAAGGCTGCTTCTCCATAACCATTGCTCACTCTGAGTTTAACAGCCCTGACCCTTCTAAACACCCTGATTTCCATTTCCAGCCTCTGCCCGACAACGTTTCTGGCACTGACATCGTGTGTGCTAGCTTCATCCATTTTGTGCAAACTTATAATAATAACTGCAAACCTCATTTCCAAGGACACCTTATTAAGATCATCAATGAACAAAAAGACAAATCTAATAAAGAGTCGATTGTTATTATCCATGATCACCTCATGTTTTTCGCTGCATCGGTTGCTAGTGAGCTTGGTCTGCCAAATATTATATTGCGCAGCAGTAGTGCAGCTTTCTATCCTGCTTTTATGATCATCCCAAAGCTACATCAACAAGGTCGATATCCGGCTCAAGGTGATTATTCCATATATCTTTTAGAAAACTTAACGACTTATGCAAATTTCAATCTTGATAACAACCTGATCTAGAATTTTAGAATTAGAAGCCTTTTAGATTTGCTTTTTGTACTTTTTATTTCACTTTGGATAAGTTGACTTTCATAATGATTGACTGATTCTTGGGTAATCAAGTACTAGGACTGCCCTAGCAAAAGTTAGATCGGTAAAAAGTGAAATGATTATTCATATGTCCAATTAACTGGTTCGCCTCAACACATTACCACCTTGTGTAGAAGTCATCTATACTACATAGCATATAGCTAGCTACTGTACGATTTGAAGACATGTGGATTCTATAAGCTATGGCTCATTCAGATTAAGAAACCTTGAATCTGTGGTCTTTTGAACCCAACTGATCCTTTCCCACGGAAAGCAATCATGAACATCTTTCTTTGGGTACCACCCCGTTGGGAAAGGATTTGGGCCCATGAAAACTTTGAGTACTTGGCCCAAATAGCATTTGCGGTAGGAGAGTGATGTCAGTAGACCCGAAGGCTACAAGCCAAGTCCTCAGAGTTCTAATATCATGAAATTTAATATTATCTAACTGTCTGTACGTGGTTTTAAACAACAACATCGTTAAGTTTGGTACTAAAAGTTAGATTAGACTACATTTTAAATGGGGCATAATTATATTGTATTACAACCTGAACCTAAGCAACGAGTATACAGAGTGGAGGCTTGATAACATTGTCATCACAACATCATGTAACAATCTCTCCATTTGCTCCGATTGCAACTGTCCTCTTTTGACATCTTTATGTACGGCTAATTAACTCAACCTCCTTTTTCAAGATTCTTCGTTGCAGGATATAGTGCCAGAACTCCACCCATTCAGATACATGGATCTACCCTATAACAACCGCCCAGTAGAAGAAACCCTTCGAAAGATCACAATGAGCACTCCTAATTCACCTCCTTCTGCCTCCATATATAACACCCTTGAATTCCTTGAAGAATCGGCTCTGACCGAGATACGTGATCACTACCAAGGCCCTATTTTTACCATCGGCCCACTGCACAAAATAATCCCAACTCCTTCCACTAGCTTCCTAGAAGAGGATATGAGCTGCATCTCATGGCTAAATAAACAAGCACCCAAATCTGTGGTTTATGTGAGCTTAGGAAGCTTAGCACATGTAGATGAAAAAGTCTCAACTGAAATGGCATGGGGTCTAGCCAATAGTAACCAACAATTTTTATGGGTTATTCGACCAGGTTCAGTTCACGGGTTTGAATGGATCGAGTTTCTGCCAGAGGGTCTGGTGGCTAAGTTTAAGAAGAGAGGTTTGATTGTAAAATGGGCACCACAAAAGGAAGTATTGGCACATAATGCAGTCGGAGGATTTTGGAGCCATTGTGGTTGGAATTCAACATTGGAAGGTGTATGTGAAGGTGTTCCAATGTTGTGCCAACCGTTTGTTGCAGACCAACAATTGAATGCGAGGTATTTAAGCTATGTGTGGAAAATGGGGATTGAAATCGTTGTGGAAAGAGGGGAGATCAAGGGCGCGATCAAAAGACTTTTGGTGGATGAAGAAGGGAAAAAAATGAGGGGAAAGGCTATGGAGATTCAAGAAAAGATTAAAATTGCATTAAGCCATGGTGGTTCATCACAGAACTCCTTGATTGACTTGGTAGACTTCATTTTATCGATGTAACTCATGAAAGTTGTAAGCTCGACTATAATGTCGAGCTCATCTTTGTCTCTCATAAGAGTGGGTGTGTTGAAGTTAAGACTTGTTTCCTACAATTTGCTAAAACATTATTGCCTTGATGTCCATTATATGTTTATTTGGCAAAAACTTTCTTGGGAATAGTTTGAGGGTCATCTTCGACTCTAACTACATAAACGTCGGGTTAGAGTTGAAGAAGACCAAAGCAAATGCACAAACTTTTCCCGGATCTAGTGTAGATCGAAACTATGTTAATTTGTATCTTTAGTTTTTGTTTGCACATGTAACATGAAACATGATATCTTCTTTTATTTTGCACATATCACTACATTGCTTAAGTATAGTACCATTGTAAAGTTTACAATAAGTTGAACATATGCAATCGTGCATATTTCATCATAGTAATATCACTATTGAATTGTGTAAAATTATGGAGTATTTGGCTAATTCCATGTACAGCAGTTGCAGACATATTTAATCATAGTAATATCACTATTGTATTGTGTAGAAGTATATTTGGCTAATTCCATGTACCGCGTTGGTACCATCCCTCTCCCCTGGACAAGATGCCCATATATTTTAATTAAAATGTGAATTGTATTAATATTCAAAATTACAACTATACAATAAAAAACAAAACTTGGACAAGCCCAAGTTACATACAGACAGAACCAAACACATGCAGACCTTCAAAACCAAAACAGCAGGCATACTACAAAACATACCCCCAAATACTAACCATAAGTACAAAAATCCAATGAAATCTCCCAATTCAGCATCCTAACCTCCAGGTAATTCAAAAAACTCCATGAATGCACTAGTATGGGACCAAGTAGTCCCATCTTACATGACTCACTATTCCCATACGCACATGCATTCAATCAGATCTCTTGCAACTACTTAGCCTGCAATCTACATTCCTTCCAATTCAAGTTCCACAATTCTGCAATCCTTTGGACATTCCTAGTGTTCCTAACCTTGATAGTCATCATCTTGCATCTTACACTGTCCATGATATTCTGACATAAAACTTCCTTATTCCTTATTTGATTCTTGAACACTCTAGCATTCCTTTCCTGCCATATGAAATAGACAGCAGCAGCCACCATGAGTTTATTCACAATAACTCCAATATTCTTAGAATCTTTAAATCTTGCCAAATTACTGATAACACTCTGCATCCTGTCTCCTCCTTGCATCTGAAACATATATCTTTGCAGCTCCCTCCACACACTTTTAACATAAGCACATTGAAAAAATAAGTGCTCATGATTATCTGCAGTAACACTACAGAACACACATTTGAAGTCTGCATTTTCCTTCCAAATGGCCATTTTATCCTGAGTGAGTAATCTATCATGAACTGCCAGCCACAAAATAAATGCATTTCTTGGGTTAAATTGCTTGAACCATATCACTTTACTCCATTCTACACTTGGCCATTCATCTCTCAAATCACTCCATGCTTGACTAGTAGAAAAATCTACCTTCTGGTAAGTTTTTGTCAGCCACCTCACTTTATCTTCCTTTCCAAAATGAATATTTGGCACTTCTATATTAGCAAGTCTGGGAAAAATATCCAACCACCCATCAGGCCAGCTCCATTCTCCATTCAAAATCATTTTATCAACAGTTAAGGTATCCTCTAATCTTGCATCATAAAGGTCTCTTCTACTGATAAACTCATATAAAGGACCTTCCACACTCCATTTATCAAACCACATTGAGGCTTTCTTTCCATTACCAATTTCAACTAAAGAAAAAAAACAATGAGATGCCCGTATATGATTAAAGAAAAAAAACTAAATAGTAGATATAGATAAATAGAATGTAAACAATGAGATTAAAGGTTGAAAAATAAAGGTTGAAGTCAACAGTTAAAATACAGAATACAGAAAATAGATATGGATTTGAGAGCAGTGTGTATTTGAAGACCGATAGGAGGGGAGAGATTTAGACGGTGTTTAGATTAATTTTTGAAGTGATTATTTGATTATAATGTTTATAATACACAAATAATTTAAAAAATTATTTGGATGAAAAAGTGATTATTTGCTATGAAAACCCAGTTTTAGATAAACATGTACAAACATGTTTTTTTTCTTTAAAATGCAGTTTTGAAAACGCAAAATTTGTTTTATAAACAGTTAAACACAATAACAAACACTCCTTTGGTGACTACATTTTTGGTGTTGTCTCTCTTTTTCTTTGGCTGCAATAACTGTGAATATAAGCTAAGAGAAAATAAAGCCATTGTCAGTTGTGATTTGTGAAGGTGCCATGCCATCCTTCTGTAAAGTGTAAACCTTAGGACCAATAATTTGCTTTGACCCATAAGACACTTTGGCCCAACAATCTTTCAACTGGCCCATATTATTATCAGCTGCAACTCTACCATTAGTTCCATACTTCCATGTATATACAAAACTAAGATTGAAAATCTAACTCATTTCTCAACAATATGAGCAACTAATGTATTTAGGAACAAATCGGTTTGAGACAATGTCTCCAAGTGGGCCCTGTTACATAAAGATCACAAAACATAAATTGAATTAAATTTGTTTTGTTGCTCAAAAGTCAAAATACTTGATGTCTTTTTTTAAAACTTCAACCCTATCCTTATTTTTGTTGACCCACCTCAACTTTAACAAAATTTACATCCAAACATGAATAAAAATAAGTATGTGACAACGGTGTATTTGAAATTTCATAAAACATAAGTATGTCACAACGATGTATTTAAAATTACATAATAAAACATTACAAGAGATAATTAAATCTAAAAATCTAAAAGTTATTTTTAATAATGGTGATATAATGTAATGTGATGGGGTGTATAAATTTCTTGTTTATGAAGCTCAACACCCATTTGAAAATTGATATTAGATAGATGATAATTACAAGAAGTTAGGAAAAGAGTCAACACTTTGAAAATTATTACATGTAGATGACAAATAATGACTAAATGACAATGAAATTAATTAAAGAATAAAGCAATTCACATAAGATGCCATCCCTTAATGAAATCATTCAATCTTATTTTATTATTATTATTACTACTTATTATTAAGTGGTAGTTTCCTGAAACCAACATATTCAAAGTAGCTAGAAAAAGGGCACAATGGCAGATCATAGTGGTGGAAGACGACGTCGTTTGGTGTTGATAGCAAGCCCGCTTCAAGGCCACATGACACCCATGCTTCAGTTAGGAACTTACCTTCATTCCAAAGGCTGCTTCTCCATAACCATTGCTCACTCCGAGTTCAACTCACCCGACCCGTCTAAACACCCTGATTTCGATTTCCAGCCCCTGCCCGACAACTTATCTGGCACGGGCATCATGTCTGGTGGCTTTGTCCATTTTATGCGAACTCTTAATGATAATTGCAGACCCCATCTCAAAGAACACCTTGTTCAGATCATAAATGAACAAAAAGAGAAATCTGACAAGGAGTCGATTGTTATTATACATGATAACCTCATGTTTTTCGCTGAATCGATTGCTAGTGAACTTGGTCTGCCAAATTTTATATTGCGTAGTAGTAGTGCGGCTTTTTTTCCTGCTGTCATGATCATCCCAAAGCTACATCAACAAGGCCGATATCCGGTTCAAGGTGACTATTCCATCTAAAAATCTACTTATGCAAACTTCAAACTTGAAAAGGATCTGATCTAGGATTTAAGAATTAGAAGCTTTTTGGTTAAGTTGACTTTCATGATGATTGACTGATTCTTGAATAATGAATTGAAATGAATTTTCCTTATCTCAATTGAATTAATGTCCTCTGGACCCAACTGGCCGTCCCCCAAGGAATAGTTCCAACTTCCAAGCAATGAACATCTTTTTTTTTTTGGGTATTACCCTGTTGGGAAAGGATTTGGACCCGTGATCTATTCTAGCAAAAGTCCTCCACATTGCGGTTGGGGAGTGATATCAGTAGACCCGAAGTCAACCAGCCAAATACTCAGAGTTCTAATACTCGTATTAAGAAATCTAACTGTCTGTGATTTTTAAGCAACAATTATCTTAAGTTGGTACTAGAAGTTAGTTCTTACGAATGTGTCAGATTAGACTTCATTTTGAAATGGGGTCACGAGAAGAACGAGGTAGGTAGTACTTTCCCAAATCTGTTCAAATGTTGATGATCTTCTGTGTCTGATTACTACAAGATTCAACACGATTTGTTTAGAAATTTCAAAAGCAAATTGCAAACTATTATTTGCTGTTAAGCCAACTAGACATTTACTGTATCAAAAATTATTTTTTTCAACCCGAACCTAAGCTACTAGCATACAGAGAGGAAGCTTGATAACATTGTCATCACACCATGATGGAGCTACCTATCTGTTTGCTCTGATCAGTTACTGAAATCTTTCTATTTTGACACCTTTATGTACTTTTAATTAACTCAAACTCCTTTTTTCAAGATAATTTGTTGCAGGAAATAGTACCAGAACTCCATCCGTTCAGATACATAGATCTACCCTTTAACAACCGTGCAATACAAGAAACTCTTCAATCGATCACCATGATCACCCCAAAGTCCCCTCCTTCTGCCTTCATATGGAACACCCTTGAATTTCTTGAAGAATCAGCACTGACCCAGATATGTGATCACTACCAAGTTCCTATTTTTACCATCGGCCCGTTGCACAAAATAATCCCAACTCCTTCAACTAGCTTCATAGAAGAGGATACTAGCTGCATCTTGTGGCTAGATAAACAAGCACCCAAATCGGTGTTGTATGTGAGCTTAGGAAGCTTAGCAAATGTTGACGAAAAAGTATCAACTGAAATGGCATGGGGTTTAGCCAACAGTAACCAGCCATTTATATGGGTGGTTCGACCAGGTTCAGTTCAAGGTTTTCAATGGATCGAGTTTTTGCCAGAGGGTCTGTTGGCTGAGTTGAATAGGAGAGGTTTGATTGTAAAATGGGCACCACAGAAGGAAGTTTTGGCACATAACGCAGTCGGAGGATTTTGGAGCCATTGTGGATGGAATTCAACATTGGAAGGTGTATCTGAAGGTGTTCCAATGTTATGCCAACCATTTGATGTAGACCAACGATTGAATGCTAGGTATTTAAGCTATGTGTGGAAAATGGGTGTTGAAATTGTTGTGGAAAGAGGGGAGATCGAGAGGGCGATCAAAAGACTTTTAGTGGATAAAGATGGGGAAGAAATGAGGGAAAGGGCTATGGAAGTTCAAGAAAAGGTTAAACTTGCACTAAGCCATGGTGGTTCATCACAGAACTCCTTGATTGGCTTGGTAGACTTCATTTTATCGATGTAACTCATGAAAGTTGTAATCTCAACTATAATGTCAAGCACCATTAAATGGAATTGGATTTGTTCATATTACCAAATCAAAATATCTCTTTACTGCAGAGTAGTGATTTAACAAACAATTTTTTAAGTTTTATCAAAGTTAAAATTTAGTAAATATATAATGCAGCACAAAGGACATTGCATAAGGCATTTTAGGCAACCAAGCACATTAGTTGATTTATATAACAAAGATTGAATAGACTTAATGTCAAGGCTTCTTCACTTGTTCCTTTGCCATGGTAATTGTCAGCACTACGTTTTCCATAGCCACTGCTACGTTCAACACGATGCCAGTAAATTTTCTTATCTTCTTTCTCAACATATCTCTTGCAACTGATCTGTAAGACCCTGCTGTCTTCAATCTCAACTTTCACTTTTTTTCTAATACAAGCGATCAGCCTTGAATGCATGAGTTTCATGCGTTTCCTTCCAATCCACTCGTGTATTCACCAAATCATACATAACAGATGAAAGGCGAATGTGTCAAATTGATCCCAAAACGTATGAATTATATGTGTTTGAAAACGCTGGTTTGTCGGTTGTCAAAATGCTTGAAGTGATCGACATATGTTGTTACTGTGAGAAGAATTGTATAGTTGGAAATATAGTCCATGACAGTATTAAAAGTTAAAAAAATAGAAGTATGAAAAATGCTGGCTATGGGGTTCGAACCCATGCGCACTAATGTGCAGAAGATCTTAAGTCTTCCCCCTTAACCTCTCGGGCAAACCAGCTTCTTGTTAACTTAGATCTTCTTTTCTTAATATAGATACTACATACGTTATATTTGTATAAAAAACATTGAATTATTCTTGTAGTACTAGTATTGCCTAGATAAACCGATAAACGTGACTATATTCACCAAGTCGTCCTTTTCATAACCAAAAACTTATTGAGATTACTCAAATAGATATCCATGGGTTTATATGTAACAAACATTTTCACAAAATATATAAAATTGTTTATTTGCAAACCATTGAAACAAATTGTTTGATAACATACTTGAATTACCCGACTGAATATCTAAACAAAAAGATTGAAAATCCTAATGGAAACATATAAACAAAATAGTGTGGTATTCAAAATTCATATTTTGACACTCTTAATTCAATTGCCTGATACCACGGGTTTGTGGAACGAGTTTAATGTTGGTGATTTTAGTGTCATAAGATTGTATAATTGTGCTTTGGTTAACACCAAGAGATTTCGGGTTAATATGACAGATGTTAAGGGGGTTGATCCCTTGCCGGGTTGCAAAGGGGGCACCCTCTAAGGCTCTAACTGAAATTTATCTGTAGATTTAATGATTTCTTCTGTCAAGAAATTTCATGTTATAATGCACGTTAGCCCCATGTGCTTTAAGTTTTTAAGTAAGAATAAAAGACTATAAGATTGAGGATGACGACAACTAGTTTTCATCATAGTTGTATATGAGACAAAGTTATAATGGTATCATGCTATAAAGTTAAACTTTTTATTACAATAGTTCTACATTTATTGTTATATTTACCTTTTAGAAAATGCTAAATGCAGCTCCAAAGGCTGCACTTAACGTGCTTAAAAAAATTAGATCTTTACATATTAAACCTGTTAATGTCAAACACGAAACTTGTTAAGAACAGGTCGTGTTGTGTCGTGTTAACATATTTTGTGTCAAAATTTGTCAACCTTAGTTGATGTGCATTAAAAAAATTGTATCTTTTCATATTCAAAGTAAACCCTTTAAATTTTATGTTAAGTATAAAACTATTTAATGAACCTTAAATATAATATAACTAGATTATAACCCGCGTGAAACGCGGAAAAAACCTATAAAAAAATTACACTTGTACGTATAAAAAGCTAGCACAGTGGTATAATAAATACTTAAAAGCTATTAAAAATGACAGAATAATAAATGAAATAAGAATAATGAAAATAAACCAGTTATTTTTTTCATAAATCAACCATGGTATAAATATAATTTCAAAGACTAAGGTTTGACAGTGGTTTCTCATCCACCTGACAAGTGATTTTTAGTTTTATGAAGTATCACAAATGATTATATTTTTGAAGATTACAACGTACGCTTTTTCCCAATTAAATACGTATAGTATAAAAAGTTATAAGGATTCATAGTATCCACAAAATAATTTGATACACAAATAGTAGTGGTTTTGTGGAAGCCCTATGATCCACAAGCATATAATCTTCATCTCCTTTTATTGAAGCCATAGCGAAGTTATTGATTTCCCTAAACGCACCCTTAATTAAAGAGACACTCGAATAGGACAATTTTTGGGTTGTACTTATGCGTTTGCTTCCAGAGTAAGACAACTTTAACCCGAATGTTCTAAGATTCCTTGGATGCATCGATGTCAGTCATTCTAGCGAACACAACTTGACCTGCCATGATATTGTATATAGTGATATGGAAGCAAATATGTATTTTTTTTATGTTAATGCGTAGTTGATGTATAATATTCACACATTTTTCATATCACGATAATGACTCTTTGTCACAATATCTTCCATGAGCTTATTCAAATGATACACTGTAAACAATAACAACCCTATTTTTCAACCTTAATCATATATAATCAAGTGTGTATAGTTATACTTCATAACATAAGGTTAATTTAAACCATAATCCAATACAAATTTATTTGTTATTAATTATTTGTAAGAAAATCAAATACGAAAAAAAACTATAATGGAAGATGGATCATCAAAATAAAATTAAAAGAAAAAATAGATGATGATGTGAATCAAAAAGGGTATAAAAAACTTAGACATATTAATTTTGACATGATTAGGAGAATATTAAGTAATAATATGTATTGTTGGAACGTTTAATCCATAGTTGAAGTACTAAAAAAGTATTTGATTAAAGATTGAGTTAATGATGATGTCATCATCTTGATCTAAGGGTGAAGAAATAAGAAATAAATTTAATAAAGGATCAAGATTAATCCATTTTTGAATTAAGGGTTCTCTTTTAATATTTATTAAAGATACTTAGGGATTCATTTAGCAAAATCCCTAAATTATAAATAATAATATTTTTTTGTTTTAATTATTATTTTAAATAACTGATATCTTCATTAGACATTACTAAAATACTAAAAATGGATATAATGTTTATTTATAAAGTTAAAAATCTAAATTTTTATATACAATTTAAATGTTTTATAACGTAATATAGATATAGTGAAATTATAACTGCTACAATGAGTCTAAACTTTAAAGGAAAATAAATTAATTTTTCCCGCTAAGCATGCCTCTTTAACATAGACTTAGTTCTATTTTTTAAAAGTGAATTTTATTTGGAATTTCAAATTTGACAACGAAAAGTGTGACATTGAAATTTTTACTATATTTATGATTAACCTAAAAAAAATATTTTTTTAAAAATAATTTATTTAATTTAAACCCCCATCAATTGATACTCAAGCGCCACTACTTCTTCCCCCATTTATCTTCTTCTTTCCTTTTGTGGATATCACACTCAAATTCACACCACCTGCAAATAATTCACTCTCATGTGGTTATCTTGCCACTCTCCTCAACAACAACCACACTTTCCACTCCCCAATACGCGCCACCACCAATCTAACACGCGCCGCCCCGCCTCCCTCACTTTCCCCCCTTCCACCACCACAAACCACCTAATCCAAACCCTGTGTAAAAAAAACCAACTAAAACAAGCTATCCAAACACTCACCCAAGAACCTAACCCATCTCAACACACTTACGAACTTTTAATCAAGTCTTGCGCCATTGCGAACTCGATATCCGATGCTATTATAGTTAACCGCCGTCTTACAGAAGACGGGTTTCACGATGACCCGTTTCTGGCAACTAAACTTATTGAAATGTATTCAAAATTGGGTTATATCGAGTATGCACGCCAAGTGTTTGATGAAATTCCTAATAGAACTATTTACGTTTGGAATGCGTTTTTTCAAGGTTTGATACTTTTAGGACATGGGTTAGATGTGTTTGGACTTTTTCGGGTTATGAATATAGATGGTGTTAAGCCAGATAGGTTTACTTATACTTATGCGTTGAAGGCGTGTGTTGCGTCGGATAGTTTAGTTTCTTTGTTACCGAAAGGGAAAGAGATACATGGACATGTTTTGAGACATGGGTTTGAGAGTAATGTGCATATTATGACTACTTTGGTTGATATGTATGCTAGGTTTGGGTGTGTGGCTGAAGCGGGTTATGTTTTTGATGAAATGAAGGTGAAGAATGTGGTTTCTTGGAGTGCGATGATTGCTTGTTATGCTAAGAATGGGAGAGCGTTTGAGGCCGTGCAATTGTTTGGTGAAATGATGGTTGAAGTTGATGACTTGACTACGCCGAATGCAGTGACAATGGTTAGTGTTCTTCAAGCGTGTGGTGCACTTGCGGCTTTAGAGCAAGGTAAGTTATTGCATGCGTATATACTAAGAAGAGGTTTTGATTCTGTTTTGCCGGTTGTTGCATCTCTCATCACCATGTATGCAAGATGTGGTGATCTTGAAGTGGGACAACGTGTTTTCGACCAAATGGTTAAGAGAGATGTTGTTTCTTGGAATGCTTTGATCTCAAGTTATGGGATGAACGGATTTGGCAAAAAGGCAATTGAAGTTTACAATGAAATGATTTCTAACAAAATTGCTCCAAGTCCTATAACGTTTGTGAGTGTTCTAGGAGCTTGTAGCCATTCAGGTCTTGTGGATGAAGGGAAGATGTTGTTTGAATCTATTAGTAAAGATCATAACATGCGTCCTTCGGTTGAACATTATGCTTGTATGGTGGATCTTCTTGGTCGAGCGAATAGATTAGATGAAGCAGCCAAGATTGTACAAGATATGAGGATGGAACCTGGGCCTAACGTTTGGGGCTCTCTTCTAGGGTCATGTAGGATTCATTGTAATGTTGAGCTAGCCGAGAGGGCAAGCAAGAGGCTTTTTAACCTTGAACCTACAAATGCAGGAAATTACGTGCTTTTAGCTGAGATTTATTCAGAGGCTCAAATGTGGGATGAAGTGCTGAGAGTGAAGAAGCTGTTGCAGAGTCGTGGACTTGAAAAGAAATCAGGATGTAGTTGGATTGAGGTGAAGAGAAAAATATACTCATTTGCATCTGTCGATGAGTTAAATCCACATGTTGAACAACTTCACGCCTTTTTACTCAAATTGTCAATGGAGATGAAGGAACAAGGGTACAGGCCTGATACTAAAGTCGTCCTGTATGATGTTGATGAGGAAGAAAAGGAAAGGATTTTATTGGGTCATAGTGAGAAATTGGCGGTTGCATTTGGGCTGATTAATACTTCTAAAGGAGAAACAATTAGGATCACAAAAAATTTACGGCTGTGTGAAGACTGTCATTCCGTTACGAAGTTTGTGTCTAAGTTTGCTAATAGAGAGATTCTGGTGCGTGATGTCAATCGCATACACCATTTCAAAGACGGGGTTTGTTCATGTGGGGATTATTGGTAATGTGTGTAAGCAGCTAAGCATACTCAGCTCGCCATCTTTATAATGAACATGGGATTCTTGTTTATAGAATTTGCAGCAAAGGGATTATACATGTACAGTTGCTAGTTGATCAAACAGAGTTTTATAAATGATGAATTGTTATTTTTCTAAACCTTTTCAACAACAGTAAGTACAGTGAGAAATTTAACTCATATTGTAACTATGGTTTAACCATTATAAACAAATCGATACATATGGTATCATATTTATCACATTTTTAGCATTAGGTTGCCGGAAGTGTGTGCCTTCTCCAGTTCACTGCACAGTCAACGAGCCATCTTGCTTCATTCTGAGTAAATTACTCTCAATGTTCCGTAGCACGGGTTTGTAGCTGCAATTAGTGACTCATATGTGAACATATAGATATTTTACAAATGAGAAATTTTAAATTAAAAGGTTGGCTAATTGACTAGTAAAAGAAGAATAAAGGGCGTAAAGAAGAGCTTACAGGCGAGCAAGACCGTTGTAGGCTTGAATGGATTGTTGGAGCTGGGCTGAGAGCTGCAAAACCTCGGCAGACAATGTCTCAGACTTGCTCTGTTCTTTAGCAAGTTGACCCTGCATAGATTATTGTGGTGCTTGTTAGAGGGGGCAAATGGGTATGTCATGTAACGGGTCAAAACAGGTAAATTTTAGTCGGGTTGGTTGAGTCGATCTGAAACATGGGAAATGTTTGTAGTAATAAGCTTTGGGCTACTTCCGAAGTATTTCATTTTTATCTGATCCTTCTATTCAATCTGTTTGACTTGTTAAAGATAAAAATAAAAATGAAATGCAGCAAATCGACCCACTCAGGCACTCATCGATCAATACTGAAATTGCCACTTATAGTGTTTTTCAGCAGATAATTAAAAAAGCACAAATGACATATAGAAAAACTGATGTAAGTAAAATCAGAAATACGCAGCTGAACTCCTATGTAAATGTGTGAAGCACTGCATTTATGCATATATCTGTGTATGTGTACGATGTATGTGCATTTGAATGTCTGCACGCACGCATGGACAAAGATCAGACCATCTTGAAAAGATTATATAACTAACCTTTAGGGATACAACTTCAGTAGTATGACCCTCACTCCCAACTTCTTTGTTTGATTCCAATCCGTGACTCTCATTCACAACAGGTATACTAGCTTGTTCTGTTCTTAACTTATCTAACATGCTACGGAGATCAGCGTTTTGTTTTAAGCAGTCTTTTACCTACATAGATCACACGCAAGACTTGTTAGATAATGTGATTCACCTGTCAGAGCTGTGAAAAAGTGGGAGGTCGGTTAACAAATCAAAAGTACTAATTTTTTTTGGCATGAGTTGTGGTCCAAAAAACTTAATGTTTAAAAAAAATTTAGCATCTTATACAGGATCATCAAAATTATTATATTCTTTCTGATTGAAATGATTTAAGAGGTGTATGCATTAAAATACTCTTTCGGTGACTCATGACTCGTTTGCTATCTAATAGCATCTTTCAATTCTTACCTGCGGAACTGAACTGTTACAGAGATAATATAACCCGAGTTGACCCATCCATACATAAATGAGTCAAAATTGCCAACCTAGTTTCTTCAGACTAGCATAAGTTTACGAATAAGAGTTTGTAACTTGTGTGTTTTACCTGATTTTCCCAGTGTGCCAACATGCCTGTTGCCTCTTGATAAGCTGACGATAAGGTAGAATTTTCCTCGAAGAGCCTTTCTAGCTCGGAAGATTGTGAGTCAATCTGTCAGAAATTAACATCAAAATTTCATGCTTCATTCAAGGATGTAAATAATGGCGAAGTAAGCCAAAAGTTGAACCTCCAATAGTAATTTTTGTCTGCTGCTCTCCAGTCTCTCAACAACTACTGCCATATCATGCAACTGCTTCTCGAGTCTCTCTTTGTCTTCCTACAATCATCAGATACGTATTAAGAATTTAAATATACAGTTGTGGCAAAATTATTATTAGAGAACTATATGACAATGTAGATTTTATATCCAGCAATATCTGGATCATCAAGTAGTGCATTTAGTGGTTAGGATAGAAAACCCCTAAGTTCTATCTGAAACTATAGGGGCTTAAATTTCTGTTCTTTTCCTTACCATTGTTAACTGGGCTCCTCTTTCAGCAGTTCCTGCATTACACAGTAAATTGACAAAAAAGAAAGTCACTAGTAGATTTGAGAGAATCAGTCAAGAGAGCTATTAAAGACTGAATCATTAAAGGGGATCAATTTCTGCACATGAAAGTTTACAGTTAAGAGATAGACTGCAATAAGTTTTAACAGTGGTGTACGGACACAAAAAATATTATTTAAACATGAGTCCTCGGAGTTAAGAAGATAACCTATAAAGTGGAAATAATATCCTTTCTTCTATAAAAGGTCATTCTGTAAACCACATCTTACATTTCCAGGTCTTTTTGGATCAGTGCAATGCTAAGTTATTTCATGCTAGTTTTCTGTTATTAGGCCTTAATATTGATATCATCCATAGTAGATTTTGGTTCACATATTCAATTTGGACCATCCTCGAATTTTCTGTTGCGAGGGCCAAGGCTTGTAGGCTATATTTCCTATACAAGTTTTGTCAACCTGGTGTCTCAGACAAGTCCTAGTCCATCGGTGCTTTCGCTTATTATTTCAATAATTCAGCAATTGGGAAATCAGGTAACAGGCACATTTGTTCAGCCATTTGGTCGTCTGACGATAAGTCCATAGGCTTCGGCTGAAGTTATGGCCTTATGGAGCACCTATGTTTTAGTCGAGCTCAAGTCATGTTTAGTTTCAGTGATATGTCTATGGTTTATCTTCTCAAGTTTTAGATAGAGATGCATAGTTTTGGACAATGTAATGAGAAAACCTTTTTGCAATAAATGAATAAACTTTCATATCCTCTACATGGAAGCAGACAAGATTTGGACTGCAACCCAACCACACATACAATTAAGACATCCAACCATATGAAGGATATAAAATCACATGTCCTTACTTCTCATGAGCTTAAAACTGCTAAATCAGATATAAGTTTCACATTCTTAACATATGTGACATGATTAATTTTTGCACACCTACACTTTAGGCAGTTCACTGTCACTTCAAAACCATAATTGCAGGTAAATTGATACTGTAGTAAACTATGCATTTTATCAACAATTTCTATATGTAATGTAATGGTTACCTGATGCCTCTCTGGACATGGCAGCTAGCTTTTCTTCCAACTCTTCTTTCTCGGACATGATGGCAAATATCCTCATTTGCTCCTCTGCTAATTGTTGTTGTTCCTGCCGCCTCAACATTCCCTCTTGACGCCTCAACATTGACTCTTGCTATTTAATAATAATTATCATATCATTTATCAGAAGTGATTCTTATGTTCTTATTTCTTTTAAGGATTCAGCTAGAAAGTCTTTTTAAGTTCTAACCTCCAGTTGGGACTTTAGATCGGCAAGCTCCTTCTCAATATGTTGCAAATGATCTGGTGGACCTCCCCTGGAGGACATGGCACCACGATCACCATCCATTGCTTGTTGTTGTAGCGAATTTAATTCTGCTCTAAGTGCAGCCGCATCTTCTTCAGCCTATTTCAAAAGAAGTTTTATAAACAATAAACATCCTTCGAATTTTAGAAAGAGCACAAACTATCATATTGTAGTTGATTTTCTTACTCGATATTGCTCTTGTTCAGCTTCCTTCAGACGCTTCTTAAGTACTCGAACCTGTGCTGAAAAGTCCTCCTACACTGACACACATTTGTCAATCCTAGTATAAATCATAATGAAATTTTAATACAACTAAACAAATAATTCAAAAGATCTAGAAACCTTTGCAACAACTGCTGCATCCTTTTCCATAGCTACATCTTTAAGAGCTCTTCTCAAAGAGGGTACAGTATTTTGTTCCTGCAATTATTGCACAACACCAGGTACATATGGAAGGTTTCATATACATTAAATTAAAGATATACTAATCTCAATCAAACACACGGACATTTATATTGTTAAAATCGTAGTTTTCAAATACAAGACATATGATGTTATATATATATATATATATATATATATATATTTTCAACAATACATACCAGGTCATGTACACGCTTCCGAAGCACATCATTCTCCGCTTCATTGGAACGAAGCTGAATCACAATTCACATAAAAGAAGAAAATAAGCCGTCTTGACATCATCAATCACTACATAGAAAAACGGATTCAACAAGAATGTACCACAATGCAAAGGGCTATATACCTCGGAGCTCAACTTTTTATTCTCTTCATCCAATTCCACATTCTTTTTCTGTAACTCTACTAGCTGTGCCACTAATCCACTAATATCACTCTGCAACGAAATTTATCAAAACAACACACGCAACTCAATTTTTTCCTATTCCCAATGAATACGAATAACAAAACCAAAATCTCAAACATATTCTGCCTAACTGTAGATAATAAAGGGCTAAGTACACCAACACATCTTCACCTTGTCAGGTTCTGCTATCGTGTGGATCAAACTTCCAAAACGTCTATCGTTTTATCAAATTTCAATATCATTGCTTTTTTATTCTACGTATCAATTGTATATATCTAACCTCTTCTATCGTTATGATGACGTTACAACTTACATGGCTGTCACATCAACAAAATAACCGCTTACCAGATGAAGTTTCATAAAATACAATAGACACTTTGAACATGTGATCCACACAACAGCAAAACGTGACAAATTCGATACATTTTTTACGCACTTAGACCTAGAATCAAATCACAAATGCAAAAAATTTAACTAAAAAGAAAACCTCTGATATTCCACTTCCGCTAGATGACTTTTTGATTCCAAAAACCTCTGATATACAACAGATGAGAACACATATCAATTAGAAACATATACAATACATATATAGATACAGATATATAGATATAGATAGATATATGTATGAAATATGCAAAATGCAATCAAATTGGTATAAAAGAAATGTTGTTACCGGTAGGATTAGGAGGTAAAGTGAGATCAGGACCAGATGCAGTTTTGCTTATTTTCTGAGCTGCTCTCTTTTGACGGATTTCTTCTAACTATTTACATTTTTATTATAATAATGAATCAAAAAAAAGATTGAAAGTATGATTTGTGACATAAATGGAAATTTTAAGAAATTAGAATAATAATAATGATACCGTTCGGCGACCGAGAGATGCATGATGAGACGCCATTCGAGTTTTCTGGCTTTGCCGGCCAACGACGGTGGTGTATGGTGGCAAAGCCAGAAAAATGCTGATTTAATAACTGAATCTGGTGGGATTAGGGAAAGAAGGTGATGATTATGTATTAATTTGTGAGAGAATATGAACAAGATCGTCTGGGTGGTGTAGTCGGTTATCACGCTAGTCTCACACACTAGAGGTCCCCGGTTCGAACCCGGGCTCAGACATTCTTTTTTTTTTGTTTTGTTTATATTAATAATATTTTTCATTTAACTTCTCTTTTAAAAGTATACTATAAAAATATAAATATAAATTACATTATAAAATATTTTAAACCCCACGATATCATTAGTCCATTACATTAGATGATTAGACAGCAAAATATCCACACAATACTATTATGAAAAGATTGTTGATAGTCGATACACATTGTTAGACAACATTATGATAGGCTATTTTCATTTACAACCCAACCTAACAGGATTATTCAATAAAAATCTACTTCTTTTTCTTATATCCATCCAACCCAATTAAAATTAATTTTTACACCCTCATTAACAACTCAACCAAAATAAATTTTTAATTATTAAATAAACTAAACTAAACTTTACACACCCACAAAATAAAATCATATCCACACTATATTATTGAAATATTAATAAAATAGCCAAACATCAGTTGGTCACACAAACAAGTAGTAAGAAAAAAAAATTACCAACCGAACAAAAAAAATAATATGACGATGAGATGGCATTATGTGTACAATGCATAACATGTCATTATGACTTACAAAACAACCGTTGCTTCTAAATAAACATTTATTAAAATTGATAATATGAAAAAAAAAAAAACTTGAAATCAATTTGTATCTATGATACGCCAAAGTAGATAAATGTTATGAGTTTTGTCATCAATTTGTCTATATAACATAAGAGTGTCTATTCATACACTTAATTTTTCTTAGCAAACATCACATGTAACATTAATATAGACTTAACATCGCATGTATCATTATGTATAGACTTATACTTGACTTATATTGCTTAGGTAACCATCTGTATGTCAAGTATGGGTCTATACATGTCGTATAGGTGATGTTTAAGCGACTACTTACACGACACTACAGGTTTTTATGCCAAATATAAACTTATACGATGCACGTCAAGTATCGGCCAATATGTACTGTGTAGAAAATGCTTATTTCATCAATTCATCATCAAAGCACGAAAATATTATTTCTATCAAATAACGAAAGGGCATGCCATTTTATATTTAAATTTAAAAAATTAAAAATAAAACTAACAATGGAACGACAGGCCATGTCATCCACACGTGCAAAGCAACAAGTCGGGTATCACAATACACCAAGTACAACAAATAAATGAACGTGTATGTATATATGCCTCTCAGTCACGAGCTCGGATTCCTTTTCTTCTCTATTGTATTGTATATTATATATTGTGTGACAGTCTGTTTCCCCCCACTCTCTCATGTAATTCGTCTGTATCTATCGATATATATATATATATATATATATATATACATCTCACCGCCTTCTGAATCTCATCTCCCTGCTCTCCGATTCCATGGATTCCGTCATTGAAACCGCCTGGACTGTATATTCTCTATTCTTCATCCTTCCATTTCTTTCTTTTTTGCCCTAATTTCCATCTTTCTTTCTCTTTCTCACACACATCTATATCTATATGTCTATATATATATATATTACTTTCTCTTTTCCGATGAACTACTTACTTCATGCGGCATTTTTTTGTTATTTATTTGAATTTAAATATATTCATATGTTTATAACTACTATAATGAAGCTTTTTTTTTTTTTTGCAAATGATATTTGAATTTTAGTCTCACACACACATATATATATAGAGAGACAGTTTCCTTATTTCGAGAACATTTTTTTTATAGAACAATACTTAAATAATATGTTTGTTCACATGTTTTTCTTGTTCATTCATGTAAAATGATATAAAAAAGTATGTTGTAGGAATTTTTTTAAAAAAACCTTCAAAATAGCCTTTTGTGAACTTATAAATGAATATGTTCACGTTTTCATTCACATGTTAACAAATGAGTATAAATAAGGTTTTGAAAAATATTTTATTCTACAACATGTATTTTTATAACGTTTCACATGTGAATGAACAAAAAAAAATATGATCCAATACATAATAAGAGTTCTCAAGGTTCTTACAAAAAATGAGTTCTCAAAATAAGGCTCCTCTATATATATATATATATATATATATCAATGCATTTATGTAATTCAGTAATTGTAATATTAAAAAATCAGTGAACTCTAGGGGAGAGATGATAGGTTTGTGTAACAAACAGGATCGGATTTAAGCGGTAGGATAATAGTTATAACTGTTAATGTAATCATTGTGAATGAATATTAGTGGCTTTCATTAGTTAATATTAGACTTAAGAGATCTATTGTTGGAGAGATTATGCCACTTTGAAATGTTCATATATGAAAAGTGTAATAAAGAGTTGAAAGGAATGGTTTGAGGTCCCAATTGCTAGATCGGTCACTGATATTGAATAAAACAACTATATGGACCCTAGGACGCAGTATCTATTGTCGTCTAGTTTTTGTTTTTGTGTTTTTTTTGTTCAAATTTGTTTTTATATATTTTTTAGTTTTTCTTGCTTTGATATCTTTCCGGTCATATCGGTACAACCAGTGTGTGATGCGTGAGGAACTTGTTGAACTTTCTCAAGATATGCTTCAGTAACATGCAATTACTTGATTATTGTCAAACATTTCGATATATGTTAATATCTTGCAAAAACTAGATATCTGGTAGGTCAATATTTTATGTTAACGTCATTTGGATGTTTAGGGTCAAATAGATTATTCAATAAAACGTGTGTGGCTTGCTGTAACCAGTGAATAACATAATCCTTGCAGTTATTTGAAATCTAAAATGCACACTTTATATTAAGAACGTATAGTATATATTCCCCAACCTTAAGCTTCTAGTCTAAACTCTGTAGTCAGTATCATGGCAATCCCATCACGCCTGTGAATAAGAAATTACAAAATGTTGATGTGAAATTTGTAGCAAGTCATCATGAATTCTTTTATATTTGACCAAACTGTCACAAGGTTGATTACGGATTACTAGAAGTTGTCTCTATGAGAATGGAGATGATAGTTGTGCATTAAGGCTTTGCATTCGATACACAGTATTTTCGATAGTTGACATCATCCATCTAGAGCAAACACCAAGTATTTTAGATGCACAGTTTTTTTACTGACGTAAACCTTGATACTCTTTTGGAACAGTGAGATAGAGGATTTTTGTTGACTTGTCTTTGCTATCTGTGTTGCAGTATCTGATTACTCACTTCAGTGACTTTCAGCTGGCATGTGTTGGTAGCTTTATTCTTCATGAAGCCGTATTCTTCTTATCAGGACTTCCATTCATATTCATGGAAAGGGCAGGATGGTTCAAAAAGTACAAAATTCAGGTTTTGATTTCTCCTATAACCTTTGATCAATATATAATAGATTTCTGTACCAAATGTGGGATTTAAAATATCACTGTTGTTTATGTAAGTCGTTTGCTCAAGATACCCTTTCACATATATTAACTGCACCCATTTTGTTTTTATCTTTAACTAACAAAATATTTTTGCAGGCCAAAAATAACACTACTGAAGCTCAAGGGAAATGTATTACTCGCCTACTGCTGTATCATTTTTGTGTCAATCTACCTGTTACACTTGCCTCTTATCCTGTCTTCAAATTTATGGGAATGAGAAGCAGTCTTCCACTGCCGTCCTGGTATTTACAGGTTCTTTATATGCTACTGCTTTAGTAGATCACTGTATGTACTAGAGTTGGCAAGATGGGCTGCTCTAATGGGTTGGGTAACAGATGGGTCCAGGTGGGTTTGGGTTGAACAGCCATTTTAGTATGAGGAAATTGACTGACCAACATGTCCTTAGTATTTCATTGATGTGTTAATCATGATTAGAAAGACAATATAGTTAGAAGAATAATCTAAATATATAAATAAAACTAGCCTTGTACCCGCGCGATGCAGCGGGGCATAGGAAAAAAATGCTGGTTAAGTAGCGGTACCCGCGTGATATCCGGATCACCGTATCTATGGCTATGTGTGTTTTAGACGGCGGGAACGGCGGTTTTTGGGGGCGGTGGCTATGTGTGTTCTAGAGGGAGGCGGTTCTCAAGGGATGTATGTGTGTGTTTTGTTTCGGGGGATGTATGAGTATGTTTTTTGGTATAATATGTGAGCAGCTTCCGGGGAAGGGAAGGGAGACAAATTAAGGTTTTCCTAAGGGTATTTTCGATATTTCAAGATTAAAGTGTTTGGTGGTAGTGTAAATTAAAAGGGTAAAATAAGGAATTTAAAGGTAGAGTGTTTAATTTGGAAGGGGGTAGTTTGTTTATATAAGGAGTATAGATAACTTAGGAGCATGTATGCATCAAGTCTGACTTTATGCAACTTCCAACCCATTTGACCCATTTTCTTTTTGCTAACTCTGTTTGCTTTACTCATATGATCTACTTGAGATAATACTTGGCCCTCAATCGACTCGTTTATAAGTAAATACGTCGAAAAATTGCCATCTCTATTATACTTCCCCCGGTGTTACTGGATCATCAACACCCTACTTTCAGAAAGTATATACTTGTATTTTGTTTTACTTCTATACTTAATAGAAGTCATGTTCTTCTGTCTCTTTCTTATACCTCTTTGTGTATCTTATCTGGGTAAGTTATTCATTTGCTTTTCTACTATACAGGAAAGTTATATCAACTCAGATTCTGTTCTACTTCATTGTGGAAGATTTCATATTCTATTGGGGACACAGGATTTTACATACCAAATGGCTGTACAAGCACATCCACAGTGTCCATCATGAGTGCGTGTGTTATTATATTCTAATCTCTGTTGCATTTTGATATTTTTCTATGCTATCAATATTGATAAAATATCACCTGAAACAAATGACTGATCAAAATCTCATAAGTCATACCTGTTTATTGGTGGGTCAAAATAGGATTCTTTTTGGTAAGGTTGAAAATTGTCTGCTCAGATTCGTTGACCAGAAAACTACTGTCTAAATTGTGAAATTATTTTTATAGATAATTAGCGTGTTGAATATGATAGAAAACGATACTATTTGAAGACTATATTATTAATGAGTTAACTGAATAAACAGATTTAGGAGGCTGTTTCCATTCGGTATAATTTTGTGTGATGTTTGACCTGCTCCTTTTTAGCTAATTTGTTTTTGTTTCAATCATTTGACCCATTATTGAAGGGTGGTGATCCTTACATAATAATTTTTGCCATACACCTACATTTTTGTGTATGGCAAAAATGTTTTGTGTAGGGATCATTATTCATTACCCATTATTCAATATCGAATCACCTGAATCGACCCATCTATAATTAATTTTTCAAACATGATACCTTTAAGTGATACGTATGGTGTCTGGTTTACAGATATGCAACGCCTTTTGGATTGACTTCTGAATATGCGCATCCGGCTGAAATTTTATTCCTTGGGTTTGCTACCATTTTTGGGCCTGCTATCACAGGGCCTCATTTGATAACCCTTTGGTTGTGGATGATGGTGAGAGTTTTGGAGACAGTTGAGGCACATTGTGGTTACCATTTCCCCTGGAGCCTCTCAAATTTTCTGCCTTTATATGGAGGGTTAGTAACCATAGTTTGTATTTACCACCGACTGTCCATATTGGATGATAATTTTTTTTTTTTCTTGGAAATCCTTAGGTCTGATTTTCATGATTATCATCACCGGCTTATCTATACCAAGTCAGGCAACTACTCGTCAACTTTTGTCTACATGGACTGGTAAGGCTCAATATGGTTATCTGATTAATGGCGCATTAGTTAGTTTTTATCTTTGCATAACCATGTTATACTTCTGATTATTAAAGGTTAAAATCAAATTAGGTATGCACCCATCTTTAATAGGTATATACAAAAAAAAAAAAAAACTATTCCAAAAGGAAGTCTGTCAAATGGATCGAAGTTGTTCAAAGTGTAGTCTTAGTGTATAAGATATTAAGATCTTAAACCAGTATCTTTAAAATTTAGATTATTATTGAAATGGCGGGCGTAATCACTATTTGTACAAAGAGATTTTTTTTTTAGAAGATAAGTATTCCTGGTCAATCCAACCCAACCTGTATACCCAGACCTTTTTGGCGCATTTATATTTTATTTGATGGTCTTATTTAGATCTTTTTATCAGGATATTTGGTACAGACCACGGCTACAGAAAATTGAAGGCACTGAAAAGTGAAGAGGTAGCCGAGTGTAAAGAGAACTAATAGAACAGAATAGAGGAGGATTGTCGACTTCCCCAAGTATGTCCAATGTGCAATGATTAAGGTAATCATTTTGATCCACCACTGCTCACTGTGTGATTGATTTGTTCATTACTATTGTAGAATCATATCAAACGTATTTCTGAGATGAGTGAACTCGATTTTGAATTTTGGGTGTTTTTTTTTTTTGTTATTATACATGTGCGTATGAAGTTCATCATTTGGAGACTTATACTACTCCTCGCCTCTATTTGAAGATTATTGGTGACAAATTGGTCCATTTGAGTCGTATAAGAAAAATATCTTGACAGTCAACCTATCTGATACAACCCAATTGAGCCATGAACTAATTTGGTTTTTGTTGGCAAACCAGCTCATTTGATATCATTTTGATTACCTTGTTTTGCCACGTCTAATTATCTAGATAATAATTTAAAGACTATCCACCTTTTTTGAGGGGCATTAGTGTATATTCTTTTGGATTCTAAGTAGAGCTGTAGAGGTGGCAAATAGGATGGTTGGGTAACATGCCAAAATGGGTTTGGTTGTTTGGGTCAAAACAAATCGTTCCGGGTTGGGTAGCCCGTCACCCGTTATTTTCTCTCGCTGCTTCTAATTTTGTAAACAATAATGTATCTGAGCCTGATTACAAAAGTATCATAATATGTAATAATATTATGATTGTTTGGTATTAAAAGTTCCAAAAAGTTGTGTGCATTTGAATTCATTTTAGGTGAGTTGTCGACTTTTTGAGCCATGTGACCAGTTACCATAACTAATTTCTTCATTTCACTTGCTGAAATCCTTCACAATAAGGCATAATTGTACAATTCGGTAGTTGTACAATTTTGAGCGTGTTTGACCGAGTTAACACTAAGCTCACCAAGTTTTGACCAAACCAATTTTTGGCATACTGTGGATCATTGACGTTGTAGCCAGTAGTCCACGATTACTTGGCCTTGTAATCCTACTTTTACAACGCTGCAATAAGGTATACTTGAACTGACTAAATTTTTTATAAATGGACACCTATGAAATGTGTCTCTGATCAAGCTTTAAGTATTACTTACCGCCAGGATCATATCATAAATAATGAACAAGAATATCAAAAAATTTAGAATTTCAGACTAATAAGAATCACCCAATCATTTCATATTTCATGCAACGCCTAAGCGTGATCGTTGTAACATTCTTGTTGTCCAGATTCACTATATCACAACATTCTCTTCTAGCTCCCTCCTGAAAACAAACAAAAGAAGATTAAGAAATAAACATGAAAATAGATATGTATAGTGCTCACCATTTTATGTCTCTTCACTGGAGAGATCACTATAATCTTTTCCACATAATTTGCCGATCTGGTCCCATTCACCAAGCAAGGCGACAACCGCCGTGGAAATTTCCGAACATAACTTGTCACCACCTGCTCGCGCCTTCCTTCATAATCGGTTTCCTCCACGGAATCAAAATAAAAGTAATGAGGAACTTTACATGGATCCGCCTTTGAAACATCCCTAGTATTCATCATGAAAGCAGGATGCGCTCCTTTTCGCCACTCAACAAACGTCTGTATGGGTACTTGTAAAAGGCTTGGTGTCATGTATGTCTCGTATATATGCAGAGAGTATCCCCAAGACAAAGAGTAACTCCAGTTTTTATGGTTGTCATAGCAAATGCTTTGTTGGAGTAGCCTTGACTGGTCTATTTTTGCTGCTTTCATTAGCTGTTTCAGTGATTGGGGGCGGTCCATGGCAGGGAATATTGGTTGTACGGCATCAAGGTGGTGGAGAGAGACCAAAGGAGTCTGAGGGTGTGCTGATAAAAGACCTGATATGTTTCCGTGTAGATCAATCTGCATCAAAAAGGTCTAAAAAGTCAGGATAGGAATTGTGACCTTTTCTATAATAGGATAGAACCTTTCTCTAAACAGCTCTATAGTGTAAAGGAAATTTACCTGATGAAAGCCCTTTTCTTGGGTAAGTGAAACCCCCAGATCAGCCACACAAGATTGCACAATATGATCGCTTCCATGAAGATCTCGATACTTTACAAGACACACATCTAAATTCTTGGCCAAAGCCTCGGCTAGAGGGTAACTCAAAGCAAATCCAGCCCCACCAAAACCCATCCCAAATGAAAACTGGCTATTTGATAGGATACTTTCCGCATTCATACCAACGTAATAGTAACCATTGTGATCATATTTGCTTAAAACCTCCACCAAGTTGTCCAAAAAGAATACAGTATCATCATCCGCCATCACATACCACCTCACATCTTTATTCTCTGCATCGAAAGTTTCTTTAATCACCCGTGCAATTCTAAGGGTGAAAGGGACGCCTTTTTGGTTTGCAATCTCATTAGAGATACGTACCAATGGTAAAGTGGGAGACCATGGAAGGAGTTTGATAGGGGCCTTATCTAGAAAGAGGAACCCACGGGTTACGTTTGAGTTCCACCATGATTCAATATAGTGTTTCTTTGTGTCCCAAGTTTTTACAACACCCGCAATGCCAAATATGATATCGGTGAGAGTAGTTTGGGGATTCGAGTATAGGGTATTATGAGTGTTCTTCAAATAGTTGAGATTGAAATTGGGTAATACGATTTGGGTTGTTTTGGAACGAGTATTTGTTAAGAAGATGAATATCAATATTAAGGTGAGGAATAGTGAGATTATGATGATGGATTTGCGTATTCTTCTTGTTCTTGATTTTTTATGGGTTTGTTTAAACATTTTTGGATATGGTGAGGCTAACAAGTGAATTGGTATTGAAGTAGCTCTTCTTTTTTTTTTTAATTGTTGAACAGATTGATATAGCTAACCAAGTTTTTCTTTCTCATTCCTTATGTAGTTTTTTTAGCGAGTGAGTATAGTTTCTTGAAATTAAATTTTATCAACACTTTAAAGTTGGTTTATCATGTGAATATGATAGGTGCAATTCTTGTGTAGTTTTAACATGTTCCTTTAGCAACATTTTTCATGCCATTGTTAATTATTTGGGTAAAGTGAACTCTTTTATTCACTTTTTCATAATGATACGAGACAAAGTTTAATTAGGGGAAAGATGGTCTGAAAAACCAAAATATTCTTTAATCATCTACATTACAATGTAAAGTATGCTACGCTTATTATAGATTCAATACTAATATTAGTTATACCGTGTCAACTTATCAAATGGATGATGATCCGTAGCGACTGCAAAAAAACTTTCGTTGTTGTCACTTTGCAGGGGTATCATTACAGATAAAAAGATCAAGGAATGCTAGTTTCATCTTCAATTTCCTTTTGGTAATTAACCTTTTGTTCTTTACATTTCATAATGATTCGTTACTAAAACTCATGCATGAGTCTCACATGTTTTTAAAGAAAACCGGTAATGATTCCTTTACAAGCTCTAACACGATTTTTGGTAGGCTTTCATTCACAACATATATACCCATATCATTTTTTTTTTCCATGTTGAAATTTGGGTGCAAATGAGTATATATCTAATTACGTTAATTTGAAGTTACTTTAAGCCATGTTTTTTCGGGTGATGAATTCATATAAAACTGAAGAACTAATAATTGTGGATTGTGTGATATAAAGTCCCATATCCTGGAATCTGGATCTCTTTTCTATATTTATATAATAATTGACAATATGAGACCGTTTCAGAATATCTGTTATAAAAGTTTGATTATGAAGTTTTGGAATGTGTGTAAGATTTGTTTTTGAAACTCATTATTATCGACATAAAATCGGTTTACTTTTAAATAGTTTGATTATTTGAATGATTTTAATTCTTCGACTTGTGGCAAAGTTTTATTAAATGCACATCTAAATAGGTTTCACGTAAATTTTTGTATGATAAAAATATGGTATTTAAAAGTCGAGTAGAAAGCAAGTTATCTACACTTTTGTCACAACTCACAAGGTGCATAATATATGATGTTCTTGGCTAAAACCTCAACAAGAGGGTAAATTAAAGCAATTCTAGCACCACCAAAACCCATTCCAAATGAAATAAGACTATTAGACATACTAGTTTCCGAATTCATACCAACATAGTAGTAACCATTGTGATCATATATTCATATTATTTCAATATACCTCCACCAAATTCTCTTGGAAGGACACAGAGTCATCGTCCGCCATAATCTACCACCTCACACTGTTGTTCTCCGCCTTGAATGTCTCCTCAATCACTCGTGCTAGCTATTTTTATGATGCGAGGGACGCCTTTCCCAATCATGGTCTCATTAGAGACGCGCACTGGAGGTTAAGTGGTCGATCAGGGAAGGTGCTGTATAGGGGTTTGATCTAGAAAGAGGAAGCCACGGGTTATGTTTGGGAGCCACCATGATCTGACATATTGAATCCTAATGTGCCTAGTTCTTATGACAACGGGGTAGATTTATGATTTGGGTAGAGAATATTATGGGTAGTCTTGAGTCTTGACATTGTTTTGGTTGTTTGGGAACAAGAATTAGTGGATAAAATCAAGAGCAAGTTCAAGATTTTGGAAAGGAATAATGAGATTATGATCATGGACTTGCATATTCTTCTTGTCTTGGTTTTGTGTTTGGGTTTGTTTGTCCAAACATCATTGAATTAATAAAATTAAACAAGTGGATAATATGTTGAGAAATTTGTTTCATCGTATTCTTCTGGGTTGTAAACGTTAAATTATACTAAGTTGTTTCGAATCTGAATGAATTTTTACAAAGTTCATGCCCTTATAACTGAATAACATATTGCAACTCGGGAAAGAAAAATATGAGATGACCAAAAAACGAGATACATGTGAATAAGTTGATGCTCGAGCTGGTTAAACCAGCATTCGTCCATCAAGGATTCAACTACAATTCACAGTATAAATGGAAGATGTAAATAAAGAAATCTATTAATCATCAACATAAATGGTTTCCTGCTGAAACACTCCCCCGAAAATCTTCCTCACTTCTGCTTTAGACTCTTTTGGTTTGGGCTGCACTGGTGCCACCTTTTTAGCTGCTGGTTTCTTGACCACAGCTTGCTTTGATGGCAAAGTCCTAGCCTTGGCTTGACCTCTGACTGTTGCAATTTGTACTTTAGGCAGCTCGATGGGGTTATTCTTAACTGCTGATGCGAACCCCGAGCTTAGTTTTTCCCATGAGAGCGCTAACCCTGGTGCGCTATCTTGGTCTGGGTCATCTTCAGCTATAGGCTCGGATTTTTCTGTGGGTTTGCTGGCAAGCCTGGCAGTTTTTAATCGGTCCATTAGGTCACTTAATGACTTTCGTGCTGTTGTGCCTCGATCCTGGACGTCTTCATCTACACTTGATGATGAGGCTGGTTCCAACCTTTTCACCTCATTCTCTGCTTTTGCAGCAGCTTTAGCTGCTTTTTCTGCAGCTTTCACGGCTTCCTCGGCCTTGGCCTTTGCAATGGTTTCTGCATAAGCTTGTCGTCTACCGTCCTCAGGAATTACACTAGAAGAAATGCATTTTAGAAAGGGTCAAACCTCATACAGTTATCTGATATTGGGTCAGCGGGTTAGAGATGACAAAATGAATGGCAGGGTTGAGATAATGAAGCTGACCCACAAACATTTACTTTTGAACCTTAGAAAGTTGCTAATGTGATTAACATGGTTACTAAATATTCTAACTTTATATAATGACACGGCCAAGTGATTGGGTATCAAGGTTTCCTAGTATTGGAAATATTGAGGTACCAGTATGGCAGATTGATAAGAAAGATAAAGTTCAGTGGATTAATAATGAGAATCAAATTGTGAATTTTAGTACAAAACAAGCTTGGGAAGATCTTAGAGATAATAGACCAGAGGTTGGCTGGAAAAAGGTTGTTTGGTTTGCACAAATGGTTCCTAAACATGCTTTTATTCTATGGTTAGCTTTACAGGGGAGGTTAATGACTCAGGATAGATTGGAAAAATGGCAGCAGGATGGTAGTTTAAAGTGTCCATTCTGTCAAGAAGTTGTTGATAGTCATGCTCATCTCTTTTTTCAATGTCATTATGCAATGAAAATCTGGGAATGTATGAAGAGTATGACTCAATTGGTGAATATGGGAGTCAAATTGGAGGATTGTATTCAGGAGATTGCTGATAAGATAATGCAGAATAGCATTAGTGTGATTGTAAATAAACTAGTACTGGCTGCTACTGTTTATTATATATGGCAGGAAAGGAATTCAAGGCTTTTCAGGATGGAAAAGAGAAGTGAGGAGGACGTATGCAGAATAATAAAAGATGTTATTAGATTCAAGCTGCTTGCTTTGAGAGTGAAGAAATCTAATAATGTGATGAAAGTGGCTGCAATTTGGAATCTTGTTTGGAAGAATAATGCATTGTTTGCCAGTTAAAGCTGAAGACTGGAAGTATGTCTCTGAATTTAGGCTTTGGTGATTCTAGACTAGTGTGTGCGAAAGGGAATAGAGAGTGGTGTAAGATGACACTTCTTGGTCCCTTTCTAGCACTAGTATGTTGGTTTCTGGTTGTGTTTTCTGTTTTGTATTTGCATTTGAGTCAGTCTGTTAGGAATGTATAGAATGAAATTGTATGAGAATAGATGGTAGAATAGTGCATGGTTATTCCAGTGTGCTAGTATTTGTTTGTAAATACTTTTGTTGATAATACAAATTCACCTTTAAAGTTAACTTTATATAATGACACAACTTATATGTACATCTGCATACACTTGTGATGACTTCCAAAGACCAACTAACCCGTTCCCATTTTAGTTAAATCTTTTAGTTTAACCCATTTGACCCATTAGATATAACTGATATGTAAAGCTGATGCATTAATGGGTAAATTTGTCAACATTATCAGACCATATCTAAGCTATATGACTTATAAAACAAAGCAAAACAAATGCCAATAGCAAGTTTTTTCTTTTTTGTTGCATTTAAATTTTAAACTTTCATACATTACCTGAAAAGTTCGCTCACTGGCTTTGCGGCTGCATCAGGACTTGTAGCAACTTCCACAACCTAACAAATAATTAACCCACTTATGTTGTATAACGAGGTTATTGGCTTATTGCTAGATTTAATCAGTGTTGACCCGAATAGTCATAGCTTTGAGCTGCAAAAATACTTTTTCAACCAAAACATGAAGCAAGATTACATGTAGTCATACAACACTTTTGTTTTTTCAAATTTTCAATATTCCCCAGCCAAAAACTCTATATATATCTTTATCTTTAATCATAGCTAACAGCCTAACACCCAACCCGACCCGTTTTGACTTGTACAAAATAGCAGTCTTGTTTGAACCCATTTCCTGCATTATACAACCTGCCCATTTTGTCATGTCTACTAGTTTTGGACGAAATGGAAAGATTTTGAAACTTTCCTTTTTTTAACATACTTGCAGTTTGAGTTTATACCTTATTTTCCGCCACTTCCGTGTTAGAGAAAACATCTGCCACCAAAGATGCAATCTGAGACTTTGTCACCTATAGTTTTCAGGATTAAAGTTTGGTTAGTTCCTTGAATATTAACACATTAGACTTGCAAATAACTTCAACTCTTGTACTCTTTCTTAACGAAAGTTTTCAAAGATCTAACACTACTTGAATCATAGAACCAATGGCATACATTACATTACATTACTTTGTAGTCGTTTTCCCCGGTGATGCCTTCTGCAGTCACAACAAAGTTGTATGAACTCTCAGAACCATAGTCGGCTGTTAGTTTTGTCTTGATCAGGGTATACTTTACATCCGTTTCAATTAGACCATCAAGAAACTCTTTCAATGTCAAAGGTTGTGTGTTTGAGAACAAGTTGTTAAAGAACAATGAGAGCCCATCTAGTACGTTGTTGGTTGAGGTGAAAGATTCTATGGCAGTGTCATAGATTATGGTGACATGGTTGACACCCGCCAATTGAGCACCTTGAATGAACTGCAGAGCTTCTGTTGTGCTAACTTCTGTGGTTGGACCATTTTCACCTGGACCAATAGTGACTACAGCTTTGGTGGCATTCCCGATTGCCTTTGCTATGGCTTCAGGGTCTTGGAAGGTGGATTCAACAGCATTAAGGCGTTTGGATTCTTCGGTTGAAATAACCTGCAGAGTTTGTGAAAGAGAATTATCGGGAAGAGTTAGGGACATGGTACTCAAAGATCCATTTCTTGGATTTAGACCTAGACATGGAAGCATAAGGAACCTAGTGCCACCCATATAGGAATGGGATTGGATAAAGGTGGCAATGTCGATCTGTTTAGCTATGAATGAGTCAATCAGGATCATGTTTCACTTCTAACTGGTCAAATGAGTAGTACATGAATTCTTGTTAAAACGCAAATGGGTCAAAACTCAAAAGTTACCTGAAGTGTATTTTTATTGCATATACAACATTCACAATCTCATTCTTAATTTATTTTTACATTATATATTATCGAGTAATAACTAACAAAAGTCTAAGTAAAAAGTCTTTCTGGTAAACCTGTCCAAATTACCCTTTTTGGCCCCAACCCTTTTATAACACGTTTATCCGACCCACCTATTTTGCCAACTCTAATCTTAGGGAACTAACATAGCAGTATAGCACCCATGTGTATTAGACAAATCACAAATGAAACCCTCAAGGAATATAAGCATAACAATCCCTTAAAACAATTATAAAGACGCACTTAAAACCCATTTTGATACTTATCCAGTTATCCAGGTCTAGAATCTAAATATACTTGTCCAGATAAAAATGGACAGCCAGAACGAAAGTATATCGCTATTATATAACATTTTCCCTAATAAATAATCATCCAAACATTCAAATTGATAATAACCCAAATTAGTACCTTATAATTAACCGCCAAACGGGCCAACTCCTGAGCAGCACCAAGCTCAGTGACACCAGCTCTAACACTAAAACCTTCCCTTAACAAAGTCTGCGCAATCCGAATTCCAGCCTGCCCAGTAGCTCCAGCAACAAAAACCGTATTCGGGTCCTTACGTTTCCCAAACAACGTCCCACCCGATGCAGACGGGTTACTCATAACGGGTATTAAAGATTTCATATCAGAAACCTTTCCAAAGTCGAAATTGAACTTAAATCGATTCCCATTTTCCACTTCACTGTCTGCACCACCTGCATCAGCTTTCTTGGCACAAGTAATCAATCTTTTCGGGTTTTTTCGAGAAGAGAGACTTGAATGAGTTGTGGCAGTCAGAAGAAATGAATTGGCAGTTAAAGCAGGAGCCATGTTTTGCAGAAAAAAAATGAAAATGTTATCAAAATGTTGGCTCCATTCAATGTGTGAAAACTGCCATTATTAGAAAGAAAGAAAGATTTTGATATAGTACAATATGTATAATAAATGTGTGTATACAATATTGGGTGGGTGTTGATGATCTTGTGTTTGAATATTATCTTTGGATGATTAAGTGTTAGTGTTTTGTTCAATCATGTTGTGCCACGTGTCATAAGTTATCTGATTTTTAAAAGTCTGGTGGCCAGACATTATGAAAAGAAGATACTCCCGGAAAAACAAGGGCACCAAAAATCTCCAACTTATTTTATAGGGCTAATTTTTTTTTTTTAAAGTCTTTTATTCACACAACGTTTTAAAATGACGGTTGGAAATATAACAAGAAATATAAGATTACACTATATCAAATTTACACCAATTCTTTCATGAACTATGGTTATTCTTATCTCTATTTTTATACCAAAGAAAACATGTTGACTTGACCCTATGAATGATGTTGACCCCTACGTTTGAAAATCTTTTGTCGTTTCTAGCATTCCATATTGCCCAACACATAATTGTCAAGATACCTTTGAATACATCTTTCTTTTTCCTAGACAATCCAACATACTCATGAATGTGAACTAGGTCATTGAAATCAAAAGCATAAAAGTTTGTTACCTTAACCCAGTTACAGATCTTGTTCCATACTGTCAAAGCGAGAGCACAACCGCTAAATAAGTGATCAGATGACTCGTCCTCTGTATTGCAAAAAGAGCAGCTACTATCACCCGGGCTGCAGTTTCTGGCTCTTAACGCTACCAGAGTTGAGATCCTATCTAAGCTTGCCCGCCACATAAATATATTGCATTCTTTTGGTAACCACTTGGTCCATTTATAACCGTCATACCTGTTAAAAATCTTCTAGCTAATAAGGAAGTTTTTGACCAGGCCCATGTAACACCCCAAATATTTTAAGATAAAACAAATTAATCCTTTTTCATAGTTTTGACATTAAATTAATTTCCTAGTATTTTATTTTTGGATATGGGGTTAATTTAATTAGAACTTTAACGGATAGCGGGTAAAAATACTCACAAAAGGTGGGATGGGTCGTGGCATCTCCAAAGAGTGCCAGCCATCCATTTGACTTGTGAGTCACTTCCCACTCTCTTTTTCTCTATCTTTTCATGCATTCCTTCCCATTTCTTTCAAAATCAAAGCTCAATTCCTTCAATTCAAAATAGAAACTATAATAATAACCATCACCAATAATCTATATCAAGCAATTTGAAGAGTAAGGGTTTGTGGGTTTTGTGGTGTGGCTGAAAATCCTAAGGAATGTGGGGGAAAAGAAATTGTAACTTAAAATCTTGAATTAATTCTTGGAAGATTGAGGTATTGATTCCTTAACCTAGTTTTATCTCCTTTTTCTCTTGAAATTAGGGTTCTTGGAGATTTCCAATTTCGGGGTTTTGCTAGAAATTTATTATGGATGGATTTTTCTCAATTCCTTAGTTAACCTAGTTGTCATTGAGTTATTTGATGTGTTTGATTATGAAATTGATAAGTTCTTGTGATAATTTAAGAATATGAGAAAAGATGAGTTTTTCTAGTTATTGAAATAGTGATGAAAATGGTAGGTTGAACTACCTATTTGTGATTGTGGGAAATGAAAGTAACTCAATGACAAATGGGTTGGGTTGGGTTTAGAAAGGCTAGTGATTTAGTATGACTAGGTTGAGCTAGTCAAGTTGTGAATGTAAACTTATACATTTTATGATATGATCATAGGTTGAAGCTTGTTGTGCATAGTCGATTAGCCTTATTTTTCCAAGTTGTGAAGGAGGTGAGTATATTTGCATACCTTTATGTATATGTTGGATAAGTTGACTACACATGTTGAAGCCTTTTGTCCATGGTGGTGTTGACCACCATGTTGAAGTTTATTTGTCCATGTGTGGTAATTGATGCGGCGTTAGCCCATGTGGGGCATAGCATTTGTTGAGGCCTAAGAACCTCCGGGGCCTAAGAACCCCGATAGTTGATCTAATGAGGCCTAAGAACCCCGATAGATGATCATGATTATGTTGTTTAGCTTATATGGATCCATATATGTGTTGTTAGTGTACAAGGTGCATATGTAAATGTGACATGACGATGCCATAGGTTACATGTAAAAGTCATTGTACTTTGCCCTCCTTCGTATTCGTAAATGTATGCAAGTATATTCACTAAGCCTTTGCTTATATTTTAGTGGTTTACTCTCTTATAGGTAGTTCCGGAAGAAGGAACTAGTGTGGTTGAGTTGAAAGATTTGTAGAGCTTGAAGTTGACCTTGGCAAGACTTGAAGGTATTAGGTCATTCTTGGATGGATGACTACTTTGGTATTAGAGGCTTAGAAGTCCCTCTCCCTTTGGCTCTTGATACATTTTGTCTTGATGGTCTTGTCTCTGTTAAAATTGAGCAAATGGTCAAGTGTAAGTCTTTTTGGAAGGGTTGTGAATTAAACTTTGGGCCAAAATTATGTCTATTTGGGTAAATGATCCATTTGATGGTCTTCTCGGAATTTGAAACAAGTTATGTTGTAAATTCGTTCAAAATGTGTCTATATTGTTTTTGGTCATCTTTGAAATGTGTTTTATAAAGTTCATGTTGAATTGTGAAGGTTGCAAGTTTGTTCAAGTGTTGGAATGGTTTAGGTTGGCTGATCAGGTGGCTCACTGCGGCGCAGTGGGTGTGGTCTTACCCACTGCGGCGCAGTGGATTCCCACGGAAATGAGTTTTGGTTCCTTCCACTGCGGCGCAGTGGGAGATGTATCGAACCCACTGCGGCGCAGTGGGGCAGGTTCATCTTCTAGCCGAGGATTTCCACTGCGGCGCAGTGGGGTATATATAAAAAAAAACTCTTATGTTTTCGGTTTATCGAGTCTGGTTCTTTCAGCCCACTGTTAACTCTTTAATTCCCCCCCCCCCCCCAATCCAGGTCCAAGTATCTGCAACATTCGAGAGCTTATAATTTTCAAGAATATCTTTCAAGTCCGCCCATTTTCTCTGTATCACCGACAATCTGACTTCTCCACTTCTACTGCCCAGAAAATGCCTCCCCTTGAGTATCATATCTGTCACAAACCAAACATCTCTTGTCTTAAATAATCCTGGAAACTTTTCCTTCAAAGGGTCGTTAGGGAATCCAAGCAATATGGAAAAATTTGAAAAAGGGTAATATTATTGAAAGAAAAAAGGTCTAATGCTTATTCTGTGTTGATTTGCTAGGTAAAACATCTTAGGCCCAAGAAAAAGTTTGAAAATTACGAGTATAACAGTTCTCATAAAAGTAATAAATTGTTCGGTTAGGACTAGTATAAAATTAGACCTCAATGGATAAAATAATAAAATTATCTAGTTTATATTAAATATTTATTAATTTATATCTTGAATTAATAATACCTTTTAGGTTAATATATTCAAAAGTAGTTACTTCTCTAAATATAACTAAGAGATGATAGATCTTTTCGCGTCAACTAAGCTTTTTGCTTAGATAACATTTTCTGATAATTTTATGTTTTTTTAGATATAATGACATTTAAAATTATATTTTTTAGTGTTCATGTGACACTTCATTTGCCACGTCATCATTTGTCTACGTGGACATTTACTCCTTTTTTTTTATCAATTTAAAATAACAAATAAAAAAACCAAACACAATATTATAACTCATAACATCTAACTTTCAATATTATGCACAAACCACTTGATTTAACTTAATATTTATTTATTTTTGCAAACTACGGTAAATTTCATTGCATATTAAAACTAATTAAAAGACATTGATAATATATTGTTGATCTTTGTAACTCATCTCTTTCTATTTTCCTTTGTATTTAATTATCTTTGTACGTGAAATATAATTTACTTTAATATAATATAAAACTAGATTATATGATAATTACATCTAATATTTTACTAACCAATTATATTATCAATGTTAAATAAGATATTTACATTATCAGTTTGACACACATATTTTTGATATTTAATCTATATTTGTAACTTATCTCTATATAACTAAGATTCCGTATTTTGATAATATATGAGCAGAAAGATGTTTATATGCTTTAGACCATGTCTTTTTATTAATTCAATGATAATTATCATTGTTTCAAATGAGATTGTTTATTATATTATATTTTAATAAATACAAATTATAAAAAAAGAACTTTATGGTTTATAAATATTTAGGTTTGATTAGTCATGCTTTAATATTTGATACATATTATATATTTATTATAAATTATAATTTTATTATTTGCATCAATTTTAAATTAACTATTACGTTTGAATTTCACTTACTACACATGTAGGAGTTGATTATTATTATTATTATTATTATTATTTTTTTTTGGGGGGGGGGGGGGGGGGGGTCGAGTGTCATGGGTTTCATCCCAAACATGCATGGTTCAAGTTTTGCATACAAAATACACATCATAAGTGCTAAACCCTTTAACGATTCTAAACATAGTAACATTTTGCTACTTGTGAATATTAAATAAACACATTCTTCAACCAACTGGGTTGGATCAGTGGTTGGAGCTCATGCCTCTGGAAACAGAGGTCATGGGTTCGATCCTTATGCCCAGCAAGGCTGGAGGTCCTTTTTTACCTATGGTAGAACCTGGAAGCAGCCTCTCTACCTTTGGTAGGGGTAAGGCTGTCTACATATCAACCTCCCCCATACACTGTCGAAGACGGTATTGAGACCCAAAACTCGTGAAAGACGGCATTGGGAGTTACTTACTTACTTAATATTCTTCAACTCACAGTTAGGTTTCTAATTAGAAATTTGGCATGTAAGAAACATGGCATTACGCAAAATATATGTAACTAGATTAAACCCGCACGTTGTGTAAGGCTGACTGAGAACGTAAACTAAACTTAACTGAAAGTTACATTATTATTCATAGTTTATGATAATTTAAAGGGTAAATCTTTTCGTACCTGAAGTTGACAGGTTTTTCACTTTTCGTCCCTAATGTTAAAAAATACAATTTTAACCTTAAAGTTGGCAACATTTTGCAATCAAGGTCCTTCTCCTAGACGACGTTTGTTTTTTGCCGTTAACGTACGCACGTGCTAAACGCGTAATGGTATTAATGTCATTTGCTCGTGCCAACTTCAGGGACAGAAAGTGAAAAATGTGCCAACTTCAGGGACAATAAATGTAATTTACTCTGTATTTCTACTTTTTATAATATAAATTTTATAAATAAATATAAATAATAAATAAATTTTTTCTTCTTCAATCTTTTCCCTGCAATTTAAATCTGATTCGAGGTCTAAAAATTTTGCTCTTTTTGGTTCACATTCTTGCACTTGATCAAAATCTTCGGACACCCTTTTCTTCATTCACCATTAAACAACCCCAAAAATCAGCAAATAATATAACTTTCAGTTAATTTTAGTTTACGTTCTCAGTCAGCCCCATACAACGTGCGGGTTTAATCTAGTTACGTATATTTGTGTAATGCCATGTTTCTTACATGCCAAATTTCTAATTAGAAAACTAACTGTGAGTTGAAGAATGTGTTTATTTGATATTCACAAGCAGCAAATATGTTACTATGTTTAGAGTCGTTAAAGGGTTTAGCACTTATGATGTGTATTTTTTATGCAGAACTTGAACCATAAATGTTTGGGATGAAACCCACGACACTCAACCCCCCCCCCCCCCCCCCAAAAAAATAATAATAATAATAATAAAAATAAAAAATAATCAACTCCTACATGTGTAATAAGTGAAATTCAAACACTAGTCGATTTCCCAAGGTCTAAGACTCTACCGATGAGCCATCAATCAATTGGCTTAAACAAACACAATATATGTCTACCAGATCCATTACTTGAATCCTATACATACAAATTGAGGTTGCGAGGTGGGGTTTATATTGATAGGGGTTGTGGTTGTGCGATTGAAGATGGACGAAAATGATAGTGATAGTGCAAATGGATGTCGAATGTTTGATATGAAATGAGTGTAAGCGGGGATTAACACAAAAAATGTGCATCACTATACAACTTTATAACATCATAGTTGTATGTACAACATGATCATACACAAACAATACGAGTATAATATATATATATATATATATATATATATATATATATATATATATATATCTTCTAATAACTATAAAACAACATCTAAAATTCATTTTTGAAAAAGCCCCAACCCTTAGATAAAATTTAATCTTAAATAGTGACCTTTAGATTAGATGATGACCTCATTTTCCTAATTTAGTTTTACCATTACTAAAGTAATTAATTACTTTATTGAAATTACGTTCCAACAATAACAAATGTGCTTGTATGAGTATTAATAAAGTTGTTATATGAGTATTAATTAATAATAGCTTTTAACGATTATAAATGCTTCTATTTTAAACATGTATATATAAATCTATAATTACTCGGTCTTTCGAGATCTTTACATATATTGAAATAGATAAGTCCAACGTATAACTCTTATTGGTTGGGTATTGTAAAACAAGTATTAAAGTAAAACAAATAAGACAAGATATTGACCTTTAAATCATGGTTTAATTGATGCACGAAGCTTCACGAAACAATTGATGCACGATGATTTTCATGATGCGCGATGATTTTTAGTGAATATTGTTTTATTTATTTTACTTTAATAATTGTTTTATTTTACCTAAAACCTATTTAAATATTAGTCAAATAATAAGTAATTATAATTGTTATAATTTAATATATTATAAAATTATTTATACCAATCTCTTGAGACAAAAATTCATTATCGAATGTTCATATAAATATACATCATACAATGTTAATAAAAGAAAGCGTGACCTTTAAGGTTAAGTTAAGATGTAATGTAATCTAGAACCATAACGATTCATTATTTTTGCAAACAGATATGTGATCTATTATAATTAATTTCATCATACTCTTTCAAATAAAATATATTAAACATTTATATTTGTATAGTCATTGGTCCCGTCTGATGGACGGATAGTCTTAAAATATATACCAAAAATAAATATCAAAATATTAAATAAGAAAATGGGTGAAAAATAACAATACATAAACAATTTTTTTTTTAATAGAATAAACCATTTTACAGTAGAATAAGAAATCATAATCAAACTACAATTGACAACAAACTAAATCAAAAGAGATGAAAAATAACAATAACATAACAATTCAACATCAACTTATAAACAAACATGAATAAAATACCAAATATAAGATTAAAGTGATATTAAAAACATTGTATGTTTTTTTTTTAAAAAAAAATTTACTAAACTTGATTTGTTTATTAAAATTAAGAAGGAGATGAATGATATGAATGAAAATGATTAACAAACATTTATGTTGTATAAATAATAAATTATCGGAAGGGTTTTAAGGATATCATATATCTTTAAATTTTAAAAAAATTTGTTTGAATAGAACAAAACTTATGATAAAGTTTTAAATATAATTTATACTTAAAAACAAATAAAAATATAAAAAAAGGAGAAAGCTTTAGAATAATTAAGAGAGATTTTTAGACTTAAAAAGAGCTTTAAGGGGTAACAAATATACCCCTAACATCCTCTTTTAGTTATAGTATAGAAAGATAGATTGATTATTGATTCCATATAGTTGATGCCTTGATGGTAAAATAGGATATAAATATATGATATAAATATTTTAAAAACGAAATATTTTTCGAATATAAAAATAAAATTTAAGTTTATATGGTTTATATTTTGATATAGGATTGAGTTTTTACTACTGTCTTTTTTTAATTTTTATATATATTAGTTTTATTTTTATCTAATTTAATATATTTAGATTATAATTTTGTGGATATATATATTGTCAAAAAAATATAAAGATACCATATATGGTTATGTGACATTATTTAGAGATATCTTTAAATTGAAAAAAACTTACAATGTTAGAATAAATATTGTTTTAATATATATATATATATATATAATATATAATGTTATTAGTAGAGTACAATATACATACAGTATATTATAAGGTATAAAGGTTTTTTTTTCTTCTACTAATCCTTTGATAATTCATTTTCATTATAAGAAATAGAAAGTAGAACTGATAAAACCAAAAAAGATATCGTTTTCCATTTACACCAGGAGTTGAATACCATATTCAAGATTCAAGAATTGTTTTAGATCTGATCCATAGGAATCAATAGTAAAGAAAAATCTCTTATGATACATCAAATTTGGCCCGGTTATTGATCAAGTGAATATATTTGCCATTTCTTTAAATTTTTCTTTTGATTCAAAGTTGTGTTGTAACGTGTATCCTCCCCTGTTCCGGTCATGAAATAGATGAAATAAATTTTAAAAAATAGGTTTTTGTTCAAGAATGGAATACTGATGGAAGTGTCCATGTCCGGTTTATCATGCATAATTATATCACATCCTGAATCTGATGAAATAAGATGAATTCAGACGGTATTTTGTAAATACGTAATATGTCTTATCATCTATCCAATCCTCAAAATCAATCAAAATTTTTAGATACTTTATTTCATAATAATTATTATATATTATTTTTAATATGTTCCCCGCGTATTACGCGGGTTAATAATCTAGTATATATATATATATATATATTGCATTTATTTTTTGTTTGTGTTGTTTCATAAAATTCACACTTAGAAGAATTTCATATATGTCATTGTTAAGTTATAAAATATCATATATGCCTAATTAAATTTTGAAATATCATATATGTCATTTATGATACCTTTAAATATCAAATGTGCCATTGTAAAGTAAAAAAAAATCATATGTGCCCAAATACATTGTTAGATATTATACATAGGGTCATTATTTTCGAAATATGTCTAACATGTCATTAAAATATATTAAATATTTTAAATTTATCATTGAACTTTAAATTGCATTTATCCACTTTTTCTTTAATTTATGAGTTTTAAATGTCATGGAGGCTAATTACTTTACAAAAATAAAAGCATTACATAGCTAAGTCACTTACAAACCAAGATCGCAACACTTAATAATATACAATGAATTGAATTGAATAATAATTAAGAATATCAATGAAATTAATCATGTCGGTAACATTAAATTAAATTTACACGGTTAGAGGAAAAAAACATAGATTGAATTATAAAAGCAAGAGCAAATATGTGTGTAACTATGATTTCTAAATATTTTATTAATAAGTTTAAAGAATGTTTATGTTTTAATTTAGACTAAATGAGTTTAATTGGGCATATTTATATTTCAATGACATATTTATATATAATATTTAAAGTTTATCTGGAGATATTTAATCTTTTTTACTTAACAATGACATATTTAATATATTGATAGATTAAGAATGACATATATTTGATATATTTCAATGACATGATAGATTGATAGATAAATTTTAAAAATAATGGCTCCATATAATATCTAATAATGTATTTAGGCATATATGATATTTTTTTTACTTAATAATGACATATTTGATATATGAGGATATTAGAAATGACATATATAATATTTCAAATTTTAATTAAGCAAATATGATATTTTGTAACTTAACAATGAGATATATGAAATTTTTCATTCACATTTTCATGCTCAATTATATACAATTAAATGTGTGTTTGTTTATTGTTTTAAAATGAAATTATCCTTCCATTCAAGTGGCCGGTTCAAGATAATGCAACATATTCCTTGATTTGTACTTTATTAGTTGAATAATATCTTATACTCCGTATACATCAATACAAATTGTTAGAATAAGAAGAGTTTTGCCCATGCATATATATATGACATATGTGGTGCAGCATGGACAAAACTATTTAAGTCATGGTTTTACGATCACTTACGCTGCATATACACATTTTTAATGATCTATTTATTGTGGTCCATCGACATATTTGAAAACATTATGGCTTTACGGGTGTATTTTTTTTTCTCATTTTGACAAATAGAACGTTATATCAACTAAATTGAGTGATAACAAGTCATTCGGTTTCAAAGATTACAAATATAAATTACAATGAATAACATATTTTCCGAACTTTAAAAATGGATAGAAAAAACCCTGAATGAAAGTAGAAACAAAATCATCGAAATTAATTAAGACCGTTTCATTGATTTTTCATCTCAAATCATTTTTGCTAATACGTCATGAAAGCCCAGACCACATTAAAATACTAACACATAAATAGTTATGAAAAAACTAAATGTCAACCAAGAATTACATATTTAATAACTAAATTATTTTAGTATTCTTTTAATTGAGACAAAAAAATTTACATTAATTAACATTAGCGTCTAAAAATTTCAATACACAAATAATAAAAACTATTAACTATAAGTTTAAAAAGTATCTAGAGATATTGTTTTCTTTAGGTTGACGACATGCCTCGAGTCTTGTGCAACACTGCCGCTTACCTTCCGACATGTTAGTGGCATGGAAAAGCTGGGTTGGCGAGGCATGAGAAGCAGGGGAGAAAAACTAGTCATTAAATAATTAAAGGTGAGTATATGCATACATATACTGCAATTTAAAAACTCTTGAAAAGGAAGAATTAAAGCCAAAGGTGGGCTAGAGTGGCGAATAATTTATAATTGTTAATGTTTTTATTTCTTTTATCTTTCAACTGTATTTATCCTTATTATTATCTAAGATTTTTTATTTATAAATTATTTAATAAAATATATTTTTCATTTTTTATAATGTGTTTTTTATTTTGATAAAGTTTTTTCGTCTATTTTCTAGAGTTCTTTTATAATTATTATGTTATGTTTTTGTTACAAATATAAAAAAATATATGAGATATGATTGTCATTGGTTAGACATGACGAGACAAAAAAAAATTATAAAATGATATGGCTTGATATCGGATAAAAAACATGAAAGATGAATGAAGACATGACTATCATCATTCTTAAAAATGACCCGGTTGGTAATTAAGAAGTTTTAATCGGTCTGCCAAATGTGAATTGAGCCCACCAATTTGCATGAATATCTGTACTCTATATCGTATGACATATAACATTAGTTTTTTAATAAGAAGATTTCAAATCGCCTCATGAACCAACTATACGATTTAAAATATAGTAATTTTAACTCAAACTTTAATAACAAGATAAAAAACATACTAAGCAATAGTTATTTACAAATTACATTAGGTATTGAATTATCCTTATAATAATATGAATTCTACCTTTAGTTGTAAAACCTTGATGTTAATGAATGTTTTTCGCAAACTATTTCATGTCATATCTAACTTAATGTGAGCGAGATTAGTATGCACTTTTATGTTTTGATGCAACAACAAGATGTTATTTGTAAAAAGTAGTTTTGTTGGTTGCATAATTGAAACAATTTTTTTTTTACTTTTTTGATATTCAAGTTATATAATAATTAAAAAAAAGATAAGCTTTAAAGATTATTTGTTAACTGAAACATAAGTCACAAGTCATTGAGGTGAAACATCAGTGACAAAGGTAATACTCAAATGAAGGGGTTTAGGCCTCGTAACTCCAGGTTCGAATCTTGGAGGAGACAAGTGTTTACCCCTATAAATCGTCATAATTTCGGGCGAATTAGTGGAGAGTTTTCTCTTATCAGGTATTTGAAATAGATATTTATGCTCCGAAAAAACTTGCTAACACGAATCTGGTTAAAACAACGTTTGTAGACCTTTGACTGTCGAATTAGGACATAAAACTTCAAACAAAATTCACCTTTAAAAAAAAATTACAACATAAAAATGCAAAATAAAAAAATTATTTAGGATAATTAACCCCATATATAAAAGCAAGCCTATGTGACAAATACCGACATACATACAAAGTAGACCTTGTCTCACACACAAACAACAACACATATAAACAATCAACAAACGGATGCAAACCTATTTATATTCCCCATCTTTATTCCCCTTTTCACTTCCACAAAATCCCCAATCTCTCTCTCTCTCTCTCTCACACTCCCATTCACAAGCCCTAAAAAAACCTTCCCCCAATTCCATCAAAATTAGGGTTTCAATTCCCAATTAATGGCCACTTCCACCACCAGCAATGTTTATATTCAAGTTATTGAAGATGTTATCAACAAAGTTCGCGATGAATTCATCAACAATGCCGGTCCCGGCGAAGGTGTTCTCGCTGAGCTTCAAGCCGTAAGCTTTTTCGCTTAATTTTCATCAATTTTTCATCTTTTTTTACTCTAGATCTGTATTTTTGGTTTCGTATATATGGGTTTGGATTTTTTTGTGTATTTGGATCTGTTTTGTGAAAATCTTGGATTCTTTATGTGGAATCTTGGACTGTTTTGTTGCATTTTTGGACTGTTTTCACGAAATATTGGACTGATTTTGGTTACTGGGTTTTTGTTGTTTTTTTTGTGATAGTTATGGGAGTTAAAGATGATGCAAGCTGGAGCCATTGTGGGACCCATTGATAGATCAGCTGTTGCGAAATCGATGGCTCCTGGAGCTGGGTCTAATACTGTTCATGATCTTAATGTTCCGTATGAAGGTCCGGAAGAGTATGAAACGCCTACTGCGGATTTGCTTTTTCCTCCTGTGAGTACTTTTTTTGTTAAGTTGTAGTATATGTGAAGTGTTTGTATGTATATATGTACATATTTCTGAAATCCGGGCCTCTAACTGAGTATATTTAAAATGGATTATTGTTGAGATGTCATTTATTGTTTTGTACTTTTGTTGGTTCATTATTTAATTCGGATGTTGTTTGCAGACGCCGTTGCAGACCCCAATGCAAACACCGTTGCCTGCTCAGACACCATTGCCGGGAACAGCTCCAACACCTTTACCAGGGACTGTGGACAGTTCATATAATATTCCTACTGGAGGCACGCCTATTACTCCTAGTGATTATTCTTCCATAAATGAGAATGGAGCTGCAGACAGAGCTGGGAGGCCTACTGGAGGCACTCCTAACACATTCATGGCAAGTGCAATTTTTTATTTATCATGATCTATGGTTATCCAAGATACGTTTTTGCCAAGTCATTTGGTTTATCTAATTTTTTTTTCTGCATTGGTGTTTTCATTTGGGTTTTAAATCTCTAAATGTCCAATTTGAAACAAACATTTATTGAATGATCTTTTTGTTTTTGTTTGTAATTGAATGTGTAGTTTTATAAACATTATATTTCTTTGACAGCAACCACCATCTCCTTGGGTGAACCCAAGGGCCACTCCTCTTGATGTGAATGTTGGTAAGACTTTTCTCTTTGATATATTGAACATGTGTACATGCTACAATGTGTATACACATCAGATAGTTATGTTAGTTATTAAACTATAATCTGTTGCAGCGTACGTGGAAGGTCGTGAAGATCCTGACAGATTAGCAGCCAATCAGCCGACAACTCAGGTTACTGTAGTGATATTTATTGCCATTTAATTGTGTTGGCGTTATCCCCCCGTCCCTTATTACATGACTATAAATCTATAATTGTGAATCTCAACTACTTTTTTGTTTTGTTTTATATATGTTAATAAACGAGGTTTCTAAATAAGAACTAGACGAATTAATTTCTTAGTTTATATATATGGAAAAAAACATAATTACTTATATATGCCGGTATCACAAAAAACAAAAGGTCAACAATTTACACATACATGTTTATCATTATGTAAGGATCAAAAATGGAAAATGGCAATCTATAATTTTTAATCATATGTTAGAAGAGATTTTTATTTCTCTGTGGTGGTAACATTTAATAGACATATATTTATATTTGGAAGAAGCAATCCTGTCTGTAAATTTTATTTAGTTGTATTAAACTGAAGGTATCATGGACATAAAGTAATGATTATTTCTTCAAACATGCGAGTCATGGTTGTCAAGGTGCATGCCTTAGTGCAAAGGCATAACGTTGTACCAACGTTTTGTGGATCATGATCAGAATTTTGTAGTTTAAGAGTATTTGATAAAACTAGATATAAGTTTTTTGGTCGTTTGGTTTTGTTATATTATGAGCTGAAAGAGTTTTAATATGATTAAGCAATCACAAGAAGGAAACGAGATTATGATATAAAAAAACATCATCAAACTTGTTAAGTCCTTTACACACTTTCTTTCAACGAGAAAGTTTTTAGTATCTATTTGCTCTGGAAAAGTTAGTCTTCACTCTGGTCTACAACATAAACACCCTTTTACAAAGTCTCTTTAGCTCTCTCTACAATCTGGTCCATAATTATTTTTTGGAACATAAACACCCTTTTTAGTATTTATTTTCTCTGACAAAGTTAGTCTTCACTTTGGTCTACAACATAAACACCCTTTCAAATGATTCTCTTTATCTCTCTCTCTCTTCAGCAATATTCTTTCTGATTGGTGATTGTACTTAGTTACGTGTTGATCCTTTACTTATTATTTCGTTTATAACCCCAAACTTATCAACTAACAGGCCAACATGTCCACTAGCTGTGTCATGGTCCCATGTTATCATTATTTCTTTGTGCTTGGTCATTTACACAAGACACACACTCTGTTGATCAGTTTGTTCCTTGTTTATTGGTTTTAGTGCCGACGTATTAACTAGATACCAACACGTAGTTGATAAACACAATTACTTATATTGAAGATAACATTATACCTTCAGAAACTATTAGATAATCAACAGATCAGCATGTTCATCGGTTGGGTAAGATGAACAATCGAGAAAAGTTAAAGTATGCTTTGTTTCTTGTCACATGTTCATACATGTGGATTTTTTTTGTAGTTATTAAAATGTCACTTTGTTTACATCTTTTCTATAAAAAGTAGTTATAAGGCCTTTGCAATAACGTGATAGCTAAATACCTCCCCCCCTGATGTCTCATTTACTTGACCTAGGAATATTAAACAAGCAACTCATGAAGTTAACTAGTTCAATCAACTCTGTCTTTGAGTCCCCAAGAGAAATTCACACATGAAAGTTTGAAATAAATTTTGGTACCACCAGGAATTTGATTTTCGCATTCCCAAATGACTAATATATTAGTGGTGTCTACAAGTTGCACGTAGGAGATTCTAGGATGTAATTGTTTCACAGAAGCGTTTATTATTGATTATTTTTAATTACAGGATTTCTTTCTTCTAAATGCTGGAAAGCGCAAGCGGGATGAGTTTCCTTCGCAATATCGTCCAGGGGGGTATATTCCCCAGCAAGATGGAGCTGTGGATGTGTTAGCTGGTAAACTTGAGGTGAAGCTTCTGGGTGCTTATACTTTTTAAGTTTCTACATGTTGTCATATGTGATGTTTTATCTAGTTGTATAGCTGGCATCACTTATAAAAAGTCTTAAATAATGCTGTTTTGAACTTTTGATCACCACACACACACACACTTATTGTGAGATATGATCAGCAATCAGATAGCCTATTAAGTTGAAGTATTTATTTTTATAATATAGTAAATGGAGTATATTTTAGGATATTAGTCAGGTGGTGTAAGAGTTGACAGGATAGGCATAGTTTCAAAGCCAAGAGCTGGTAATTATATTTTATTTCTGGGTGGGGGTGTGGGGGAAGGTAGTAAGTGTGAATATTTGTATTCTGTTCTGGTATCCTGTTCATTCTGGCCATATAGAAGAGAAATGTACCTGTTTCCGCTGCAATTTTTATGTAAACTATTGCGCAGCATGTTTTCGTTGTGCTGACGCGTTAAAATGGCTCAACGTGTCTTTTTTACTGTTTGCTCAAAAGTTTTTACTCCAATAATCAAAATATGTTCTGATTCTGCTTGTGAGAGTATGGTTCTAGGGCAGAAAATGATTCACCATCATAAGTATCTTGTAATAGTTGCGAATGGGCAAGAGATACCTTTGACTTGAGGCAAAGGATATATCTCAAGCTTAATCTGACACGTTTGGTGAGAGTTTAACCTTTTTTTTATTTGAAAAGAAGCAGACTTATTTTATCATATAGCGAGTCTTAAGCTGATAATTAAATTCTGAAGTTTCCATATAGACTTGTGGAACGAAATCAATGGCATCAATATCTTGCAATAGTCGCTAATGGGCAAAAGAAGTAAATTTGGATGAAATTATATCAAAAGAAGTTGTATGTTTTGGGGTTAAAGTTTGCTTTTAGTTGAAAAGTGTTCTTTTTTCCATTGTAAAGTATTTGGAATAGGCTAAAAGTGATTCCAAAATATATACTACATAAGCATGTAACATTTCAGGAGACATGCATGATATGTTTTGATGCATTTTTATCTCATTCTGTGTAAATCTTCTTTCTTTTTATCAAAAATTTGGTATATGTTCTCTTTCTCAGGTTGGTCAAGGGAGCAATTCTCAACCTGGTCATGGACTGCAGCTGCCTTCTAGGATTCCTCAACTGGATGGGCCCATGCCTGATCCCTATGATGATGCACTTTCTACACCAAACGTAAGCATTTGCTTGCCTTTAGTTTTTCTTCACAACATATTTTAAAAGTAGCTAAACGAGGATTACGTGGTTCTAAATCTCTGCCCAAATATAGTCTCTATAGTCGTAAATGACAAACTAATTTATTACCAATTAAACTTTTTTGGGGATTAAGTGTTTGATGTCAACCCGAAGGGACCTATTTTGATGCTTTTCTAGACATCGGTACCCCACCCCGCCAGGGGCAGGGTATCGGTTATGCGTAGGCATACACTGCTTGTTAGAAGCATGCCTTCTACGTAGAGGTAACAAGTTTGACTCATTAACCGTTAAACTGAGTCAATATGAGTGTGATTTTATCTTCAATAGATTTAGTGAGTAGTGGCAAAATTGTGAAACATTTCTAAAAAGAAAATAGGTAAATTACCATTTTAAAAGGCGCCTAAAGTGTTCTCAAAGGCGCTTTGGTTGCGGTATACATCTTAGATCTTTTATTCAAGTTGAGGCTTTGTCCGAGCATACTGGTTTCTTTTTACTGAAACTGGATAACCAGCCTTATCACCAACTTCTACAATTTTTATGTCCTTTCAGAACTAAAGCATTTTACGAGTTACCCAACGGAAATTTCAAAGTTATAAGTGGAATGCAGGTGCAACTTTGTAAATATTTTTTCACTAGATACTTGGTTCGCAATGCTCCATGGAATCTGGAACTTATAGTTTGCTACAATTTAATGCCTATTTATCCTTTGTACTCATAAATAAAAACAGATTTTATACACGCACGCACGTGCTCACACTCATACAAAGTTGAACTGATGCCTCAATAAAAGTTGTACCAAATCATTATCAATTCAAGCAATATGGCTATATTCAGTTACTCAGTAATTGCTTTCTTTTGACTGAAGATATACAACTATCAAGGAGTTGTTAGTGAAGACTATAATGTAGCAAATACCCCAGCTCCACCAGGTTAAATTTTGACCTACTTTGAAGCAAATTTGTCTGCCTGTTTTTGTGTTTAATTGGACTTAATGTTTTATGTCTTGTGTCGTCGCCATTCATATAGAGCTACAAGCACCAACTCCAGCCATGGTTAATCAAAATGATCTTTTAGACGATGATGAAGATGAGCCTTTGAACGAAAATGATGACGATGATGATCTCGATGATGTGGACCAAGGCGAGGAACTAAATACACAGCATTTGGTTCTGGCTCAGTTCGACAAGGTATAATTAATATACATATATTTGTTAAAAGTGTCAAATTTGACATCCATATGAAAATGGATCAACTGGGATTGTATTCTATATTGATAATGGTTGAAAGATGTGAAACTAATTTTATTAGCCATAATGGAAACTGCTTAAATGGGCTGAGCTACTGAAAGCTGCCTAACGTGTATACAAATGCTTATATGAGAGATTAGCCGAGATTTGTGCCCCTAAGTTAACAACCCAAACTCAATGATGATCACCGGAATTTATGTACAGCCTAACTAAATTTCAACAATTTAACTCAATTTTTCGAAAGAGTTTTTTAGTGTGTTATTATTATATAACTGCGTGTGTACATTGTTTTAATAATAAAAATTCGGAGCAGTTGCACACTTTGAAGACCCTCATTAACACCACCCCCACCGGAAAAAAAGACACAAAAAAACAAAACACACAGACACACAAATTGATCCCCCCACCCCAAGACTATAGTAGAAGGTTGAAACAGAAACCAATCTTAATAGCAGAGCCTTATTTCCTTATGAGTTGGATGGCGCTAATTGTGCCATTGACTATCAAACACACAGAAATTTATCTTGTTTATCAATATTCCTTTATAAATTTATCTTTTTTTAACAAACAATTTCTCTTTCATGAAAATAATTCTACTCCTTGAGTCAATGCGTGGGCCTTTTTTTTTCTTTCTTTAAAGTCTTAATTCTCTATGGAGCTAAGTTTATATGGCACGAATTTTCAATAGTAGCATATTTTAAATGTAGCTAGTGCCTTATATTTAAGAAAATAATGTGTTAATGTGCTATTGTCAAAAGGGTTGGGATCATCCTTTGTCTTTGTCGTTATGTAATTAGTGCTGTACACTTTATGGAAATTGCTTCAGCTTCTGTTTGACCTTTATCAAAGTTCTACTTCATGAACAAGCATAAATCTGGTTGGCAGGTAACTCGGGCGAAGAGCAGGTGGAGGTGCACTCTCAAAGATGGCATCATGCATATAAACAACAAAGATGTATTATTCAACAAGGTTTGTTTTGTATATGTGTATATGTGTGTGTGTATATATATATATATTACTGTTACTTCTCTAAGATGAATTTGATGTCTGGTCATAAAAAAAGGACATTGCGCATTGGAAATTCCCATGAAAATTGCAGCATCCTTTTTTCTCTTCAGTATCTGCTCAGTTGTATCAATAATTGCTATCAACTTTCTTATACGTGATTGGTTGTTTGATAAAATTGTCGTATTATGTCATTATTAGAGGTCGTTTAGTTTATGGTGAGATTAGTTGCATAAAACCTCGTGCTTTGTTTAATGTCATAATCTTTGTGGAAAATAGAGATGGTAATTTTGACCCATATACTTTTGTATGGGTCGTTTATTCAATCCACCCATTTTTACCCAACCTGTACCAAAAGCTACCAGGTTTGACCGAAACCTGTTTTGATCTTTTACTCAATCCACCCATTTTGCTGCCTCTAGATGTATATGTTTATGGATTTTTATACTACTTTATCCAACTTACTGTTACGGATTCCCTGTACAGGCAACGGGGGAGTTATATTTTTTGATTCGATATTGACTTTGTTTTGCTTTATCCAACTTACTGCTTCGGTTCTCCTGTATCAGGCTACTGGGGAGTTTGACTTCTGATTATGGCCAGAAAAACGAGAACTTCCAACTGAGGGCACAGAGTTATCATCAGAAAAACATGTAGAGTGACTGTCTCTTTTTAGTGAAAAAACCAAAATTGAGGTGATTGATGTTTATGAGGTGAAAAGGCTTACCTGATGTATATAAGATGAAGAGCATTTTGTTTGGCCCTAGTATTTATGGGCTACCTTTAGTCCCTTGAGAAAAACCACTTGTCTTTCATGGGACAGAAATTCCGGTTATACCCTTTGGATTTTGGTCAACTTTTATATTAAACTGCATTATTTATTCTATGTATGTTTTCTGCTATTAATGTAGCCAGTGGTGTTGTGGGAGTTCATGGTTTAGTCGTAGAAGCCTAAAAACAGTCAACATGTGATGCTGATTTTGAAAGGGTTCTGGTCAGATCATTAAAATGTAGTAGTAAACTACAGATTTTTTCCGGGCGGGCAGCTGGCCGGTTCCTGATAAACAAATGTTGTGATTTCTTTTTAATCTAGAAATTGAAGATATTTGCTTGTATTTATTATTATTATTTTTTTTTGAAGATTAGCAATGATTTTGATGCTTGCTTATTGATCTAGAATTCAAAAGGTAGTACCTATTGAAGTTTCTAAATGGAGTCTGAGTTTGTTATAAAATACAAGTAGGGATTTTCTTTGTTCAGCTGGCAGAGTTGTATAAGAGAAAACCTTTAATCTTTAACTGTTGACGCAGACGCTTGGTCAGTTGGGTTTGTGCTTTTCAGGCTAGATTTGGGCTTGAACCTGAGGGCAACTGAGGGGTGATTAATATTTTATAAGCGCGTAGGGAGTGGTCTTGGCGTGGCTTTCCACGTGCTCAGAGCATACCAAGCCTCTTTTCAGTGCCAAACTCTTTGTTCTTTTCTTGGTGTGGCCACATGGAATATGTCACTGTCTATTTCCATGTCCCGTTTGTTTGTACAATACAGTCTCTTGTTAGTCTGATAGTCTTACAAGTAACCATTTTTCATCTTGGCTCAACATTCGGAGGCCGAACTTAAAGTTTGTTCAACATGGTTAAAACGACTATCCTTTATTATAAAACTGGTGTTACAAACAACCTAAAGGTCGAAGCAAAACACCTGACTTTAAAATGACGAGAACCTTACAAAATGAAAATCAGTGACACTTCATGCTTATATCAGTATACAACTTATACAGGTCATCCAAAGTGGCAACAAACATCTAATTAAAACTATAGATTTTATGTACATTTGTTAAAATTCAATCAAATGTTTTTAAAAATAATTATCAAGTGCTATACTGCCAAAAAATCATGTATTTTTCATAAAAAGGTCTCAGGTTTGAAATCAGTCATTAGCAAAAACCTGGTTAGTTAACTACATTTGAATCAAAATGGCTCGCCATCCATAGATAATCCAAACAATAAAACCTTCTTTGTATATTCGTTTTTTATATTTTCAAGGGTATGTTTAGTCTTCATCTAAGAGGAACACTAACTTAACTCACGTGAGACTAACTAGCAGGTTTTAACAAATGAGAGTATTGTGAGTTGCTGACACCTTTAATATTTCAAAGCTAATTAATACATTATTAAAGTTAACAAACTAATACGTATATTTCTTAAAAAGTTGTAATTGACGAAAATATCCTTGACTTTAGGTGTTTTTTTGGCACTTGTTATTATCCACCCCACAAAGAATAGCTTAGACAACTTTCTTGGCACAACGACACAAAATTTAAACCCAAAACCACATAACAAAAATTCTTGCATTGGGTTACGTGTTTTGTGGGTGTGGATACCTCTTGAGCTAGGCTCAATTTGTAATTAATATTAATATTAGTATAGTAAACCCAATATATGAGTTTTCGGTTGTGTTTATTTAAAAGATATAAGTTTTTGATTGAGCATGTATACAATTTAAACAAATATTACCATTACTAATATGATCTTTTCTCAAATCATCTCAAAATATTTACTTATGAAAATACGAATGTGAAACATATAACAAGTATCATTTAGTCGTGTATTAGAAACTTTCTATATGTCTTATTCAAACATAAATCATGACAAAACGACAGGTCTAGAAGAGTAGAAGGTGCTTTACAATAAAGAATCGTATTTTAAATTGACACAAAATTATAGTGGAGAACTTCTCTAGTTACTACCAAAATTTACAGAATCAAATGTGATGAAAAAGTAAAATTAAAAAAAAAAAAAATCATCTTTTCTTGTGATTGGAACAAAAACTTTTAGTCGTGTCACTACAAATCCACCACAAAATGATCAAAACTCATATCTTTTTCTTTACACACACACAAAAAAAACTTGAAAATGGCACTTATTTCTTCTTCTTCAGCTTTAACTAAACCTCTCTTCAAATTCTCATCACATTCCCACAACAAAATCCACCCAATTCTTAAATCCCAAAAAGCCCAGTTATCTAACCACCCAACTTACCTTCTCAGTTTTCCTCAAATTAGCAGCTCATTTTCACAATTCAACAAATGCCCTTTATTCAATAACATGATGCCTTTAATTCCCACTACTAAAAAGCTTAACTTTAAGGTAATGATCAAGCTTTAACCCACATTGATAGTTTGACATTTTTTTTTTGGATTAATTTTAGTAGCTTATTTTGGGTTTTTAGTATGTTTGATTTATATTTCCTACTAAAAAGTTCAACTTTAAGGGGCCTAAGCTCTAACCCACATTGCAAGTTTGAAACTTTTGTAGATTTTGGTTAATTTCAGTTACTAATTTTGGGTTTTTTGTTTGTTTGATTTGTATTACTCGTACTAAAATGTACAGTATAACTTTATGGTGATTAAGCTCTGTCCCACATAAAATTTTACAAAAAGAAAGCATTTCTTGACTCAGCTGTATGCGGCCCAACCGGTGTACGGGTTTCTGAATTTTTTTTATGCCAGTGGGGTTCAAGTCTTGTGAGAAAATCAGGACGTCTAACTGGGCCACTTTGGTGGTGTTGATCACGTTGAAAGTTTGAAACTTTTTTACTTTTTGGTTAATTTAGTAACTAATTTTGGTTATTTGTTTGTTTGATTTATAATCTAGGCCCGGGCTTCAGCAGCAGGGGAAGAAGCATACCAAGAAGATTTTTCTTGGTCTTCTGTTATAATACCGTATGCTGACTTTTCATTTTTAGTAAAGTTTTATATTATGTATCAGATCATGCTCTTTCTTTGTTAAATGTGCATCTTCATTAAATCTTGATTTGTTCTTTGAATTTCTGAAAGTTTAAGAATGAGAGAATTATCTTAAATTCGGTAGGCAGGGAAATCCCATTTGAGCCAATGCTGTTCATCTCACTGGGAAATCCTGGTTAAATTTATCTTTAAGTGAACGCTAGAGCTGTTTTTATTGGATTCAAATCATATTTATGGGGTGTTTGAATGTGCATTTATATAAAAATTACTCTTGTACTTGCACCAAGTAGCAACTTTGGTCATTTACGGCGGTTTTTGGTGATGCTGTAAGAGAGGGGAAGAGATGATGTTTGATATATCTGCAATAATCACTTTATAAGCACATTCACAGAATTACAGACCCCTCTTACTCTTCTTTACTTTTTTTTTCGAGTGGTCAAAACTGATTATTGTTATCTGATAGTTACGTTAAACCCAATGGCCCATATCCAGACCTCTCCTTAATTGGCTGAATTTCGTAGTGCTGCTCAAAATTCATGTATAGCCTTTCTGTTTGAGTCATCAGAAAGATCTTTATTGGATCAAAACGAGTTGTATAGATTGCGAACTATGCAATATTTGAGGCTACCCCTGAAAATGGCCACATGAAGCCTAAGCTTCACTCTACGAAGAAATGTTCCCTACAAAAGCCTAGATAAATGGATAATTAGGTGCTTAAAGTTAGGGACAGTTAAGTCATTTTACATCTATCTCAATAATCGGTTACCTTAATACGACTTCTAATTTGTGTTTACATATCATTTTACCCCAAACAGGCAAACAATATAACGGCATATTCAGATAGTTTTTTCTAAATTGATTATTGTGGTTTCAAGTCACCGATTCAGTCTAAACGCATTTCCGACCACTAATTTGTGTTTCTCCATAAACATACTATGCTAAGTTTGTCATCACCTGCAAAGTGTATGCATATTCTTGGAATCTCAAGTGTTACTTTATTATTAAGAAGGAGAAAAAACCATTTATATCTGCATTTTGTGTAACTTCTGGTACTGTATATAGGTTTGTATTCCCAGCATTGGGAGGTTTGTTATTTGGGTATGACATTGGTGCAACCTCGGGCGCTACTCTCTCATTGCAGGTATATAGTGCCGATCTGCATATAATATTTTAGTTGTTGAACATTAACGATCAATAGAATAGAGTATACTCTAATGTCAAAATTTCCATTGTTGTATCTGGTAGTCTGATACTTACCTCGTTGGCTCTGCAGTCACCTGAGCTTAGTGGCACAACATGGTTTAATCTATCCGCTATTCAGCTCGGTCTTGTGGTAAGTTAGCGATGGTTGTTTACTTTTAGCATTTTTAGTGCATCCTTTTTCACCCCTCACCTCCACCACCTTTTTTGTTTCATGTTATAAAAGGTAGAGGTTGCAAAAGGAGTGGGTTGGGTTGGGTTACAGGTCAGATAGGGTTGGGTTGTTCCGTGACTCCCGTCAACACACTTTGTCCATAATATTGAATTTTAAGCAAGTCATGTGTTACATATGATTGGAAAACTATAGTATTAAATAATTATACTTTTTAAAAAAATATTATGAATTATGCTGTTGTGAGAATTTAATTGTGGTTTAGACAACTCTTGACCTGTTTACTTCATCTAGCAGAGTTTCCCCATTTAAGCTACTTTCTAGTTCTTATTCCTTTGACCTTATATTACAATCATAAACCAGAATGGTCCTAGTTTAATCTAAATGGTTACCTTTACTAGCGGGGGAAATGCAAGCCAGTCAATCTGGATCCTAAAGGGTCAAGATGGGTAAAATCATGAAACTTTACTAAGATGGAAAGAGAGAATTGGTATTATCAAGTGTTCACAACCTCCTAAACTGGTCTGTGAAATGTGGTATTTGTCAACTCATTATATTGAGGAAAATAATTGGCGTCAACTCTGCCTGACTAGTTTGATGTGTCCTAAATCTACCCATATTGACCCATAATTGTTTGTGCCATTACTCAACCCACTCATCATACCACCTATACTGGTTACCTAATGAGTTCTATTTGAATGCAGGTCTCTGGCTCCCTGTACGGAGCTCTTTTTGGTTCTATCCTAGTCTACCCAATTGCAGATTTCCTGGGTAAGTTTACTTTATTAAAAAGAGGTGGCAATGTCAACTCGTTCTCTTGTTTTAATGAATGGGTCAATATGGGTTATGTTTTATCTCTAAGATGTCAAACAGGTGAAATCAGTTAACAATTAGGTAGATAGGAATATAGGATAATAGAAATCAGGCCAACCGAATCACAAGTCACTCGAAATGCAGTAATGCACGTTTAATGTACACCTCTTAAATTGTTTTAGTACAAAGTTAACAAATATGGGTTCAATATATTTGCTATAACCATTTTTGACACACTAATTGCTTATGTATATTTTGGACAAAATGTGTTTCGGGTCATCTCAACCCAACCCTAACCAATCTATATCACAAAAAGTAATCTGATTTTTGCCGTCACTAAATCTGCAAGAGCAACTCTCTTGCCACCTCTACCAGTACTAAACTATAGACAAGATCAAGAAATTTTATGTTAAAACAGTGGCTTTTGATTTATGAAGGCAGGAAGCGTGAACTTCTATTAGCAGCTCTACTTTATTTCCTTGGTGGTTCTATCACAGCCTACGCTCCAGGTCTTGGGGTGCTCTTACTAGGTCGAGTTCTCTATGGCTTAGGTATCGGTCTGGTAAGCTTCTATTAATGCTTGTTAAAATAAACTCTAGCCAGATGAAAAATAATCCAGCAGTACCTTGTTTTGGTTTTTCAGGCTATGCATGGTGCGCCTCTCTATATTGCGGAGACTTGCCCGTCTCAAATCCGTGGGACTTTAATATCTTTTAAAGAACTATTTATAGTTCTTGGAATTTTGGTATTTATTTCTAGTCAGTCATTTGTGTCATCGAGTCAAGTTAAAGATGTTCAGTAATGGGCATTTCTTCTTTATACAGTTGGGTTACTTTGTAGGCAGCTTTCAAATCGATGCTATTGGAGGTTGGCGTTATATGTTTGGTTTTAGTGCACCCATCGCGCTTTTAATGGGTCTAGGTGTTTGGGGCCTCCCTCCATCTCCAAGATGGTTACTTCTAAGAGCTGTCCAAGGCAAAGCATCCTTGCAAGACTACAAAGAGAAGGCTATTGCTGCTTTAAGTAAACTTAGGGGCCGACCTGCTGGTGATAAAGTGTCTGAAAAGCAAATTGAGGACACTCTTGTCTCTTTAAAATCTGCTAATGGTTCTGATCAAGAATCTGAAGGGAGTATTTTTGAGGTGTTTCAAGGCGCGAGCTTAAAAGCATTTGTAATTGGTGGAGGTTTGGTCCTATTTCAACAAGTACTATTTCAAACTTCTCTTGTTCGTTCATAAATTGTGGCAGTATTTGGATGGGCATTATGAATGTGACTACGTTTTGTTGTATAATCAGATAATCAACTGTTAAGGGGTGTAAGAGATACAATTTAGATTTACTTCTACTTTTTAAAACTATAAGGTGATCAAATGCTTGAGTGTTCATCACATTCTTATTTTTTTCCTGAAAAAACCAAAGGCCACCTTGTGAAGTGGGAGTGCAAGTCTGTCAAATTAGGTTCAAAAAGGGGTAAACGGTAAAATTTATTTACCCTTAGATGATCAATCTTGATTATCTGATTTCTAAATAATCAGTTAACTAAATTTTGTCTATCTAAACATCAATAACTGCACTTAATGTGACACTTAGGCTTTTGACTATTTGATCTTTTTGGGACGTACTGTTACAGAAAAATTGCCCTTAATGTTGGAACAAGTAAACACTTATTGCTTCATATTAAATGGAGATGAATTTTGTCTATCGTCATCTAAGCTTTACTCAGTATCCCTTTTATATAACAGATAACTGGACAACCAAGTGTTCTATATTATGCCGGTCAAATCCTTCAGGTATGTGTTTCTAAAAGAATCACTCTATAAATATATGTATGTTTGTTTGTGTGTATATGTATATGTATGAACGTACACTTATCATTTGCTTTCATATTTGTGAAATATGGACTCAAGACTGCGGGATTCTCTGCGGCTGCTGATGCAACACGAGTTTCAGTCATTATTGGTGTCTTTAAGGTGCGTGTAACGACTGGGGAATAACTCATAGTTATACAAATAGTTCTGGCATAATCATACGTCATCAAGGACTTTTGTTGCATTAAATAGAAAAAGTTATTTTTTGCTAGAATGGGTGCTTTTATACCAAAAGTATCATTGATCCTCTCTTCTTCTGCATTTGTTTCAAATTTGCTGAATCATTTTTGGCAATTATAGTGTTCTTTTCGCATTGGGAAGTCAAGCATAAGGGTTCAAAAAGTTAGTCATCTGTGTATTTTCTTTTTTACAACTATATATAACATATACTTGTGCAGCTGTTGATGACGAGTATAGCCATTCTGAAGGTTGATGATCTCGGGAGAAAACCTTTGCTGATCGGAGGAATTAGTGGAATTGTATGTGTCTAGTTCCTTCCATTTTTAGAAATTATTTACCTTTTGTGGTGGAATGACTTTACCAAATTAGAAAATTTTCACTGTCCTCTGTTACAGACCCTCTCCCTACTTCTCCTTACAGCTTATTACAAATTTCTTGGGGAGTTCCCCTTGATTGCTGTGGGCGCTCTACTTCTTTATGTTGGATGTTACCAGGTTAGTTCTTTTGGATAGTGTTCATTTATACAAATTAGTCAAAACAAATATATTAAGCTATATTTTCTTGACAAATTGTGAAAGTACGAATAATAAGGTAAATTCCTTGGGATAATTAGTGCACATTGGGTCCAAGAATGGTTCTGCTTAATCTTCAAATTCTAGATATACTAACGATTTGTGCATGTATGATGTATATGAGTGTATTATCTTTTGTTGGATCTAGTGTTTGACTTTGATAGTCTAAAAGGTAGTTGTTTCGGCTTAGGTAGAGCCTGTTTAGATTTATGCCTCTGACCCAAGTTGTGTTAGAAAATAGTTTCAATGATAACCAAAAAACTCTGGATGATAAAGTTTCGAGCTTTATCTTTCTTCTTTTCTTATAAATGGTATCATAGGTTGGCAACATGTCAAAATCGGTAGATTTATCAGTTTTAAACAGTTTAGATAGGGTTGGGTTGAACCAGCAACACTTCATCCTGTGTATTTTTATAATATTAGAAGTAAGTACTACTTACTGAATGTTGTTACTGTAAAGTGATATAATTTGCATGAGTAAAGCAATTTGTGAGGTTGTAAACATTTTTTATAACTTAGCCCCATTTGAACTGATTGACACATTCGATCCATCTTCGTTTTAACTAGGTTAAATTAATTTACCAGTTTGACTTGTATCCGGTAAGTTTAACTTTTAACCTTTAACCATTTCACTCAAATGGATTCAACTTTCCTAATATAGTCTCCATGTTTGTATGTAACTTGAATTAAATGTTTATGCGATACAAATGGAACCATCTTGATGAATATTTAAATACCTTATATTTGATTTAGTTTTAGTCCAGCTATTATCCTAAAAATCTTTCAAAATTGATGGGGATTTGGCATTTTCAGATATCTTTTGGACCAATAAGTTGGCTTATGGTATCTGAAATATTCCCTTCTCGTACAAGAGGGAAAGGAATTAGTCTTGCAGTTCTCACAAACTTTGGTTCAAATGCGCTAGTAACCTTCGCTTTCTCTCCATTAAAGGTCGGTTTTCATTTCTCAAAGCATGCAACGTTTTGTAAGTCAATATTGCGTATAATTATCTTTTTATGCAGGAGCTACTCGGTGCAGAAAACCTTTTCCTCCTTTTCGCAGCAATCGCTTTGTTATCACTTGGATTCGTGCTACTCTATGTTCCTGAAACGAAAGGACTGAGCTTGGAAGAAATTGAAACCAAACTTTTGAAATGAGATACGATTGACTTGCAAATACAAAGGACTAAGCTTTTCTTGGTTGTTGTCTTGTTGAATGGACTAAACACCAACTGTATCGTCAGTTTTTCATGTACATGTATATGTTTTTCCACATTGTACATTAATCATGTGTAATAATACTACATTGGAATAGGCCGGTGTATAATAGCAATCAATATCTTGCTTCGGTTTTATAACTGCATTTAGAGAGCAATTTCAAACTATGGGAACCTGATTTATCTGTAGTGTTAGCATATTATAGCAAGTGTGTTAAGTGTTGCTCATAAGTCATAACTTTTTTGATAATGCCTCAATGAAATGTTATTACTGTAACTCGCTTACTTTCAGACTACCTTGATACTTAGTAGGTACTGCTGTTGCCGTTTTGGATGCCCTTGATACCGGTGTATAGGTAATTGAATTAAGAAAAACTTAAATACCATGAAAAGCTTACTATTTTGGGAAAAGCTTGTTACTGCAGAACCTAGTCAACGTCTGTTTGCCATGATATGTTGTTCACACAAGTGCCTGAAATTATGGCATCAAAATAGATTTATATTTGCTCTTAAATTTTCTGTTTGTATTTGTACAGAAACAAAGAGCCATGCTTTTGTGAATTCTTGACAATGGCTCAACCAGATGATACACGAAGAACGACAACCACAGACGCTTTAAATATTCCAAGACCCCAAAACTCGTCAGGATCGAAAAGTTCAAGCACCCAAACTTCCCCGCACAGTTGGCAAGGTAATTTGTAGCTTTTATAATAGGTTCCCATTTGATACTGGGCTAATTTATAAAAATGGCTACCAGGTATGCAAAGGCATTAGAAGGTCTCCCTTTGTTGTAAATTTGAAGGTTAGAAACTTGATTAAAATTTGAATTTTAACCTTAATCAGGTTATCTTGCAATTGACCGCAAGAAAATAGTTAAGGCCTAAGGGATTTTATAGCTGGGTGGTTTTTCTTTGAGACTTTCTGTATGCATGACCTTTTTATACATTAACACTTGTTCATTTTATAGAAAAAGTTGATAAAAGCGTTGAATTTATCTGTGTGTATTCGTAGGTGGATCCTCAAATCGGTCATCAAATTCTTCACCCAAGCCAAGAAAGAGCCATGATCATGACGACCATGGAAACCACCATAACAAGAAATCAGTGTTCACGAAGGTGAAAGAGAAGGCCAGAAAGTTGAAAAAATCCTTAAGTGGGAGAAGGCGTCGGGAGGAGAATGATTTGCATACTTCGACTCCTCCAAGCAGTTCTGGCCCAGTGGAGGATGATGAAAATGACCACTCCGAATACTTTGGTTCCCCATGTAATATATTCCTTATTAAAAGAAGCATAATTTTCATAGTTTTTTGTTGATTCTGTCTCCAAATAGATAAACAATTTAAACTTCGGCAAAAGGCCATTGCTGTTAGCAGTATTTCTAGTAATGGTTGCAAATGAACTCAACACAGATTAACTGAACCATGTTTGTGATGCCTGAACCGTGACAAGTCTACTTGTCTCATTCTATCTTTACCTGCTAATGCGTCTTGAATGCATAATCAATGGATCTTAACTATTTATATGGGTATTTTCAGTGTATGAACCTACAGTGGATCAACATTTGACAAAACAGCAGCATGAAGAAACAATTGAAGGGTCCTCCGAGAAGCCTGATATGTCAAAAGATGGGCCACCCTCATTATGTTCTACTGATGCAACACCCACAGACCTCACTATCTCTACTCGTCAAAACACAGAAACTTCAAATCTAGATGCTAAAAAACCCGAGAGTACTTTAGAAGAGAAAGAGAACACGAGGAGCAGCTCGCAATCAGTGAAGGAATACTTGATGCATAAGTTTGAACCAGGAGACGATGAACGAGCCCTTTCTCAGAAAATCACGCAGACAATAAGTCCTAAGTATGAAAGAATGAAAGACACTATGCAGTCGTTATTAAGAAGCGAAGAACCTTCTGAGTCGACAAGTAAAACTTCAAACTCTGGACTTGATATTTCGCCTTCTAGATCCTCAATGGAATCAAACTCCTTGAGCAATCATCCTAATCTGAGCAATTCAGATTTTTCTAATGCTTCAAATATAAGCCAGTGCTCAGCATCGTCTTCTGCTACAGGTCAGAACCTAAATCTTGGCTCTTCATCACTTGTTTCTTCGAATCTGAAACCAGACTCAGGTTTGAATTCAAACTAAAGTGGTAATGCAACTCAAGATCTAGCTTTGACGAATAGTCATGAAGATAGGGGCCTCTGGCTTATAACTAAGTAGCTTTAGAAAAAGCACATTACATCACCCATAAGTGTATTCAAAATGCATGAAATCTTTTAGATTATTTCTTTCAAAAAATGAATAGAAATTATGTGGATTTTACCCAAAACTTCTTTATAGTGATTTATTGTTCGACTTTAATTCTATAAATTATATAGTTCAAATTATAGTCTACTATCTGAATAATATAATTTTGCAAGTTATATGATTTAAGCTAATTTTTCCAATATACCAATTTAAGATAAAACATAAGACAATCAACACATTAATAGATACATAAGTCTAAGCTGACACCTTTAATCTTGCAAATGATGATAAAATATGTTTATTCTTATGTGTTACTAAACGAAATTCTGAATGCAGGTGTAAAAGATGAGAATTGTCAAAAGGTTCTCCACAGCTAACTGATACTCTTTGAAGAAAGTTGAGTGTTACCAGTCTTACATAGTTTTGAAGTGAAGTCATTAATCTTCAGTTAAGGTTTTTTTTTTTCTCAAGTAGATACTACTTTACCGGGTATTTTTGGTTTTCTTTGAACTAGAATTGATTTTTGATATATTTTTGCATCTGTAAATGAAACATATTGCTAGAACTCCGATGATATCCAGTAGAATCGTATGTGAATTTTGAGCACTTGTGTTCATAAGGATACTTTACCTCAGGTACATGAGCCGCGCTACTTAGTATAGTTAAGAAGTGACAAAATGGCGACTAAGTAAAGATAGTTGTTTCGAGCTACATGGAGTTTTAAGTGAATGTTAGACTTTGTTGTATATCTAGTACCCGACTTGTTTCTAATCTTTGATAGTATGCTGCTATATTTCTTCATTTTAAAACAGCACTGGCTTGATGGTTCGTCAAGTAAATTGTGTCTTATGTATCTAAATTCTTATAAGAATGATTATCATTTGGTACCAATCGGTATTAAACCGATAATACTGGTACCGATGGCGGTACCAATATCTATATTATCGATATGGTATCAGTTTTGGGTAGGAATGTTTCCGGTTTTGATACCAACTGGTTCCGTACGGTACGGTACCGAACACCATCCCTAAAACAAAGAGTGTTCTTGGTTATTATCAGTTGTCATGAATATAACTAAGATAAAGTATGAGAAAATAACTTAGAGTAACCAAAAAACATTTCAAAATATACAATTTTGATTAACTTTTTCCTTAAGATTTTTATACACGCAATCAAAGATTTCTTGCGACATTGTGATCTATTTGTATGCATGTTTTTAGAACGTATGTAGGCAGAGGCAAACAATTGTTCGGAAAAACATAAACAAACATACAATAAGGTTTTAGGTTCGGCCCTTTATTGCTAGAAAGATATACAAGAAACGTGTCCTACCTATCAAGTATCGAACCACATTAAATAAGCATTTTACGTTTGATATATGTAACATTCTTGATTGTGGTTTGTTATCTTTTGTTCATTTGGACTTTGGTCTATTTTTTAAGCTGATGAATGTTGCAATGCAATATTAACTTTGTATTTGCTAGATAGAAATTTCAAAAGAAGCAGCAGGTGTTTTTTTTTGTATGTTTTGTATATTTATTTGTATTTGATGGTTTGTGTTTGTTTGCTACAAATTAAGTTTTCAGAAGCAAAAAAAAAAAAAAGCCAATCACCAGAATTTAGAATACCGGCTGGTATTTACAAAAGGAAAAATCATATATGTTATTGAAAGCATATATAATACTCTCACAATCAATCTTCTTCAATTTTGAAAACGTAATGAATATAAAATTAGTCCCTCTTTAATGTGAGGGCAATAAGAGTGGTTAAATGATGTTGAAAGCATATAAGTTAACCGTTTTACAAAAATAATGATAATATCGACTTACAGAGTATTAGTATTTAAAACTTTGATATTCAAAACGTTTGCAAGATATACAACATTATAAAATCACTTTGAGATTTAGAAAAAAATATGATGATTTTGTTGGTTATTTCTAAAAATACTTTATATATTGAATTCCGTTAATTTTATTTTCTAATCTTACTCTTATTTTAACACATGTTTCATTTTCTATATAAAAGAATTTCTAGGCAATTATTTTAGCATAATTTACCATTTCCCTAATTTTAATACTCCATAATATGTTTCTTTAAAAAAAAAAAAAACATATAAATGTCGATATGACTTTTTTGTATTATTCGAGGTCAAATGATTTAACTAAAAAATTTCAATAGTATATCTCGTCCGGTTTACACATACAGACAGACACTGGACTCACCTAACTCTCACTCATAAACCCTTATATTTTTTTTTTCTCTATCCCTCTCTTATCTCCAAAATGGCGTCAATCGCCTTCGGCACCGGCCAATATTTCACTCTCCGTCAACCTCGACACCGTCAAGCCTTCACAAATCCCCCGTCTTCCGCTTCTCTCACCACCACCACCACCACAAAAACATTTCGCTGCGAACAAATTTCATCTCAAATCCCTAAAAAACCCTCACACCGTCAAAACTCAAAATCGCCGTTATTTTCCCTCAAAAATCTCGCTATCTCCGCCGCCGCCGGTGTTTTGTTCCACGCCGCGTATAAAAACCCTGGCTTTCTAGGCGGAGGTAACGGCGGTGGTGGCGGCGGCGCCGGAGGCGGCGGAGGTGGTGGAGGTGGAGGTGGTGGTGGAGGGTGGTGGAAACGGTGGCTGTCTCCGGCGGCTAATGCCGATGAGAATCAATCGCCGGAATGGGATTCACATGGATTGCCGGCTGATATAATGGTGCAGTTAAATAAATTAAGTGGATTTAAGAAATATAAAGTGTCTGAACTTGTGTTTTTAGATAAAGTAAAATCTTTAATTGTTGGTTCTGATGATTCATTTTTCGAAATGGTTTCGATTAAGGCGGGTGGGGTTTACACAAAGGCTCAGTTACAAAAAGAGCTAGAGACTTTAGCTACTTGTGGAATGTTTGAAAAAGTCGATTTAGAGGCGAAAACTAATGCAGATGGAACTATTGGACTAACTGTTTCATTTACTGAGTCAACTTGGGAAGAAGCTGATCATTTCAGGTGTATAAATGTTGGTCTAATGCAACAATCGAAAGCGGTTGACGTCGAAGAGAATATGACTGAGAAGGAAAAGGTTGATTATATGAGGAACCAAGAAAGGGACTATAGGAGACGGATGGAAAAGGCGAGGCCTTGTATGTTGCCGAAAGCGGTTCATGGGGAGATACTGCAGATATTAGGACAAGGGAATGTGAGTGCTAGGATGTTGCAGAATATTAGAGATAGGGTTCAGAAGTGGTACCATGATGAAGGGTATGCTTGTGCTCAGGTTGTGAATTTCGGGAATTTGAATACGAATGAAGTCGTTTGTGAGGTTGTGGAAGGGGATATTACTAGAGTTGTTATTCAGTTTCAAGATAAACTTGGGAATGTGTGTGAAGGGAATACTCAAGTTGGTGTAGTGAAGAGGGAATTGCCTAAGCAGGTAGTTCTGACTTTCAATTTTAGTTAGTATGTGTTTGTTTGTGTGTAAAATAGTTCATGTGCTTTTTCTTTCAGCTGTTTTAGGTTTTTCATTTTTGGTTTTGCCATAGTAAGTATTCGATTAGTTACATAGATATTATAGTAAAAGACCAATAGCTAAGGAATAGTGTTTTGATCAGATTACTTTAACACAATAGCAAAATGGTATTTTGTAACAAAGTCACTAAGTCAGTATTCAATATACAGAAATGGATTTGGGATAGAAATGTAGGCTGTTGTTTTTATTCTAAGTTGATGAAGGTTTTAAAACCAAAGTGTGACTACTTTTTGAGCAGTTTTTGTGAAATGAAAATCAGAACACTGACAACATTGCCAAATAGTTAGTGAAGCTTATGATCGCATCAATAATTAGCCCATCACACTGCCAATCACATGAGTCTGTGGGAGTTCTACTTGATATCCGATTGGCAGTAGAGGGAGTATTTAATAAGCTTTGTATGTGGACACTCATTTTTACAATTGTCTCTGTGGGACATGAGTTTGCACCCAACATGTGAGATAAGAAAGGGTGATCTTATTAGTAGTATCAATTAAATTATATAGAGTTTTCATTATAGAGGTAATGGACAGTATGAGTTTGTTTCTTTCATTGATAGTTTGCAGTCTTTCTAGCTATTGTTTTGATACAGGAGTTTACACGCTTGATGCGCTTTTATGTTTACGTATAGTATCATAGATCTATTCTTTAATCATGCAATGTGATATTTTGGCCTGCAGCTTCAAAAGGGTAATGTTTTCAACATTGAAGCTGGGAAGCAAGCATTGCGTAACATCAATTCTCTGTCTTTATTTTCAAATATTGAAGTCAATCCACGCCCAGATGAGAAAAATGAGGGAGGTATCATCGTAGAGATCAAACTTAAAGAGTTGGAACAAAAATCAGCTGAAGTCAGTACTGAATGGAGCATTGTTCCTGGACGGGGAGGCCGTCCTACTTTGGTATATTATTTTACCATATTGTTTATTGATGTAGTGTGTTTTCCAACTATCGTTAAATGCCTTTTTGTTATGCAATGATTAGGCTTCGCTTCAACCTGGTGGAACTGTTTCCTTTGAGCACCGAAACATCAAGGGGCTCAACAGATCCCTTCTTGGTTCTGTGACTACAAGTAGCTTTATTAACCCTCAGGTGTGTGGTCTTATGGTTATTTCTTTCCGGTTCTATGGGGTAATATTGGGTTGGATGTGCGAATAGGATAGAAGATTAAAAATGCTCATTCTCTATGGGTTTTACTGCAAAAAATGTTGAATAAATTGATTTAGTAGGCCTTATGCATCTAAGTTACCCTTTGGGTAACTTTTAACATGTTGTACTTGTTTTTGGTGATTTTTTTTTTTACCCATGGAAATAAAGCATAGATCCTGAATCAACCTAGTTTTTAAGTAAAAGAATGTAGAATTGGTGGTAACATGAACTTTTTGCAGGATGATCTTGCATTTAAGCTTGAGTATGTGCATCCTTACTTGGATGGTGTATCAAATTCACGAAACCGCACTTTGCGTACAAGTGTCTTTAACAGCAGAAAGCTCAGTCCAGTCTTCACAGGTGGACCAGGGGTGGATGAAGTTCCCCCAATATGGGTTGACAGAGCGGGCATCAAAACTAATATTACCGAGGTACGTTACTGAATTGTTAAAGTATTCTGATGTATGTTTCATCGTCACTTGTGAGCTATGTTGAAAGCATGTACGATGTCTTACGATAAATTTTGCCCCGCTTCAGAATTTCACCCGTCAAAGCAAGTTTACGTATGGGGTTGTAATGGAAGAGATAACAACACGTGATGAAAGTAGTCATATTTCTGCAAATGGTCAAAGGGTTTTGCCAAGCGGTGGTATTAGTGCAGATGGCCCCCCAACAACGCTTAGTGGCACTGGTGTAGACCGTATGGTATTTGGACAAGCAAATATTACACGAGACAATACCAAATTTGTAAATGGAGCAATTGTTGGGGAGAGGAATGTGTTTCAGGTCAGTCTTCTATATACACTTGAAGTGGCAAAGTTGGGTGGTTTGAGTAACAAACTAAGTTGGGCTGGGCTATGCCGACCCACAAATACTTTTGTGTCTTCTGTCTTTTTTAGATAAGTTTCATACATATATAAATAATGTTTTAATTGTATCTAAGGCACTATATTATTGCAAGGATAAGCTACTTTTAAAATAAAGCGTTTTAGGAGTTTTTATGCATATTGGATCATGTTCAGCCTGTTTGAAAACCGTGACTCATTCAGGCTGTTTCCAGTTTAACCATTAATAAAGTTTCCCCATACAACTAGTTATAGGTAAAATTAATAAAGTTTCCCCATACAACTAGTTATGGGTAAATTTTAACAAAATTAACATGGTTACCCATTAAAGGATTTAAATTGTCTCATGTAAATCAATATAAGTTTCTTTACTTTCTTACAATCTATTTGTGGCATGAAGGTCGTCCATAATAAGCTATAAATTGCAAGCTAATCATCATTCCATCAAAAGTTCCCCACCCAGTGTTGATTTTTTTTTGTATTTTTCATATATGAAAACTTGAAGTAGTAAGCACCTAAATACCATGGATTGACGCTTATATTCGAATTTGCAGCTTGATCAAGGTTTGGGCATTGGCAGCAAATTTCCTTTTTTCAATCGTCACCAGCTAACAATGACAAAATTCATCCAACTCAAAGAAGTTGAAGAAGGTGCTGGCAAACCTCCACCACCTGTGCTTGTTCTTCATGGTCATTATGGTGGATGTGTTGGAGACCTTCCTAGCTACGATGCCTTCACTCTCGGGGGACCTTACTCTGTGAGAGGTTACAACATGGGAGAAATTGGTGCTGCCAGAAACATACTCGAGGTACATCCACTTTACTTTTTCTTGATCATTAATCCCTTGTATTCTATTGGTAACTCCCAATTACAGATGCTACATATGCATTCAGTTGAAATTTTGTGCTAGTTGCGGAAAATTTGAGAATATTTTAGAAAAACCAAAATTGTAAAAACGTGTTCAATGGCATTGGTTAAGGAAAAAATTTGTGGAAAGCGATCCCACTTTTCGGATCTATTACCAAGTTCTTTAAAAGTCGCCTTTATAATTTCTGCAACTTAACATGCCCTTCTTAGTTTCAAACCTAATGGACTTGGTTAGAAGAAAGTTCTGTATTACTTCAGTCTCATTAATACTGCTAGACTAGACCAAACACAGAGCTTTAAGTTGGGCTGACCTGAAACACTTTCTCTGGAAGTCTCTTAATTTCTGTTGTAATAACTCGAGTGTCACTAGTTAGCGCCTTTTTACCTTCATGAAGTCCAATTCTGTTTCTATTTTTTCCCATTATCTTCAAGCATATCATTAATTGATGACTGATGCTTGTAGCTTGCTGCGGAAATACGTATTCCGGTGCGAAATACTCATGTATACGCGTTTGCCGAGCATGGAAACGACTTGGGGAGTTCAAAGGATGTAAAGGGAAACCCAACTGAAGTCTACCGACGAATGGGACAAGGCTCTTCCTATGGTGTTGGTGCAAAACTTGGTTTGGTACGAGCTGAGTATGCAATTGATCACAACTCGGGGACTGGTGCCTTATTCTTCAGGTTTGGAGAGAGGTTTTGAAGCTTCTTTACATTCTCATTCATATATTATCCGGGATTCAGTTTAGTTTTGAAGAGATTGTGGGGTTCTGGTTGGAAACTAAAGCATCTTGTGTAGAAAATTCGTATTTTTGCTTGCACCAGTTTGAGATTCAACTCTTTTGGCGAACACCCAGTTCTGATTCGTGTGTTAGTGTTTTGTTAAGCATGAAAAATAGTTATTTTTAATGGGTGATATCCTGTATTCACAACTTTGAATTTAGTCACTACTTGACAGTCTAGTGATCTGCAACCTTTTGGTATGTCTTAACTCTTAAGGGATTAATGTCATAACCTCCTTGTGTAGCCTCTGAACTGCTTGATGCTGATGTAACAGTACAAAAGCTGTTCAAAAGGGAAAAAATTTATATAAGAATCATCTGGTTCAAAATAGAGGGTGCGAAATAAATGGGTCAACCGGGTTTAAATAAGGTCATGTTTTGGTCCAACTCACATGGTTGAACAGAAACTTATTTAGAACACTAAGGTATTCAATAAAAAAAATAAAAAATACGAAAGAAAAAAAACACGTATAAATTTCTCAAGAATGCGGCCAGCCAAGAACACATATGATGTTACTAGAACCACATAGCTTGATAAACTCAATGTACTATTTCTTTAAAAGTGTGAAAAACTTCAAAGTCGTAACTCCGTTTCCCCAACAACACATTCGTTCCACCTACACTTTTTGCGATTAGATTAAGAGGGCATCTCAAAGGTCTTTTTTCCAACATCGGCTCCAACCTGCAATATTACAACACCAATGTGGGAGCAGAATATATGATTGGATATTCAAACATCCTTTATTTCAACAAACTCAATTCAATGGCTTGATAGAGTTCAAATGTATTGAGTTCAACTCGAGTTGAAACCTCAACACGATAGAAGGCATTGACGGAACCAATGTAATATGAACTATACTACTAATGTGCTTAGGCATCTATTTGTATTTAATCTGAACAAGTGTGAATAACTTGATTTTATAGTGGATTATATTATTTTTTTTTAGTGTATGTTATCACCTTTCCTTTTTTTATCATTCTTTTTGACTAATTGTAGAGTTTAACATAGTTTAGCTTTGTCTGTGACTGGTTTCAAACTTCTTTTTGACACTCAAAATATGTTGTTGAAAGAAACATGATTTCTTGCCATTAGATTATCTAGGAAATGGTTAATTTGAAAGCTAACTAAATATATAATATAATAGATTTTTTTAAAACATAATTGCACTCACCAAGGGGCATAGTTAAGTTGGTAAACTTTGTATCACGTATAGTAGAATTTTATTACAAGGAGCATACAGTAATTTCAAGGAAATATCATGGGGCGGTGTCCATTAATCAATCATATCCACAATCCATTAAAAAAAAAAAGAGCAAAATATATATATCTAAAAGAATCCATCAATTGCCTAAAAATATCTACTTTAAACACTTTTTCAATACAGCCTTTCACTTTTCCTTCCCAAACAAGACCTCCAACAATAATATATTGGTTGATTAATATCACCTCTCTCAAAATATCTCCCAATAGTTAATCAAAGTTTTTCAATCAATTTTCTTTTGAAAAAAACCAGTAAATAATTCTATAATATTTTATGGCAGAGGAAGTAAGACTTACCGGTGGCCCTGGCGTTGACGTTGATGAACGAGTATCTGAGTGGGAGCTAGGGTTACCGAACTTCGCCGATTTGACGCCGTTATCACAGTCGTTGATCTCGGCGGAGATGTTATCGGCGTTCAGTATTACGCCGGAACCCTACCGGAATATGTCTGACGTCAATCGTGCTTCTCAAGATACACTTTCTGATATCCGAGGTGATAATTTAAATTCAATTAGTACTAATAATAATGATAATAATAATAATAATAAAGGAAATGAAAGTGTGGTGGATCTAACTGATTCTCGGAAATCACGGAGAGTTAGTTACGACGTTGACGGTGACGGTGACGCGGTGGAGGAAATCGATAATGAGTCAGGTATGGTGACAGATAAGGCGGAGCCGGCATCAAAACGACAGCGTTTAGTGTGGACAGCGCAATTGCATAAGCGATTTATAGAAGTGGTTGGACATTTAGGGATAAAAAATGCGGTTCCGAAAACAATTATGAATTTAATGAATGTTGAAGGATTAAGTAGAGAAAATGTTGCTAGTCATTTACAAAAATATAGATTGTATTTGAAAAGGATGCAAGGCTCGTCGTCTTCGGTTTCGAATCATCAGGAGCAGCAGCAGCATATGCAGTTTCCGGCTTCACAGATGGTTAATTATCGCGGTCTTGAGGGGAATGCGTATCCGTATAATATTATGCCTATGCAACATAGGGATTGGTCTGGTTCGGGTTATCAGCATACAAAACGATAACAGATAGAATTGGATCAAGTGAAAAACCCGTGGTTTGTGGAAAATGGGATTGGGTACGCTTGTTGAATGAGCTCTAACGATTAAATGAATAAATTCAAGTTATGTAGTAGTAATTTGGGGTTTTTCAGGGTGAATTTTTCGTTGTTGAATTTTGTTAATAATATTGGATTAATCCTTTGTTATTATTACACTCAGTTTGTATGCATGTATAGTTTGTGTTACTACTCTATCAGTTCATCACTTTTTATGTTTCTCCGCCATTGTAACTCCAAGATTCCTCTGTTACTGCCATTACCCACTTATTTGTTATATCTTCCATTGATTAATCTCACTTATACCACCTCACTCTGATTTCGTGATCAAGTCAAACCCAAGTGATGCCGACTCCACTTGATGTGGGTCTCAACTCCGTGCCGAGGCAAAAGCATACTCTTTGCTCTCATGATGTAATTTGCAAGTTAAAAAATGGTGAATTGATGGACTTCCATGTTGAGGTGACTTGATGACAGTTTCTTCAACTCTACAAATTGATCAACCCCAAATTTATCCAAATGGTTACTGATTTCTAAAGTTGTTAATGTGATTAGACAAAGGCCACTTGGTTTTGTATGATAATGTCAGAATGTTCTGCTGTTGAGTTTTGTTATCACTATACTATAATTGTTCTACAATTCTCACTTCATGCTAGTGACTCAAGATTGAAGATAGAGTTTTGGTACATGTTAACCTTTATATTCATTTAGCTTGACCTGAGCTATTACTAAGCACTAACTGTTTGTAACTGCCCAGCTAACTTTCTAACCATTTAGCTAACTTAAGGTAGTGTCACACATATAGCCTGTGTGGCTGTGTACCCTGTTCGTGATTGACTGACTTGGCGTATTTAAGGGGATGTTAATCTGTACGTATTGCATTCTACGATTTGCCCAGCTCTAACACTGCAACCTGGAAAGTTCCTTTCATTTTCGTTCATATGCTATAGGCCTATAGCTTTCTTGAACAAATGATTATTGTAATTGTGTTCTTCGTGACCAACTAGCCACCCAGGTAACAACAATGTAACGGGCATCAAGCTCACAAGACTTCCAATCTATCGATATTTGTCTAAATTCATTCTTTATGCATCTCTGCAAGAGGAGCCATAATTATTTATGGACTTTGTGATGCATTGTTTTGATTTGTTTTCGACTAAGGCAAGTGTCTAACCAGTTCTTATAGAAATTAAGATTTGGGTTAGCCTAGTTTAGAACTTAAAATTTTGGGATGGCCTCGTGTTATGATGTCCTAATTTTCTATGTCATATAGTGTTATGCATTTATGTCCACCAGAAAACGGCAAATACCTTCAAATCTTTAGATATTAATCGTAAATTTGAACAAGTTAAATCAACTTGCAAAATCGTCTTTATTCTTTTGAAGTTCTGATAGGACAACCTCAAATAATCGAAACTACGAATTTCATGCCGCCCAATGGGAGGCGTAAGTTTTTGAAAACGTTTGCGTTTATGGGTGGGGTTTAAAAAAACCACGAATTTGTGCTAGACAAAAAATATTGAAACCCAACTTTAAAAAAATACAAAAGGAATATACTAAACAAAAAAATAAAAAAGAGAACTAAAAAAACAAAAAGAAATACGAAACCTAAATGAATAAGTTATAAAAAAACAAATGTTACATGTGAAAAAGGTATAAAAAACCAAATGTTTAAAAGAATACAAAGGATATATAATGCAACAAAAAAAAATTTAAAAAGAACCAAAAAAAATAGTAAATAACAAAATATATACCATTTGTTATGAAAAAATGTTAAATGTGATAAAGGTATAACAAAACAAAATGTTACAAAAGATTAAAAAAAGAGATTAATCACGGGAAGACCAACGTATTTTCCCATTTGTACACGGTTGCCCATTATACTTTTTTATTGATGAGGTTTACCCACGTACTTTTCTTTTTTGTACACGGTTGACCAATATTACCGACTATCACAGGTAAACCGGACAACTTTGGGTCAACCGTGTACAAAAAAAAAAGTATGTGGGTAAACCTCATCAATAAAAAGTTTGATGGGCAACCGTGTACAAATGGAAAAGTACGTTGGTCTTTTCGTGATTAATCCAATTTTAATCAACGTTCGTAAACATGTACTTTTTAATCAACATAGCTATATATTATATTGTCAATTGTTTCCTTGCATTCTATTTTCATAATTATGTCCATATTATAACTATACTCTTACACACAACTCAACATCGTTCTAATATAGATCATTTTTAAACCACACGTTAAAAATGAAAATAATACAATTCATCTCGGACGTACAACGCACGGGTCTTAAGACCTCATTACAAAGAAAAAACAAGTTTTGAAGTCGGGCACCAACATTCATTATTATTGGGTTGCAATGATATGCAACATCCACAACGTCAAAATGTTTAAAATTTTTGTATTTTGGGTTTCGTATGAAATATTTGGTTGTTATCCCTTTTTTAGTAAGAAAGATTCGCATGTATTAAGTATGCGAGATCATCCATAAGATATATTTTTTAGCCATACATCACTACTTATTTTTTTTTATTAATCATGAAAAGACCAACGTACTTTTCCATTTGTACACGGTTGCCCATCATACTTTTTATTGATGAGGTTTACCCACATCCTCTTTTTTTTGTACATGGTTGACCCAAAGTTGACTGGTTTACCTGTGATAGTCGGTAATATGGTCAACCGTGTACAAAAAAGAAAAGTATGTGGGTAAACCTCATCAATAAAAAAGTATAATGGGTAACTGTGTACAAATGGGAAAGTACGTTGGTCTTCCCGTGATTAATCCCTAAAAAAACACAAAGTAACACAAATTATATAAAGGCAAGTGGTTAAAGTAATAAAGGAGAAAAAGGAGGGACTGAAAAATAAAAAGCAAAAAAAAGGGGCCAAATTGAAAAAACTCACTATTTATATTATTTATAAAAAAGGCGGGGGCCTTGAACTTGTGACCTCCACCCCCAAAACTATTGAGACCAACTACTATACCAAAAGAACTACTTTCCATAATAACCATCTGAACATGTAATCTACTTTTTCTTTCATAATTACTAATTTTATTATTTATATTAAAAAAAAACAGATAAAGACAAAAAAAAAATTGTTCACATCATATTCCTTTATTATAGTAGATAATATGTCGATCTTTGTCTACAACTTGGATGATTTTTGTTCAACACACAACTTGGGATGATTTTTGTTTTGTCGGGTTCGAATATGTGCTTCCAAGTTGCACCTTCATAATGGAATGATGTGTACCGATTTCACGACTCTTGAAAAAGAAACTTGTTACGTGGACTTGTATAGTTCAATCCTAAGTGATCACACAAGCCAGATTGATGGGAAAGATATAGAGAGAAATATTCACATTGTATGTATTATGCATTAAAAATAAATATAAAAATTCGTTTTGAGACTTTAAATTTATCTTATTTTCTCCTAAAGAAGTTGAAGAATGGAAACTAGTTACGTGGAGGTTTAAATATTATTCAAAAACAAAAATGTATTACATTCGCATGTAGATAAACAACCTTAATAGATGTCATATAACTAGTCTTTTAAGATAATATAAAGAAAAGGGTATTATTTGTGTGGCAGATTTGAGAAAAATGGTAAATTCCAAGTATTTAGGGACAGTGACAAAACCAGGATTAAAAGGGACGGGTAATACAATTTTTTTTTATCGTTGACCTTATATTGACGTAAAATAATGATACTGATTAAAGTGTTACGACTTTTAGCGATTTTTAAAATTTTTGGTTTTTGTAAAGGAAAAATTCATAAAAAGGTAACATTTGTACACAAATTTTCTGTTAAAGGGAACCTATTTAGTTTCCGTCTATATAAAGAATCTCATTTTTAATAATTTCGCAGTAAATGAAATGTCGTTATTTTTTAATGACATCCCTCCGTTAAGTGTCACGTCTCCACTCATCATAAAAATTTCCTATATGTGTTTTTATACACAAAAACACATTCAGATTGCGAAATTTCAAATCAAAACTTTCTTTTATACACAAAAACACACACATATTTATGTATTTCAAAAAACACAAAACACATCCAAATATACTTTTATACATAAAAAAACACACATATATATGTATTTTCAGTTAGAGTCAAAGGTCACATAAGCAATTTCGATGACATGGCAGTGGTGAGTGTGACATGACACTTAATGAATGGCTGACGCTAAAAACGAATGACGTTTCATTTATTGCATTGCAAAATTTTTAGAAATGTGATCTTTTAAATAGACGAAAATTAAATCGGTTCTTTGTAATAGGAAACTTGTGTAAAATGTTTATCTTTTATGGATTTTTTCTCTATCTTTAATGATTTTTTTGCGAGGTATCCTTCGACACTTTGATAGTTTCTATTTATCATGTAATTGCACACGTATATCTTTATGAGTTTTGTTAGAATAATCTTTCGAAAGTTTAGAATTAGTTATATTGACATGTATCACATATTTATTTGACTTGTAGCACCAATAAAAAAAAATATATTGTTTTTCAAATTAATTTACACTATACGGATCTAAAAGACCTGTAGCCCGGACTACCCCTAGAATATATGTAGTTTCGCCTATGCTTACGGAATAGTTGAGAAGATAATTATACCGTCATATGCAAGGATGCATATTGAGACTTGAGAATGGACATCAAAACAGCTTTTAATACATTGTATTTATACATTGGAGTTTTGCAAAGGATAACATTACATAAATCCCAATTTCATTTCATTTTAATGCAACGAGGTGAACGAGCGAACGAGCCCTTTCCAATTTTACATGACATATAAACTAATAAACCCCATGGGCCATAGATATGGGTCCAAAGCAACCCAACCCATATTATACAATATTACAATCTAATATTTTAATTACATTTATACCCTTATCGATGACATCACATCATAACCCAATCAAAAAACTTTATTGTTGTATGTGTGTGGTGCAAAAACAAACTAGATGAACAAACAATGGTAGTAGTAGTAACTTCATCTCTTCCATTACTCCCAATTCTCAAACCACATCATGCCAATATCAAATTATACCCATTTCACCAATCCTCTTTCTTAACAATTCTTTCACCACCATTAAAAGTACACGCTCCTCCACGCGCCATCATAAACCACGCTATTAAAGATGACATTTTTATGCTTTCAGAAGCAAACCCACCTGAGATTTCTGATCAGATTGTCTCTGCTGATAACGGAGATGGTGTATCTATAGTTATTTCAGTTCTTCTTTCTGTTGCTTTCGTTGGCTTATCTGTTCTCACTATTGGGGTAAGGTACTATTATTACTGTTATTTAAAGATATTATTTTTCTTTTATATATATAGAATTAAAATTCTAGAATATTGGTTGAGATTTGACTTCAAAAGGGGGGGATCTTGGTTACAAATTATTACAATGCTGGGGTTTCAGGACAGCAAAAAAGCTCGTTTTGACTTTTGTGGTCAAACTAAATGAATCTTTGCTTCCAAACAATATAATCTTATTTGAGATATTGGAAGAAGTTTTGTATCCCAGTGGACTTTGTGATGAACTATAAGAAAGGAAAAAAAATTTGGGTTTGTTTTGTAGCAAGATTAGTATAATTATACGTAGTTTATAAAGTTGACATGTTTGACTTCAAAAGTCAAACTTATGTGTTTATCAGAAGTTAAGGTCATTCATCTTTGTATGAATTCTTTTAAGCCTTGTCTTATAGAAAGTTAACTAACTTATACAATTTGATGTTCCCATTTGGCATATTTTTCTCTTCCAAGATGGCATGTTGATTTAGATTCTAAAGTGTACATCTTTCCAATTTGTTTGTAATGTGGATTTGCATGGTTTGTGCAGGTTATCTACATAGCTGTAACAGATTACTTGCAGAAAAGAGAGAAAGAGAAGTTTGAGAAAGAAGAAGCAGAGAAAGCAAAGAAAGGTGGCAAGAAAAAGAGAGTAAGAGCAAGAGCTGGGCCGAAAGGATTTGGACAGAAGATTGACAATGATGATGACGACTAGTAGAATGTTGAAATTTTCGACTTAAAATTGTACGAGTTCTTACATACTACAATTTTTGTTAGTCATAATTCGCATAAAAAATTGGTAAAACACCAAATGTATTTATCTGGCTTCCAGGTCTTTTTGTAGGTTTTGGTCATATGCTTTTTGTGGGTTTTGTAGGCTTCGAGCTCTGCTAACAAAATATATACCTCAAACAACGTCCTCTAAAACCTGAAAAACTAAAAACATACCCTTGATCCAGCATTACACGGAGACCAAATCAAACAAAACCAGGAAGCAAGGCAAGAGCCGTATCTATGGGGAGAAAAATAATCTAGGATCGAAATCCAGACTTTGTTATAGACAGGTCATATACGACTTGCTACAATCTAGTGTAGAGGACTGATTTATATACAAACGGGTTGATATTGGTTATTTTTAAACCTTTAATAGGTAAATCGAATACTTGGCTAAAAAAAAACAAGTCACCCTTGCTATGTTAAGACCTGACGTTCATAAAACATGGACCTCTAATAGATTAAACCAAAAACTTTTATAAAAGAACAAGTGAACAGTTAAAATTGGTTACTCATAGACTAGTAGCACCACAGTTTATAACACAAAAGAAAGACTAGTGGTTCTCATTTGACAGCCGAAACAGGCCCATTTTAACCACGTATGAAACCTGTACTTTGCCAACACATATGAAGACACAACAATGCAAGAACCATTAAATTATAGAGAGCAATGCACAGACAAATTCAAAGATACATTATCAGCTGCATAAAAAACTGTTTAAATACGATACATATGACTGAAAATCCGACTTTCAGCATAGGCGGTAACATATTTGTACAGTCACGTAGTGATTCAACAAAACTAGTTATTTTTGCACTCATTTTTACACCCTTTCCAAGGAAAACATGAGCCTCGACTATGTATAATAAACCTTAAATTCTACGGCATTTACAGTTTCTTCTAGTACAAGTAAACTTCATTTGCAAATCAGCACATACACTGACCGTTTTTCGATAGCTCAAACTAGCCTCGGTTAGCTGTACAACTCTTCCTACACCTATCCACCATGAGACAACTGGGCTGCAACTCTCCTTTCTGCATTCATCAACAAAAAATCCTCGGTAAACTAGAAATTCACAATCTTTATTCTTGATTATACATTCATATATAAAGCTCCAAGACTATCCTGTCAGCTTTTGACTTTCTAAAGTCAGATAAATTTTAACTTCAAGATATGGAAAGTTCTTTTAGCTGGGCCTGAAAACTCGCGCTGACTCAGGTGAGAGGAGGTGTTTGAAATTACGCTCTAAAAGTGGTTATGTTATATACCTATACTATTAATAGAAACCATTTAACCCGTTTTACTTTAGCTAAGAAACTGATTAATTTAACTCTGAACAATCAGATAATCAGAATCAGAAAACCATATACGTGAACATATACTACAAAACGTGTAAGCAAAACTGAATACTTACCCCCAGCAGCAACAAGTTTCTCAACACGAGCAACAATATGCTTTCCGTATGTGTATTTTTTCAGTGCATTCAGATGAACTTTAATTCGAGACAGAATGTGCTCCCGCTCTTGATCACTACAAGTCTCCAGTACTTTTTGCACAACATAATTCGCAAACTGATCTTTCATCATCGCCTGAATAGCAAGCAAGGAAACATTACATCCAAATCATCAAATCAAAACATGATAGAAAACAAACTTTTCACAACGATAAAATAAAATAATTCTCTAATCTTTACCTGAAGAGGCTCGTTTTCATCAGTAGTACCAAGCATCTCAGTTACAAGAAGTTGACGTTCACTGGCATCACCAAAAGTCAAACATTTTTCCACAACGTTTGATGCAAATTTCTGTTGACTCATCTGTACAATCTTTCCGGCCAACTCATGGATTATTATAGAACGTTCATTTGGCTTTCCATGCTCCAGTACATGCTGTTCAAAGCATAATAGCATAAGGGAACATTCAAAAAATAAATAGTACAACATAAAAATGGACAATATTAATAATATTCAAACCTGAACGACGTAATTTCCATATTGATCTTGTGCAAGCATGCTTACACAAGCAAGAATCTCCTTCATCACCTTATTTTGTGTTTCTTGATCCTCACAGTGCTCAAGTACCCTCTGCACAAAAAAGAGCATATAGTTTCCATTTTACTTGGGACAGTCCTTAGATTAAAAATGAAAATCTCAATAAATTTATCTGTCAACGGGTTGACTTGAGCTATATTTTACATCTAAATCTAAATGGATCTGAAAGATAGCTAAATTGGGAACAGGTCAGATGGTATAAACTTTAAGAGCAACACATATTATATTCAAGTGCATATCACCGAGACAATATTTCTGATCATATTAAGCACATGAAGTTATTACAAGATTGAATGATGGAAAAAAAGTGTTTACAGGTTGATCTGCACAAAAAATACTTGTTTTTAACCAATTACCTGTTATGCTGTTAACACCTACCCCACCCCCCACCCCCAAATATTTATAATAAAGAAACAAATCCTATTCACATAACAGAAAAAATGAAAATATACCTGGATGACCCGACAACCATATGGATGGGTAGAAAGCGTGACAACTTGATCAAAGAAAGTAGTAATGATAAACTGAATATGTTGTTCGGGAACACATTCAATGCACTTCTGAATAACATGATTCCCATTCTGATCACGCACACAACGCATGATTTGACCATCAAGTTCTTCCACCATTTTGATTTTTTGGTCCAAGTCAACAACTTCAATTGCCTGAAAATTCAACGTTTAAAAAACCATATGAAAATAAAGTTAAAAAGATAATAGACGGATTATAAAGATGATAGTCTACCTTCTGGATTACACGACAACCGTACATTTGAAGACTGAGTGTCAATACATGTCCTAGAAGCTTTCCAGCAAGTTCTCTTCTCTGAGCTGGCAATCCATGCTCGAAAAACTGAAATAACAAGTCATTCAAAACAATGAAGTGAACTCTGTAGTGCAGGTTCCATTTGAAACCAACAAAACAAAAAAGAAAATAATGATACCTTTTGAATCACGTAATTTCCAAAGACATCAGTCATTAGGGTAAGAGCCTGGGGAAATATTTCTTTGAAAACCATGTTTTTTTCCTCTGTAGTAGCAGTTTCAAGTTTCTGTTGAATGAAACGACTCCCATACTGATCCGCACTGACCATTGTAAACAAGATCAACTTTAGATTATGAACATATACAGTAACACTGAGGCATTGGTGTGGTCGTTCTTAAAATGAGTATATGATATCTAACAATAAAGACAAGATCTACAAACATATACTGATCCGCACTGACCATCGTAAACAAGAACTTTAGATTATGAACATATACAGTAAAACTGAAGCATTTGTGTGGTCGTTCTTAAAATGAGTATATGGTATCCAACAATAAAGACAAAATCTACAAACATATACTGTAACTTTTTGCATAATAAAACACATGACATAGCAACATAAAAATCTAGAAAAGCGTATACCTGAACTCCACAACATGACCTGTGATCTCAGAAAGCTCGAAGGACTTGGTTTTATTGCTCTTAAATTCTTCAAGCAAAGATGATCCAAAGCTATTATCACCGCCATCTAGATGCCAAGGACCCATAACACCGCCAGCACCGCCACCCAGGTTTCTCATTTGAGGGGAGAATCTTGTATTAAGTTCACCAAGCCTGATCGGGCTTCCAGGTCCACGAGGAGAGTGTGGAAGTGGGCTCATTAATGGGCTTCCAGGATATGATAAGCCCATTCCATAACTGGGATTACCATAGTATCCATGATGGTTCGGACTAGTGGACTTTCCACCAAATGGAACACCGTATTGTGATTTTTGTGGTGACGCTAGGCTTCCAAGATAAGCTTTTTGGAGCAGATCTGTATAAGAATTTCCCAGATAGCTGTTCCTACCGACAGTGGGATCGTTCAGGGCGGCTATCTGGGCAGCTGCAGCTGCATACTCGGTGGTCCTCAGGTACTCGAGATAAACAGGGTCAATAAACGATGTGTTTCCCGCCATCTGGTTAGCCATCCTAGTTGTGCTTTGTGATTCCAATCCATATCTTGAATCCATTCCAGGAAAAGCCAAAGCAGAGGCTGCCGCAGCAGCGTTCTCAAAGAGTGGTGGCAGATTTAAATTGCCTCCTTGACCAGACATCATTTGTGGAGAATTGACAGAATATCCGCTTGAACCATAGTTCGAATAGGATTGATCCCAGACACCGTAGATGTTATTAGATGATCCATCAACGTACAAATTATTAGAACCACCTGACTGGTTCAAATAACCATCATGATAGTCTGGATTTTGATCAAACTGGTTCCGGTTCTTGCTTTCACCCTTGACTCCATTTGACAAACTCAGTCCCGACAATGCTGTCACTATATCTTCCGACTCATTGGTTTGGGACGAGCCGCCATTAAATAGATTTTGACTGTTCTGATTTGAGTTGACTCGACCACCTCCAATAGGAGTTGGAACAGGACTAGGAGCCCGGGCAATGTGTTGCGGATCAGGGGTCCCACTCCTTGATAAAGAAGCTGCCAAAGCTGCAGCATAAGAGTACGATGTTGGTAGGCCGTTGCTCTGTTGAGATTGGGTCTCGGACTGACCCAGAGATTCATCGTTGTTATCAAAAGCATTGCGGCTAGCCGGTCGAGATGGATGTCCAGATGGTGGGTTCGAACGACTCATATCATCCTGCAAACTCAACAAAATCAGTTTTTTTAAGGCATTAAGATGTATTGATATATACAGCTAGCAAATTGCTAGAGATTTACAAGAGTACAAAGTGAACATATATATATATATGAAATAACAACACAGGGAGAAAATTTACAAGAATATAAAAACCCCATGTCGAAACTTAAATGCGAGGTAAAATAAAAATAAAAAAAATCCTGAAAGGGTCCAAGAAAAAATCCCCCATACTAGCGTTCGTGCCACTGGTTTCACCGTAGTTCGTTTTTTATAGTTCCACGACCCATTTTGGACCACCGATCCCCACAACCAGATACAAATACCCAAAGTAAACACATAGCAAAGATATATGAAGACGACCACCAGATAGCCAAATACAGTAAAGGTATATGAAGACGAACAAAGCTTTGTTAAAAAAGAACCAATCTCCATCAGTTTTTATATCTTAATTAACGAAACTCAGTCTGCAATCATGCTTTAGAGGTGTTCAGAAGTGCAACCGAAGATTTCTTACTTAATAATCAGTTATCAGTGTTTCGCATGTTCCAAACGTCCAAAATCATTATTACAACCTCAATTAGCAAAAGTACAATCAAACAGTATATATAATTCACATATAATTACGATTCAAATGTCTAAATTGAACTATTCAAAATCACATAACCACTTTCAAAATCTACACTAAAATGGATTTTGAAAATATGCTAAACCCTGATGACGTAGTCTATTATAGCGTGAATTTGTCATTCTAAGTTCTAACAAAATGAGGGCTTGTTACATGGATAAGTATCGACACTTAAAAATTCATGTAAAGACGATATAAGGTTAAATCTGAAACAGAATAATATAACCAGCAAGAGGGTCACTTGATGTACATTTTGGATGTGACTTCACACTAATGACTAATCTCAATACACAATCATAACTACTCAAGTGTTTCCAAAATGTGATTTTTATAGTCATAAAATAGAATACATAACCAGCTTTTACCCAAACTTCTAAAACAACAATCAATTAATACACACATCCAAAACACGTAAATCTTCAGAGCTAGCAATGCTTTACAATCAAAAGATTAAAATCTACTTAAAATTCCATAAAATTCACAGAAATCAAAAGGAAAACAAAATGAAGCAAAATTATACCTGAAAAATCTCGGCAAGGCTTTTCTGTTTGCTACTTAACCCTAAACCAGACAAACCGATCAAACCATCACCGCCCCAATCAGCCGAAACTTTAACTTTCTCAGCCTCAGGATTTTCAGTCTCTTGTTTTTTAGAGTTAAATCCAGGTGGCATCGAAAATAGAGACACACCGCCACCGCCATTGATGCCTCCGCCACCAACATCAGTCCGGTTGGCTTTCCTTCTATCTCCAATTCCTCCTAAACCCACCCCACTGCCACCACTTTGCATCCTTTGGTTAAACCTCCAATCCTCTTTTGACTTCAATGGTGGCGGCAACCTAGGGTTTAAGTTAACGTTCGAGTAATAATACGACAAATAAGCAGGATCAGCCCTAAGTTCTTCCTCAGACATAAATCCATTCCCACCAGCAAACTCGGAAAACGCTAAACCATTATTATTACTACCAAATAAACCCCCAACAGCACTTAAAGACCCTTCTACAGTCGGTGGAGCCGAACCACTTCTATACATATTTAACTCCTTTTCATGATCATCGGCTTCTCGCCTTTGTTCATGTAGCAACAATCCTATTTCTTTCTCTAATTCGTCCCCAAACGAACTTTCGTTCACCGGTCTCCTACCCATTTCAGATAACATTTTCACAGTCTAAACCCTACAAAACTAAACCCTATAAAAACTAATAAGAAAATTACCCAGATAACAATAGAAAAATTACTAAGTCACCTGTAAAAACTATCAAGATAATTACCCAGATAACAAAAATAAAAATCACTAATTTGCCAATAAAAACTAACCAACAAATTACCCAGATAAAAAGAAACTTATTTTTAGCCTCAAATAATCATAACCCAGATGGAAAAATACAAAAATTCTTATAATTTGCTGATAAGAATCTACTCTTGATCACTTAAAAATATAAAAATCAAACCCTAATACAAAAAGTAACAATCTTTATGGTTTAATATGATCTAATAGCTACAAATTAGTACTCAGAACCTAAAAAAATCAAAACTTTTTGATCAAGAAACACACAAAAACATACTTCCTTATTTGATCAAACTAATTACAAGCTAAAAGATAGAAAAAAAGATAATTTTTTGGCAAGTTTTAATTACTGATTTCACATGAGATTGCAAGAACAGTAAGATTAAAGAAAAGGGTTTTTGCCATGAAAAGATTTTCAGAGGTGAGTGATAGTGATGAAAAAAAGGGTTTGTTTTTTGTATGAGCTTATATGTATCAAGAAACTATATAAGGTGTGTGTACGTATATGTATATGTTTGTGAGAATGGAAAAAAAAATATATATATAAAAAAAATGTTTTAATCAGGCGGCGAATTGATTCTTACAGAGAACCCTTTTTAGGGTTTTGTTATTTTTTCACTTTTAGTTGGCTGTAACTAAAGACTAAACAGGGTAACTTATAATTTCCCACTTTAAGTAACTAAGTTCACTTTGGGTAACTTTCTGTTTTAAGTTATTACTTTTTGTTCAAGATTTTAAGTTTTGATTCATGAAAAAGGTCATGGAAAAGTTTTTAATGGTTGTTTGAGAGATGATAAATATTTTTTTTATCAGTTTAATCGAGATTTTTTGGTTGATGTTTTTAAACTCTTTTATTTAGTTACCTTCGATGTGATATCTAATGAAATAAAAACACGAGATTATGATTAATATTTAGCTGAATTAAATTGTTGTTAATTTAGAAGATTCTATAAGTAATGAGATATTTTGGCATGTTTAAAGATTTTTATTGTTTCTCAATATTTGTACTAACATGTAATTCTTTGAATATGGTTCTTTGTATAAGATAAAGTGTGGTGCTTTATAATAAGGTTTGATTTGATATATTTTTTTTCTTAGGGTTATAAAGGAATGATAATGTGTGTGTGTATAGAGAGAGAGAGAGATAAATCAAGAGTTTGCCACATAAATCGTTTAGATTCGGTAGTTTTATAGGAAGAAAGTGAAAAATCTTCCAAAATGCTATGTTGAGCCAAACACTACCAAAAGGAGAAAAGAAATGTGGTGATTGTTGATAAGCATGTGTAGAGTAAAATAGCAAAACGTGCCCAAAGTGGTTTATTTTGTTTCTTGAAAAGTTCTTACCAATTTTTCAGCATGATTATTAGGGAGGAGGTTGCCATGTTTGGATTTTTGCTTTCTTTTGATGAATGGGGCTTGGTGTCAAATTTAGTATACTTTCATGTACATATGCTATACCTATATGCATAATCATCATGTAGATGTATATCACATTACATTACATAAGATATAAAGAAGAAACATGAAAAAGTAACACATCAGTTAGAATTTATCATTTAAAAGATTATTTTTTTTTAAATATTGGCTTTATAAAAAAATCTGTTATCTAAAAATCATGATATAAAAAGGTATATTGATATTAATAAATCATATTGAATTAATAATCACATCACAATAATTACTTATTGCTATAATTAAGAAAATATACTATAAACTAACTTTGACTATATAAAGTTTAAAAAAGTGTTTGATTAGAGTTGAACCATACTTAAACAACATTTAAGATAGGTTTGGGTGCAATAATATCCGCTTAGGATAGGTTAGTACTTAGGAATAACAAATTAATTGGTTATGGCCGATATAATTTCCTTTCTATCAATTCTAATGTACCAAACTTTGAGTACCTTATATTTTAACCAAACCATACTTTATACCACTGATTTGCAATCGGGAAAATTTTATAGCTTAGAATGAATATATCTCTAAATTGAAGACCTTCTTATGTCATTTGCCCTTCAAATGTATTTCTTCTTGGATGGGGAAACTTTAGTATCTTCTCATGTTTACGTGGAATGCACAATTTCCGTTTCAAGAATCCATAGGCATAGACCAAAGAACATGACGTCATACATTCACTAAACTACGAAAATGTAGAGTAAAACATGTAACATGAGTCTTCAAATTTAAATTTTTAACCATTTCTATATTTATTTTACTTAATCATTTTTATTTATAAAATTTACCAAAATTACAATTTTTATATTATCGTATGTTAGACGACTCAAAGACGGTGAAGACCGCTTGCTTCATGTACTAATTAAATTTTACGAATTTCATTTCTGAATTTGATTTACACTTGAATTAAATTTTTTTGAAAAACTCATCCACCACCGCATATTGGACAGATATACTTCTAGTTTTACATAAAAAAAATAAATAATAATTTGTATCTATACAACAAATTTAATGATGTACAACAATAATATGTTTTATGGTTATACATTTTACAATAAATCAATTGTAGTTGTTCTAATATGTAACCATTTCGTCTTAGATCAAGTGGTCATCTAGGAGGTGTTTGGTGCAATGGAATGGAAAGGGTGGAAATTGAATGAGAAACACTTCTCATGTTTGGTTGTAATGGAAAATGGAAAAGAGAATCGAAAATATGGAATCGATTTCATTCCCTCAATTCTTTATGAAATGTAGAGAATTGATGGGAATAGAAGTTTTCTAAAATTTTTTTTGTTTTAGTGATGTTATATGTATTAAATTTGATTATTATTTAAAATTTAGTTTTTTTTTATATATTCATTATCTGCTTGTACTAAACGACGGAATCGATTCTCTTTCCCACTATATTCATTCTCTATTATATTTCCATTCTCTTTGATTCAATCATACCAAACACCCCCCTAAGGTCCTTTTAGGGGGTTATGGGAGAAGGAATGTTAGCTTGGTGACCATGGATCAAATCTTAATTTCCTATGGTTTTGGGCATTTACTTATTCAGACACGTGTGAGCCGTGTTATCGCACCCTTCCTAATAAGTCGTTTAAAAAAAAGTTGTTGTAATATGTGCGTTGAATCATTTATTGACATATTATTTAGATTTGATGATGGTTTTCTGTTTGCTTAGATTAAAGTTTTGATAGTATTAGAAATATCCAAGACTTTCATACGCTCCTTTGAAAGAAGTATCATATTTCACAACATTACACTTCACAATGTCACACACATGTTACTCCACAAATATACTAGCTAGTGTGGCATGTTGGTCAAGTTTACACAAATGAGGATCAACGAGTACAGTCTTAAGCACGGACTTGCTTGAATTTAAAAAGTGAAACGGAGGTCCTAAAAAATAAAGCGCGAAAAAGAAAATGTACAAGTTAGTCATTTAGTGATCTTCATTTCAACCAGATCAATGCTACTAACATTTGATGTACTAAGTTTTATCTCTTTTTATCTTAGTGAAATATAAAGTTATTATCAGTGGGTTAATTCATTAGTTAAATTAAGGGAAAAAGTTAGATAAAGCATACAATACCTATCTTAGGTAAAGCAGTGGGGTTATGTAAAATTCAAAGGGCTACATATGTTTATCAAATTCAAAGGTTTAATTTATAACTTTTTTTTAGTGACAATACCTAATCTTAGGTAAAGTCTGCAATACGGATCATTTTCCCTTGAATTAATTAGAACAATAAAGTATTGATCAAGAAGTTTTTTGTTGCCTAGACAAATTGATGACCTTTTTTTTTACTATAATTATTTGATCCATCATTTTCATAAGTTTTGAGGGTTCTCACCAATGAACTCCGATGGTGAATTGTCATTTGTTAGTTTTTATTTTTAAAGCTATTCATCATTAGTTGATTTCATATGGATCCATTTGTAAAGTTTTTCAATTTTTACTAAGTGTTTGTCTTTTCAATTAAAATGAAAACACAGTCGCCTCATTGAGCAGTGTATATCAAAATCAACATTGATGATGATTTGATATTCAATTTTAAGGATGTAAACAAAATAATATAATTCATAAACCACATCTATAAAAATTTAATTGTTGTGATTAATGAGGCCCCATGAGTTGATGGTGGGTTGTGGGCCGTTGGGTGCTACATAGTCATCAAAGGCCACCATCATCAGATTCTTTTATTTTCTTCATAACTTTTAACATGGGAACTTTATGCTTTTAAGTTTATACAATATTTCTTATTCTTATATCCAATAACTTTTAAGATATATGTGACTTGTGGCAATTTGTATAAGCATTTTTAGCAAGTCTTTATAGCTTCACACAGGAACACACTACACACCAGTGTATTGTTTACTGGATTGGGCTAATGGGCCATAAGGTTTGGATCATGAACTTCAAAGCATCATACATTTCTGTTGCTAAAGAGTAAAGCCTAAATGAGATGCCCACTTAAAATTCACCAACTACTTCTTAAGTTCTTATGATATAAAAGGAGAAAATAACTTCAATATTCAATTATTTTAAAAAATATATCAATTTATCTAAGTTTTTTCATATTTTCATGAAATACTCAACAAAATCGCAATGAAATTCAAAAATCGCAGTGAGATTTTCATAATCGCTATCGAGTTAAAATGAATCATTTTTATCTAGCTTGTTAATTAGATTTGTTAATTTTCATTCTATTATGGACTTGGTTGGTTCCACATACTTGAATTGTAACATAAATTTCTTGCATTTCATCTGACAAGGCAGTGTTTTGATAATTGAACAAAATTGAGTGCATTGTTGAAGAAGTTCTTCAATATTCTGAAGTGTACTACCAGAGTACCAGTTGCACAAGTTAAAGATTGTGACACTACTTAAATTAAGTAGGTGAATTTTGACAGTGATTTTTGCTTTTAAAGTAAAAAGTTTCTTTGGCATAGATAGAAATAAAAAGTAGAAAACATTTTACTAGTAGTATTTACATATGGAGGTAAAAAAAATTGGGGTGGACGAATACGATGATTCCTTTTTGGGGGTGGTTCCTGTAGGTAGCCTAGGTAAGAATTTATGAGCACTTGTATGAAATGAAATTTAAACTTTCTTCCTTTATATTTATTTAGTCCATATATATATCATACATAAGAGTCGCCATATGGGCCAACGATATATATTTTTTTTTGTTACTATAAGGTCCATAAGCTAACGCTAAAGTTTCTAAAAAATTGAAATGATTTACAAATGATAATTTTACTGGTTACATGAGAAATAAAATCCTCAAATTTTTTATGAACTTGAAAAGTTTGAATGGAAATTATGGAAGTCACTATGGTGGATTAACTTCATTGAACCAGCTAAAATCTAACTCATGTATACTCAGTAGCAGTGTTGTAAAACTCGGCAGACTCGGCCGGGAACTCGGGATCGGAATCGGAATCGGGGGTTAAACGGGTCGAGTTGGCTGAAATCAGGTCAACGACTTGGTCGCTTGTAAAACTCGGTCAAACTCGCCCGGATCAGTCAAAAATCGGGTGGATCGGTCAAGAATCGGCCAAATCGGGTCAAAACTCAGGTCAACTTTGGTCAAAATTTTTTTTTTTTAAATAAAAAAAATCCTAAATTGGTTTAAGTTTATGATTCTAATGCATGAAATTTGAACTTTAAAGAATTATATTAAAGTTTTAAAACAATTATGTTTTAAGTTTGAAGTTTATTCCATATAATTTTAAAAAATATAATATTTCTATATAAAAACCTGATCCGGGTTCTCCCCGATTCCGATCCGAGTTTTTAAAAACTCGTGACTCCCTCACTCGCTGATCCGATCCCGAGTTACGAGTTTTCCAACCTTGCTCAGTGGTATAGACGTATAGTAACTAAAAAGGTTATTCTGAAGCCACCCTCCCTGGGCCTAGCTCAGCCCAGCCCATTCTAGCCCAGCCCAGATTGAGGTTTATTAACCTGAAGCCGGCGATAAAAACACACAAAATTGAATGTTGATCTTCTATTAATTAATTTGCTTAGAATCGATCTGGTTGAATTATATTTGGTTGATTTTATTGATTTCTTACGTACGTCATGCTTGTTAATTAATATGTTGGCATTTTATTCTATGTGTAATTAATGGAGCAGCTAGTAAATCCGTTAGCTTAATTCATAATTCAGGGTTACCACCATTTCGATCTGTTTCTTGATTATTCATGCTAATAAGAATTATGCTTCTGTTTTTTCATCATATGCATATATACGTACAGTTATATAAACATACTTTTAGCTAGGTCCGATTGTTTCGTATATTTTGATTTTGTAGCCCCTTTGAACATCATTTAAACAGTTTAAAAGATGCATTTGCTAGGCATGAATTAGCGACAAGTGACACAAGTATATGGTTACTCGAACTTAAATGTTTTCCTTGATACATGCATGATTTACCTAACTGATGAAATCACAAATTAAGAATGTGTCATTTGCTTAATTTCTTTATGTAATTCAATTAATTTGTTTAATTTGTGGGTAATTACTTATTATAAACAAACTTTAACTTAAACTAGTCTTTTTCATTGTTTTATATATATAGTTAAGCTAAAGTTGATGCAGGATGCAGGATGCTGGCAGGTATATATATATTTTTGTAGATGGGTTATATTGATGGCTTGTGCAAAGAGGAATATCAAGGGCTTTTGGGCCTAAAGCAAACAAGAGTTCAAAAGAGGTTTGTTTTTACATAGTTTTCATCACCATATACATTTTTATCACTTCCACTGATCCCCATTCTTTCCATCTCAAGGTAGTATGAATTTTGTATTCTCAATGTAGATCCAATGATCACTATATATATATATATATATATATATATATATATATATATTATATTTACTACAAATATGTATAACACATGCAACTCTCTTAATTTGACAACCACTCCCCTGTTTGTAGCTCCATTTTTATATTTATATCTCTACCTTTTGGGACCCATTTACCCATATGACACAATCATCCCATTACTTGAGACATAGAGTAATAAAGCTATCTGCAATGCTAAAGACGTCTTTAAGCGTCATTGAGTTGCCACATCATATCCTTATAAATCCTTATAAATTTTTAAAATCCTATAATTTTATCTCCAACCATACAAACATCCTTACATATCATTTAACTCCACTAAAAACAAAAAAAAATATAAGTAAGGACACCTAAGGGCATGCCCCTAGGTAAGGGCATGCATAAAAAATCTTTAGGTTTGGACAAGCTTCAACCGCAAAGGATATCCAAGAGCACCTAAGGGCACCCAAAAACATCCTCATCGGAAATAGTCTTAAGTGTTATGTATTATTCTATACTATAAACCCAAAAGTTAAGCAAACTCCTGCCTTATTGAAAACTGTTTATATACTTAATTTATACTGTAAGAAATAAAACCTTGAATTGATACAAATACGCATATCAATGAAACATGCACAATACATCTTATTAGCAGGAAAATTTGTGTGGTTCATATTGAGAGACGTTTTGCATGGAGTATCTATATATATTGACAAAAAAATAAAATGTCCATACATAATACATTGTATTGTATCTAAAACAAAAACTACACACACAAAAAAAAAGAATCTATATATCTTTCTCCCAGATCAAGAATCATATAATAATGGCACATGAGACATTAAGATGAAACATTTTAGATTGAACTAAAAAAAATAAATGCGCAGGAAACCCTTAGTTTCATAGAGAAATTTTTTTGCTCAAGCTAACAACCTGCAACGTTGCCTGACGGTTTAAGATTGAAGTAGTGTATATAGCAAGAAATGTATAGTATGCCATATAAAATAAAAATGTATAGGAATGGCACATGAGACATGAAGATGATAAAGACAGTTAGTAAATAAACAGAAGATATGTTAGGCCATTAATTCAAAATCTATATATATATTCATATAATATGGTACATTAATGACATCCTTCTTTTGTTGCATCATTGCATGTGCTGCTCTTCAAGTTGCCTACTATTTCACATGGATGTTTCCATTTGAACATAAATAATCTACTACTAATTAAGCACATAAAAAGAAGAAAATAAAAAAATGCTATAATGATTTCTTTTACTTCTTTTTTCTTATAGGATGGCAGGAAAACTATTTAGGTTTTTAATTAAAACCTAAAGCAGATCCATCTCTAGCTCAAGTAGAAGTAAAAAGACATCATTAATTAAACTCTAACTAAAAAAGAAAAAAAAAACTTACAAAAATAATAATAATAATAATAATAATAATAATAATAATAATGATAATACTAATCAAGAATCTCCATGTTTTTTCCAACATACCAACATTGTAACACAACGTTTGACAATATAGAATCTTGCCTTTTGTTCCTTAGCCAAACTACCACATTTTCTAGTAAAGTTGGCACATTTTTGTGAAGAACTTCTTGATAAATCACAAGGATGATGTTGATGAGATTTGTTCTTTTGTGATGAGCTTCTTGAAAAAAGGGAACTACTCTTTGTTGAGAATGATCTCAAAAGAGGTGATTTTGTGGAGGATGAGTTTTTTTGTGAAACACTTCTTGAAAAAAGTGAGGATGATTTTGATGAATGGTTGCATGGATCTTCTTTTGATAGTTTCCATTTTTTGTCCATGCAGTCAGTGGTAATATGTGATCTTGATCTGTTTTCTGCTTTTGGGTTTGTGTCTGTGAGAGTGAGATTTGTGAGAATGAGAGACTGAGAGAGAATGAAGGTGTAGTAGAGTGGGGTGAGGTGAGATTATAGAAACCTATAAATAGCAAAATAGGAAAAAGAGGTTGGTTTTGAAGGTGGATGTTGACTGTGTTTTTTTTTTTATAAAAGAAAATACAATAAATAGCAAATTATATGACGCTTGCATCTTAATTGTCTACCTGTATGAACTATATATACATTGTGAATAGTTAAATCTCTATACCATATTGACCATATAATTAAAGTAGTCCTTAAGTAATGAATATTTACTATTGTTGTTTATTACCATTAAAATACCACCCACAATCCCCCTTCACTACTACTAATAATTCTTTAACATCTTTAACACATCATTAACCAATCATTAGTCATGATGCTTGTTATGATAATGTTTCACCACAACAAAATTGGACTTGACATTTGGTGATTAAAATGTAAAGTACCAATTATACCCAATGTGCTTTAATTACCTGTCCATTTCATCTATCTCTAAGGTAGAAAGGAGTACTTTTCTGTTACTCAATTCTTACCCAATTCATCCTCTAATAAAAACTCTACAATTTACAACTACCCAATTTTACCCAATTCTTACCCAAATCACTGATAATACATACTTAATTCTTACCCAATTTCATTTTCTTTTTCATTTAATTTTAATACATATAATTAAAACCATATAAATATAAAACATAATTTCATTAAACTGAAAACCACAACACATAATAAAACATACTTAAATACGACTAAAAAACACTTAAATAAAACTATTTTACTTAAATAAAACTTAAACTAAGCCTCGGAATAATCCGAGTCCACAGTGCTGTCACCGTCATTGCGGTGAATGTAGGGGTAGCGCTCAGGAGACTCGGCGGCCGTACCTAGTAGAAGAGAAACGTACTTCTCACCCGGGTCAGAGTAGTAAGGTACATCCTGACCACCACCCACATTGGCTTGCGATAGTACCCTGTGGTCTAGCGTCCGGGTCAATGTTGAAGAAGCAACGTTTAACTGAAAAATAACCTGATTCAGCCAGTCGATCTTCAAGATGCTCATTCTCCGCAATGTTACGTGCATAACCCGGGGCATTAAGTCGGTTGATTGCGGCTTCGTAAGCCGCTTTGTTCTCAGAAACGCCCTGAATGACGTTATTGACATCTGAGAGGTGTTTGGAGTCGTGATTTAGGTGAGTTTGGATAGCCATTTTACAATCACGAAGGTCCATTGTAGTGATTTTGGTTGAAAGGAAATTGTGGATGAAATGGAAATTGGGTGAAAATGAAAGTTGTGGTGTAAATTTTGGAAGAAGAATGGGGTTTTTATGGGTGAAAAGGTAGAAAAGTGGGTGGAACCCTACCCGAACGCAAGGAGTGGTGTAGCCGATCAGGTTCCACGTACCCGATGCCTTACCTGACTCCACTCCTTCCTACCTAACTATTATATATCGTATTATCATTGTTAGTTCTTAACATTCAATTGTGTACTTTTGGAAAGGACGTGTGTTTGAACTCTTCTCTCTATAAAAATCTGTGTTTGTATATTTGTTTTTAACGTGAAAAAAGATGTTTCAAGTTCTAATCCGAATTTCCAAACCAGCTAAAATTGTACTGTTTCATAATTTAGCCGGTTTGGTCATCAAACAGATTCCTTTTGCTTGCATTTTCTTGTACAAACCGGTATATATCTTACCATACACATGACTTTTTTGGCTACCAACTATTCTCACAATCGCATATTAATCACTTGCATTGTGCATAGTATGCAATATTGCAATGTAGCTTTAGAAAAAAAACATATCTTTTGAAGTATTTACCTATTACTATTAACCACTCTATATATGTTTATACAGAAGTAAAACACTCATGGCCCATATTCTATTCCACTATAAAAATATATTTCTTTGATAATATATATATATAGATGGGAAAACTCAAAGGTTTGAATATTTCAATTTCAATGTATAAACCACATTGGGCAGGAGGTCGGTGGTCATTAAACAATTGATACTATACCTTCCTGGAGTACTGCTCACCATGGTACTATACCTTTTTTTTTTCTTTCACAAAGTATCCTATATATATATATATACTACCATGACAAGTTTTCAAATACTTACTTTAACTTTTACCATATTACCAAAATTTTACCCTATGTATTAGTTTATGCATTATTACTTCCAGTTGAAAAGTGAAAGGGGGTACAGCTATGTATATAAGTCAAAAAGAAGACAAAGAGGGCAGTAGAAGTTGGAAAAAAGACAATGGTCTTCTGAAGAAAATGAGCTGTAATTTTCTAGTATTATACTAGATTTATATATGGCAGTACCATGAAACCACTAATCCAATGCATATGGTTTGAACTTTGGCATGTGGTTGATCTGATTTTTTATCTTTTGATTTGATTCCTTAATTTTGACTCAACCACATGTTCTATTATACTCTTTAAGACTAGCTTTCTTTTTAAAACGAAAGATTATCCTAATTGTCCTTCTAATTAAACTACCCTTAATACTTAAGATTGGAGCCACGAATTCCAAACATACCCCAAATACCACCCCTCTACCGTACCTCACAAATATGAAAAGTGAGTCTTGAATCTAAATGGATGATCTCAAGATACTAAGAACTAACCATTCTAACACCAACCCCATTGGGATTATATTCTTAAGACTATTTAAGTTACCCTTTTGCCCTTGTTTACATAATGATCCTTATCTGACCCCTACCCAATCCAAACTAGTTAATAATGTAATGGATGTAATTCCTAAACATGCATGATTGATTAAACTTACCAATTGTACGTCAAAACTTACACAGGTTGAGAGAGGTTTTAATTGAGAAACAAGTTGCTTAAATCTGCTTTGTAAGTAGGGATTTATACACTTTTTGCCTTTACCATAATTATTAGGCATGTGCTTATAATACTCGTCGGTGAGCGTCCTCAAGCTCCAAGAAGTCGGGCGTTGTCAACACCGTGCGTCTTCAACCGAGCGTCCAGCAAAAACTTCTCCACCAAGAAGTTGGAAGACGCAAGAAAAGTGGGCACTACAAAAAATGTCATTTAATGGCACACAAAAAGTGTCACTAAATATCAAAACAGTGTCACTAATGTACATTTGGGTAATAGGTGACACAAAAAAAGTGTCACTAAAAACGCAGCCACTAAAGGGTTTTAGTGACACTTTTTGGTGTGTCACTATTGTACTTATGGTTTTTAGTGGCACTTTTTTGTTATGTTACTATTGACTTTGGGACTTTTAGTGGCACTTTTTAGTTGTGTCGTTAAATTTTCAACAGCTTTGGTGGCAGTATTAGTTGTGTCATTACAACCTTAATAGCTTTTGCTGGCATACCTTGTTGTGTCATTGCAACCTTAATAATCAAAAATACTTTTAACATTACAAGATGAAAAGAACTATACCATCAATTCAAGTAAGGTTGTAATTATTATTCAAGCAATGTTCTCTAATATACAAGAAAAACCAAAGATAGACACAAGTAGAACAACACAATTTGAGGATGCCCATTAAAGAAAAGGAAAGCGCCTAACGTAGAACTTAATTTCATATAAGAAACCTAAAACTTTGAAACCAGCCATCCTTCATCCAATTTAGCAAGATTTTGTAGCTCATACTTTCATGTTAGCAAGTAATCTGTATGGCAAACAAGGAAATGCCAAAAATTATAATCCGTAAAAAATAAGGACTAATACATTAATATATATAAGTCTAGCTATTTTTGCACAACTTAGATATGCAATAACACTCAAATTTAAGGTATGTAAATGCAAGTCTATCTATGAAAGACAAATTAAAAAAGATTTGTGAGGGTACCTGAAATCTTGAAATAGAGCTTTAAGTTCAGTCACTCAGTTTCAATTTCTTCTTCATTCAGTCTTTTGAGTTCCATAGCTAATGAAACAAATGAAGACAAAAAATATAGTGTTTCTATAAATTATAATACCGAAAACAAAAACATGTAAATGATTATTTCTATTACAATAAAATTCTACATTACCACTATTAGGCCAATATATCCTCTTTTCTCTAGTTAAATCTAACTTGGAAACCTTCAACACAAGTGACCATAAATCTGAAATAAGATTAAAACAAAATTTAAAAAAAACGGAAAAAGCTATATTGTAGTTAGACAACTGGAAGCATTGTAAATTATATTTCCAGAAGTATCTCTTAACCATGACATTCATGGTTTATTTGTTACACAAATAATCAAAATATTTTAAGATTAATTGCGAATAAAGGAATACTGTGTACACATACCAAATAAAATTTTAATCCCTGAATTGATAATTCATAATTATTTTTTTAAATCTCTTGACAAAGTTGTTTAAAAACAAAATTTCAACAAATTACTAACAATAAATAATAATAAACCCTATAAAAGTAAAATTAAAAAAAAGAAAGAAAGAAAAAGATCTGCCATAATTTGTTCATCGTTCCCAGCCCAATCAAGATATTATCTATAGATTATATCAACACAAACACAAGAAAATTAGGAAGGGAAATAAGAATGAGAAATCTTATAGTCAAGGCTGGCAAAAGCAAAAAGAAAAAAAAGAAAGAAAGATACAAAATCACCTCTTAAAATTTTATAGCAATAGTTCGATTACGGTACCTTTTGTCGACATAACCATAATTATGGCTATGGATGGAATCATAAACTAAGGCACAATCTTGAAGATGGTATACCCCAAAAAAAATTTCAGGATGAATTTGAATTATTGTGACTGCCCAATTTTTAGGGCAAAAGATGAATTTATTTAAAAAGGGGGGAATAAAGATATATAAGAAGGAAACCCTGAAAGTTAAAGGAAAAGGTCCGCCTAATTTTTGGATGAATTTTGAAAAATTTCGTTTTAAAGTATACAAAAGTATCAAAGTACATTTAATGGCATACTACAATCAAAATCAAAGTACATTTAATGGCATCACAATCAAAGTGACAATATATATCTAATATCATTTGTGACAGAAAAGATTGTGCCATTAGAAACTTGCTATAGTGACACATGACATGTATGTCACTAAAAGTGTGAGCCACTAAATGGTATTTTTTGTATTGGGGGCCGAAAACGTTTTTTGTTTGTTTGTTTGTTTGTTTTATAAAATAGATGATGATGTAGAAAGAAATTCCAAAAAGCTTTTCTTTATAGACTGAGAGAGTCTTGAGTAATGTGATGCTGAGTTGTCAGACAAAAAGCTCCAAGAAACTCCGTCTTATTAGCACATGCCTAAATAATTTATACGAGTACATTTTAACATGGAGGTGTTTATGGAGATGGTAAATATGCATATATATATATATATATATATATATATATATATATATATATATATATCCTTTAAGAATCTGGTTACCAAAGAGCATAATAATAGTCTGACTAACAGTGATTTATTGATCATAATTTTTCAAATGATTGGGTTAATTTGTCATCAGTACTTATGCCTGACTTTGAGTGTGCACAAAAGTGCAATTTTCCTCAAGACCTCAAAAAAATTAATATAAACAAACCTGAGCATTATATATGTAATTTGTGTTTTAGGCTAGCAACAAACGATCAAAATTTTAGATGTTGCGACAAGCTATTCAGGGAGTATCAGTTTGTGATGATATGATAAAAATATGACTTTCTAAGTCAATTTTGGTATTAACGAGATATGTTACCCGGGCGTTGCCTCGGGAGACATGACGTTTGTAGATGTCTTTCTTTTTAAGAAAAATTATCTAAATTTATTAAGAAAATGGTATTAGAATAAATGACAAAATATGATACATAAACGACGCTCTTATAAGAATGACAAAATGTGTTGCGATCATAATACAAATAATAATAGAAAAAAGAAGACTTTGATATATTAATTTCTTTCTACCATTTTCTAACCAAAATATTACATGTTCCCTTAAAAAGTTTGTGTGAAAATAAAAAGGGTTTAATGGATGCCTACAATTTAAAATAAAATCCTTAGTACAAAATGTAAGAGATCAAAGTTTTTAGTATAAATGTATTTTAAAGAAATAAAATTAAAAAAATTTACAAAGATAATAAATGTATAATGAGGAAAAAAAGTTAAGCATGTAAAAAATGTAAGTTAAAAGTAATAATTAGAAAATAATGGACATGTGGGACCTACAAAAAAAATACCCCCTCCGTCCCAATTTAAATGTCGTATTTTGACTTTTGAAGTCTTTCTTTCGTAACTTTGACCGTAAATTGTTTCGTGTGTGTTAAGCCATAATTGATGTAAAATATATGAATAGATTGAGCTTTGGATGTACTTTTCATTGATATAACTTTCATTAAGTATTATATTATATAAACAAAAATACTTAAAGTCAAAGTTAGAGAAGAAAGACTCAACAAGTCAAATGTGGACACTTAAATTGGGACAGAGGGAGTAATAAAAAGTTACTATTCTTTGCACAAATCCCAATACTCCCGGGCGTTGGCCCAGGAGACATTACGTATGTGGATGTTTTTAAAAAAAAATTACTTAAATTTATTAAGATAATTGTATTAGGAGAAATAATGAAATACGTCTATAAATAAATATATTAATACTGAGACAACGTTCTTAAAAGAATGACAAAATGTGTTACGAACATAATACAACAATAATAGAAAAATATGACATTTTTTACATATAAATTCAAAGTTTTGAATTAACCTAACATACTAAAATGTCAACACAAGGCTCAAAATTAAATATAAATAAGTAGCCCAAAAGTTTGAATATGGAATAGCAAAGCCCATTAACGATAACTATATTAATACCGATAACAACATTCTTAGAAGATTGGCATAACATTAAAAACAATAATAGAAAAAAATGAAATAAAAATATATTTAATATTATACGATGAGTTTATGTTTTACAAATAATTTTGGGTTCATGAGCTGCGAGTTAAAAGACACAATTTTTTTAAGGGGAACATATAGTTTTCATTTGGTGGTTAAAAAAACATGGTAAAAATAAATGAAGGTGGCATGCCCATGTGAAAAAAGAAATATTAAAACTTTTGTGTAAAAGTGAAACTTGTACGGTTTAAAATGAAATCCTTACTATAAAACTGTAATAGATTAAATCTTTTCGTATAAAATGATTTTAAAAGAAAATAAAAATAAAAAACGTTAAAAAAAAGTTAAATAAATTTACAGTGAAAAGAAATAACCATTTTTTTAAAAAGGGTAAAAATTACTTTTGTGTGAAAATAAAACCCATACAGTTTAAATGAAATCCTTAGTGTAAAATTGTAAGAAATCAAAGCTTTTGGTGTGAAATAATTTTAAAAGAAATAAAATAAAATAAAAAGGTTTGAAAAAGTTACATAAATTTGTGGTGATAAAAATTTAACCGTTTTAATAGAAAAAAGTAAAAAATAATAGTATAAAAAATAATGAATATATGGACCCCATCAAAATAAAATAAAATAAAAGTTACTATTCTTTACACGGATTACGAGATTTTGTTTTTAATATATACGAGATACGTTACCCGGGCGATGCCCCGGGAGACATTATATTTATTGTGTTTCGTACTATGTAAAAATTATTACATGCTTTTAGAAACATTATTTAACTCAAAACCTGAGTTGATATTGATTTTTTAATGGGTAATCAATTATAATTTAGAAAAAATCGACGATATAATTTTATAATAGATTAATATATTATATAAATTCTAAAAGATAATAAGTATGAAAGTGGAATATTTAAAATAAAAAAACAAATTAATAATAAAAACATAATTAAAGCTAATTTCTTAAATCATTGAAAATAGAAAGTGAAAAAAAAAATTATAATAATAAAACATCAACCGAAATAACATTGAAAATAATAAGTATAGCAATCAAACTTTTCGGAGATGGTTAGGTGTATATATCCAAAACATACACCCTACTGTTATGTGTATATATACTATGTAATAGTTCACTTGTACTAAGATGAGATAATTTTAAAAATGTTAAAAACTTAAAAAATAATAATATGCAATAAAAATAAGTGATCTTTTATAAAAAAATTGGAAGCAATTTAAAATATCAAAACATAATTTGTCAAGCCCAAAATTAAGAATATAAGACGGGTCCAAAAGAAAATAAAGCGACCCACTAAAAAAAATAAAAACGGGCCCAAAAAAATAAAACGACCCGTTACTATTCTTTACACGCATTTTCATAACTTTGTTTTTAATATATATATTAATATATAATTTGCTATCGGGCCGGGCTTAGATATCTGTTCTAGTTTGTGAGGACCACGGGGAATTAAGTTGAAAATTAAGACACAACGTACTCTTATGTTATACTCATTGTTTTGTTACTATATATTCCCATTAATTTTATGACTCAGCTTGCCCTCTCGCCGTAATTAATTGGTATCATAGTTTGATTCAAGACAATGCCAATTTGATGTACCTAAAAAAACGAGTAATTAGTTTGAGAAGTATAGAATTGAGGTGCAAATTAAACCTCTGTTTGAATTGATAATGAGCAAGGTGGGCCCGGGGGGAAGGGCCAAAAACTAGTAGTCATGGGAATTGTATAGAACTAACAGTGATACAAAAAGGAGGAGTGCATGTAATAAATAACCGAAGATATCTCTATCTCTCTCTCTAGATATATATAAATCTCTATCTCCGAGAGCTTATTTGGCATATCTCTTTGCTCACCACATTAGCATTCTCATATCGTGTTGGGTTAGGCTTTCCGGTACAAGGCTTTATAGGGCGTCATTTTTCCAACTTTTTGTTACAAGAAGCCATAAGAAGCCCAATAAAGCTATATACATTGCCCCCAAGGGCGCTATTGGACAAAAAATTGTAGATGACGTGATAAATAAGACGCTTCTTTCCATGCTTCAAAGATATCAATTGACACATGGCATAAGATATCCCTATAAGGGGCTTTATGGAGAAGCCTTGCTCCTCATAGCTTTAGGAGCTTGACACATAAATCACCACTTCATATGACACGTATGCATAATATCTAATATTTATCCATGTCATTATTAATAATTAATTATTTAGTTAATAAAATAGTTTAAATAATGCAAAATATAGCGCAAAACAAGACTCGAACTTACGACATGTGGGATAATAATAGGCGAATGCAACCATTAGACTAGACAATATGTTGGTGATATTGTTTCTAATTTTAAATAAATGTATAGCATTTAGTTATTTTTATTTGTTTCCTCTGACACATATTTTAATATTATAACTAGATTTTAGAAACATAAAATCTTCATACATTTAATTCATAAAAACTTATAATTTTGAAGATATATGATTTTAAGTGTTATATTTTGCAAGTTGTAGTACAATAATTAAATGTTCATCACTGTCATTATTAGCTGACACATATTGATAGAATTGTTTGTTGTAGTCATTACACAAGATACATGCTACAATAATTTCACTATTATAAATTTTTTTAAAACCAGTTGTACTCATAATGTGATATAAGATAACTAAGAATTAAAATATAAACATACTTGTGATCTTGTACTTGATATTCAAGTATATGTACTTGATTATGATGCGGGCCCATAACACGAATAAGCTTATTTTCAATTACTTGTCTTATGATAAGTAGATAACAATTAGGATTATTGATTTGAGTGACAATTGTAATTTAAAAAAATTAAATATAAATACCTTTTTGTAACTTTTTAAAAAAAATTTTTTAAAAAAACTTCTCAAGTTGATGGCTAAAAATAAATATAAGTTAATATTCAGGACTACAAAGTGTAAATTTTTTATGAAAAACAAAAAAAATGTAAATTAATGATACTTTTTCTACAAATTAATATAAATACTAATATAATAATATATTTAGATAATGATTATTCGAATTTTTAATTTATAGTTGATTTAAATGATGACATAAGCGATAGTCAATTTGATGAAATTGAACGATTTGATTGGTTAATAAGTCATTAGTTCAATTGTCTTATAGTATATACTAAATTTTAGACCCGTGTTAAACACTGGACACGGGACTTACGATATTATCAGATCTTCATACAATTAACTATTTAAGTCATAAAAGTTTACAATTTTGAAGATATACGATTCCAAGTGTTATACTTTGCAAGTTGTAAATAATAACATGAGACATATTGATGGATTTGTTTCACATAGTCACTCTACAAGGCAAATGTTACAATATTTTCTATATTATAAAATTTTTTGAAACCACTTATACTCATAATATTATATTAAACATACTTGTGAAAAATTAGAGAAAAATTAAGAGTTGTAATTGGTCAATAAACAAACTAATTAAATGATGAATTATTATAAAAAATATTCTCAAGTTGATGGGACTAAATATTATAAAAAGCATAAATTAAGTATTTAGGGCTAAAAAATATAAGTTATTGATGAAAAACAAAAAAGTGTAAATTAGTGAGACTTTTGCTAGAATCAATTTGATGAAATTGAGCGATGTGATTGGGCAATAAGTCATTAGTTCAACTGTTTTAGGCTAGCGTCTAATACACGAGGCTTACGATGTCAACAATATTATAATTTAAAACATAATATACTATTTTGAGTAATAAAAATTGATCGATATATCAACACTTTAAGTTTTATATTAAAATATTTTTTTCAAATATATTCATCGAAGTTGTTCTTAAAATGTTAATATATTGACATCAAATTTTATTTATTTTTAATTAATTAATTCTATGTTTCTATGATAAAACATACTATTGGATATATATTAGTTATTATTCAATTGGATATATATTATTTATTATTTTATTGGATAAATATTAACTATTATTTTAATAGATATATATTAACAATTCTTATTTATTTAATATATTAAAATAATTGGGTAATAAGAGTAAATTTGTGATGGAAAACAAAAAAGTGTAAATTAAAGTAAAAATTAAAAACAATGGTCAACTTTAAAAAATCGAGAGTTGTGATTGGTCGATAAGTTATTAGAACAATTGTGCTTTAGTATAATAAAAGATTAAGATTAAGATATGTTTATGTATAAATATAATATATAATATATATTATATATAATATGGTGTCAATCCAATAAATCCAACCTTAAAATGAGAACATTGCGAAAACACTTATAAACTTCATTTTGATGCATCAAAAGTTCATAAAACTAACATAGTTTATTTAATTATCATTATTCAAGTGTTTAACAACATATTGATCCATTAAAATCAAAAAAATCATGTTTTTTAATTTGTGTATTTATCCACTTATATAAATGGAGGGTGTTTTTTTGCTTATCATTTAAGGACTTACAGTATTTAACATTCTAGCAAATTATGAATATTTACAATGAAAATACGGTATAGCACGCAGCCATGCAGGTAAATACGTTATAAGTTATTTGTAACATATTATTACAAATTCATCACCATTAGAAAAAAATGGACCTGACGTTAATGTTTATGATGAAAAGACTAATTTATTATCAGATTTGGTTGATATTGTAATGGAAAACCTCGATCATTATGAACATACTTACGATGAATTTAATTAGCTTTTTGCGCTTGAATATACGAGCATAGTGTTCGTGCGTTGCGGCTGTTAAAAGGCGAAAACATTATAAAAAGGAGGCGGTGGTGGAGATCACGGAGGGTGATAGAAGGTCAATGAGAGTGTGTAATGATTGAAGAGAATGGGAAAAGATGTGTATATGAAAGTTTTATGTTTAAGTAGGGGTATTTTGGGAAGAAAAATTATGTTTAATTTCTTAATCCTATTCTCTTTATAAGAGATTATATATATATATATATATATATTACAATTTGTAATCACCCACCTTAACTTCCAATTTTTATAATTTATGAGAAATCTGTATAATAAAATATAAACGTGCAACGCATGGGCCTAATCTAGTTAGATATTAGATGCAGTAGTTGGGGTAACAAGATAACAGGCTTTACGAGTATCACGTGCACATGTTGCTGCTGCTGTTATGTCAGCCCAAAAACTTTGAAATTGTGAGAATAAATCTGAGTTTTGATCAGCCAACACCATCCCCCACACCCACAGTCCACAACACTCTTTATTTCTCAAATGCTAAATGGTTTCACATAACAAAAAGGCATCCAATGCCATATAGTACTAAATGAGTAAGACATTTCATTTGTTAATTCATGCAATATATGTGTGTGGACCCTTTTGCTTGTTTACAATCACATGGTACTACATCACAATTCACCCAAATTTCAACCCGGCTCGATCGTACCCAAGCGTGTGCGTGTGTGTACGTGCGTGCGTTCATTTCTTACTCGGGTGAAAAACAAGCTTGCACGAATTCACCCCAAGTGAAAAACTAGCCTTTTGTTCTTCTACTTTTGTTTTTTTGTTTGAGGAATACAGAACTCCATGTATTTGAACCAGTCTTCTATTCGGTTGAGGATATTTTAGACACTTTTTTGGCAACTTCATGTTCGGCTAATTCTTCTAGGTTTACTTTAATTGTACGTTTTGTACAACGACAAGTGTTAAACGTTAATAAATTGAACCTCGGCAATAAGATGGTCAATATGCTGGAAGTTGTAATCTGCACGTACACTCTTTGGGTAAAACACGAGTAAATTAATAAGACATTTTTCAAATCCAGGTGGTCAAGGTTGAGTCACACTTGGCAATAATTTCAAAAGTCTTACAACATGAAAAAGCACACAAGTGGTTGCTGCAAAAAAAACTCTGAATTTTGAAGCTGAATGAAAAGTTACTATCAGGAAAGCAAAAGTCTTAATAATTAATTAAGCATGTATCTAGAAAACTCCTTATTCAGGTTTTGCAGTACAAGTACTCCCATAAAAACTACTCGTATTAATTGTAAATGGTGAACATTAATATATGCAGGTGGTGTATATATGAAATGTTCACATGGTATATATGGCAAGTTTGAACTTTGAATGTTCTGTTAAGAATCTTTTGACTAAATTGATGATGGAAGCTGGGGCTGTGCTTCAAATTAAGTTTGACCAGTCAACGTTTTGGGTGATGCTATAAAGTACTATTTCAATTTCTATTAGCAGAGTATTTATGTAATTAATTAATAGGAGACAATGTGTGGGGTTTATGTAGTTAAAAGTCTTCGATGGGTGTGTATGTATAAGTTTGAGCGGTTCTATAAATAAAAAAGGGTTAAAAGAGAATTCTGATGAGATTTCCTTAATAAAATTAGATAATTGTCTCAGCGTCATATATGAATGAACATATATATTTACATGTTAAATTTTTGCAACAAAATACATTTACATTTTAATATTAATATATTGTTTTGAGAAACAATCATTCGTAGTGTTATTTTATTCATATTTCGTTTGAAAAATATTTTTCATAAGATTATTCTTTGTTCTCACGACTTTTTGCTCTGCGCATGACTTCCTTTAAGATCCTCCAGTGATCCATACTACACGTTTAAATCTGATATGTCTCAAAAGATCTATTATGATTCACACATAAAAAGTGATAAATATGACGGATATTATTGTGATTTACTCTGATTTTTATACACTTCACTCCACTCCATGTAGTATTACTACCATATTTGATTGAGAGGAAGCACGTTGGTTGAAATTCTACTCTACAAATATAGTAAACTAATTGATGATTTTGAAGTTTTATTATGTTCACGACTCATCATGTGAAAGGTTAGGAAGCCCATGTGTGTGAGCTCGTCATGTGAGCTCATAATTGGAAATTAAAAATGCTTCCAAGACATTAGAGACCAGGGTCAACCCACCATTTTTTCTTTATTTCTTTTTTTTTTTTTTTGCTACCAATGTGATTCGTGATCAGTTACCTACGTTTGGAATATAAAACGAACCGTAATCGAGTTCACGGTCATGCAAATAAGAAAACTCTTAAAGATATTAGTGAGTTAAAAATGATAAAAAGATTCAGGTTGGAATGAAAGAACTTCAATATCATAGTAGGAAGTCTTCTTATTTGTACATATAATTCTTGAAATACTTCATTTAAAGAGACCATTAATCATTTTATGTGTGGATATTGATTACAACAAACGGATTCGAAGTATTAAACTTTTTTTTTTTTTTGAAGACTTGACAATCAATAAATTATTTGTTGTATATTATCTTATGACAAAACAATTCACATTTACATTTGTACAATTTTTCCTTCTTTTTGAGGGACAATTATTTAGAGACGTATAGTAGACAAGTGACATATCTTGTCAACGAGGGACATAACATTATTGGAAATTTGAATCTTTTGGTGATTGTTATGTTGGATCAAAAGTTAGGAATGTGTCGGTTTTGCCATTCATTGTTGATTATACATTATCATTGTTATCAAGAAAGATTTTCTATGGAAGAAAACACAATGTATATGGATTTTAAAGTTAACTAACACAAACAATGATTAACCAACTAACATAATTGAAAGTTTATAGTAATGATTGTCAAGTAGGAGTAAACTTTACACTCTCCTAACTCGTAGTTGAGCTTAGTCCAAAAATCCTCTGATATCGAATAAATCATAGTCACGCAAAGTGATTGATGAAGGATGAACATTGCAATCACTAACGTTATTGTCTACGTGCATAGTATTGGGACAAACATATCAGAATTGGTAGTTAATCGTAACGATTGTCAACACATTATTACAATGACTGTCAAGATCGTTCATAAATGATGTTACAAACATATAGTGAAGTAGTGAATTGAATTAATAAAGACATGTATATCATAACTAATTATAGAGGGCAAAGTTGGCTTTATAAATAATAAAATTTGTGTGCCAAAAGACTTGGAGGTCAAAGGAATAATTTGGGTCAAAATCGCAACTACGTTATCATTCATGATGTGTGTGTGTGTCAACATTAACCAAGCTAGAGCGGCGGAGAAAAAGTGTTTCAGTGGATATGATGAAGTTCGAAGGGGTGCGGAAGAGGAGGGTCAATGGTGTTCCACGTATTCAATAGAAAGTAAATTTGGTGATGTCTAAGATACTGTTGCCATTCCTAAATAACGAAATCAAAGTTATTTCGACAACAAAAATTAAAATATGATACAACCACACTCCACACGGTCATTAACTTGAAGTATTGGTCCTTCGAACTTTTCCTTAACCATTCCAGGAGCTTTAGTCCACCATACCACCTGGCCTCTTGGATTAGCTTCCACAAATATGATACTTTGCTTTCTTCGATTCTTGCTCAACGTCATTGCTTTAAAGTCACCGTTTACTCTTGAATCTGTTTCAAACGTTAAACAATACTAGCTATATACATTTCCCCAGTGGACTAAATCAGACTTGCCCTGTACTTGCAAGGTTATATTGATGTATATCGGGCGAGTGTTCTTTTTGCATTCTTTCATGGACGATGGTTATTTGCAACGCAACAAGAAATATACCAGTTAAAAAGACATCACATATCACTGGGAATGGTGAAGAAAATAATAACTTAAACGGAAATTCTAGTGAATGCACAAGGCTACATGGGTTTCAAAAGGAGATTTCTGGGAATGCACAAAAAAATGTTGAACGAGTAACATATATTATAAAAGAAAAACGTTAGATTCATTAAATTAGTCTTTTAGGGAGTACTTCTTCCCTGTAAATGCTTGGAATTTTGGTTCTTCCTTCTTAGGCGGTTCTTCTTTTGTGTCTTTTGCTTCTTTTGTGGCGCTCTGCAATTTGAGTAAAAGGCATTCAATTACCCATGGGGGAAAAAAAAGGAGAAAAAAAACAACTTTTACTTGAACTATTGCTTTTGAAATAAAAAGTTGATCATACTTTTGGTTTTACATTTGGAGTTTCATCTGCATTTGACCCGAAAACAAGCTTCCCAGAACGTTTTCTTGAATTAGAGTTTGATGGTGTAGAACCATTGCTATCACTGGTTGTAGCCTCTGCCTTGTGTGGTCGAAGCAGCGGTGCAGCCACAGGCTCAGCTGGCTTCCCATCTAATCGTCTTCCTGAACCAGTGAATGGATTGAACTTGGGTAAGTTCTTAGCTGGTTCTTCTTCTTCTTGAGCTGTGCCATTCAGCATTACATTATAGAACTTTAAGCAAAAAATAACATAAAAAGAATTACTGGAGAATTCCTAACATAAAAAATGGAAAAGAACCTTCTGAAGGAGCCTTAGATTTCAAAGGCTTTTCAGGTTCTTTATAGTCGAGTGGTGGTGCAAAGTCAACTTCACAATCTGTTTCAATGATGCTTATTGCAGCTGATGGTTTAGTTTCAACTATGTCAATATAAAACTTCTTGTTATTATATGCCACCATTATCGTATCACCAGTGGTTAGGCAGGAGTAGCTTCTTAACGTTGTCTCTAAGCTGGTATAGTACCAAGAGAATAAACACAAATTAGATAATGTCCGATATTACAATACATGTAAGAATTTGAGCCCATTTATTCATAAATGGGTCAATTCAGGTAAATGTTTTATCTCCAATGAGTGAAAGAGGTAAACTCGATAAATATTTAAAAAGAGAACGTGTTAAAAATCAAAAGGCCAAAATGTTCTTTTCCATGCAACACCTGAACCAATTTTATTAGAAAAAAGTGTCATCATATTTGACACACTATACGGTCAATCCAATATTCCAGCCTGCATAAACACCTTTCTGTTTTGACCAGAACTCATTTGACTCGTTACTTGACTTCCTATCTTCCCCCTTCTACTATAATGAAAAACAAAATAAGATATCATAACACTAACATTGCTTTTGGATTTGATACATCAAGAAAATCCATGGTGTGAGGCTGAAGTTTCACATAAGTTCCCTTTGATAGACTAGCATTCTTGACATTTACGACATCCCCTTCTTGCAGAAGCATGTTCTCCATCATCTAAGATGAAATTGTCAAATTTAAGTTTAGCAAATGTACTATTCTTTTTCAAATTACCATATAAAAGGACAGATCCTACCCAGTACGGAATGTATATCAAGCCCTCATCTGCAATGAACTCAAGCACACCACAATGAGAAACTTTACTAGCAGACGGGTTTCTGAGTTCAAATAGCATTGGATAATCAATCTGGAGATAGGCTGCACAATGAACAAAACAGAAAACATAAATATCTAGTCAATCAAGTATTAAAATTGAAGTAAAATTTAATAAACAAAACACAGAGGATGGAACAATTTACTAACCGAGGCGATCAAGAGCAGATGGAGGCATTATAACTGATAGTAGAAGGAAAAAAAAAAAAGATTGTTAGTTCAAATTAAACCAAGTTAGTCTACAAGAAGAGAGTTATAGCACATAAATTGCATATATGGGACTTACTTTTATCACCCTTCTCCAAATGAGACTGCATAGAATACATGAAAATTATATAAAAAGAAAAAAAAAATCGAAACAATAAGCATTTTGATGTACTAAAATTGTAGCACTTATAAGTGCGTTGCCTGCACAAACTATCATTCATAATGCATATAATGTCGTGCATATCTATGGTTTAGTTGAGAAAAATATTTGGTTATATCTTTAAGCAGTTTGGATGATGGTTACTAAAACAAATGAAGATTACAAACCTTATCAATGAAAGAAACAGGGTAACAACGATAACTCTGTTCAAACATTGAAGGAGGGTTGTGGACATCGTCCGCCTGTCAACAAATCAAATCAAGGTGAACATTAATAATCATTAAGTTTTATTGAGTACATACCACAACGCTTATCCAGCAAAAATTCTCATAACGATCTCTCCCCTATGAGTCTATGACAACTTCTAAGATCTTTCCAATATCAGCCTAGAAAAACTCCGACATCTTACCCAAAGCTTATAGCCCTTTAACACTCAACTCACACATGAATTTTTACAACCACGTTATTGTAACAAAACCTTATGGTACATCAAATAAGAAATAATGAGAGGATAACACATGTCAGTTATGCATCAAATTTTACTCTGGTGTGAATCAAAACATTACAAAAGTAATGATGATGATCTGTACACCACTTATATTTAGCCTTTCACAACCGAATGTGTTTTAAAATGTTGTACAGTACAACACAATAAAACAATGTATGGTTAAAACTAAGTGGTGTACGGATCACCACCCAAAAGTAATGTACACCAATACAACCCCGCCCGAAAACTGACACGTGTCATCATCTCTTTCTTTCCTATTTGTTCTACCATAAAAACTATTTTAAGGTTTTGTTTAAACCAGCCACCTTATACACACATAAACCCAACCACATCCAATAAGTACAAAAACATAACCTTAAACCACATTCTTACACTATCCAAACTTCAAAGTCCAATCACTCACATTGGACAAACAAATAAAACACATCATTAAGATCAAACAATTACAGTAAAACATCCAAAACATCAATAACTATATAAATTAAAATCATACCAATGCCATAATAAACTTGACCAAAATCTTCCAAGACGCCACTCAAAATCTGCATAAATTTAACGCAAATAATGTCAAGCAATTAACTTTTATACAAAGTCAATCATATAACACTTATTTATGCAAAACCCACTTGTATAAATTTATATAAATATATGAATTAAGAAACAATTGGAATTTTATAATCCAATTAAGTATTTGGATGATGATTAAAATAAAACAGGGGAGGATCAGAAACCTGTGTGAGACCTTCGTAAACCCTTTTATTGGTTTTGTTTTCGGAATCGAAGTATAGTATTTAAAGGGGGGTTGGATTGTAAAGGGTGTTTTATATTGGGGTTTACTTTGACAACTTTTTAACATATTGGACCTTTTAGTTAGACATTTATATGTTTAGGGGTTATACTAGAACAGAACTTTACACACACACTTTTTTTTTCCATTTATTTTTAATTAATTTATCACATTATTATATAGATGACATAAACGTAAAATTAAATAATTCATGACTGTGATACCTATCTTTTAATCTTTATTAAAAGATGTGATATGATATCTCTTTTTTTTTTTTTTTTAATAACAGATGTTATTAGCCATCGACTACTCAACTAAAGAACAAATGCAACAGAAATCAAAATAAAACCTTCTACAATCAATTTTTCTATCAACTTATATATTTGTTATTAGATTTTAGACTCGTGTCAAATACACTTCTTTTATAATATTCTCAATATAAGAGTTATTATATGAAACAAAAAAAACTTATACATTATATATAAAAATATACTTAAAAAGGAACTAAGATATTCAAATGTTAATATTAAATGCTAAATAATATAAGACGGGATGTTATAGTAAACTTTCTTTTATACAAACTATTCTACAAAAACAATATCTTAACTTTGAATACATAATTGACATAGTTTTCATTGATGTATTACAAAAAAGTTTTTTATTTTATTTTCGTTAGCCATAGTTGTTAAGAACAATAAAAGTAACGACTAGTTCGTGGGATTTCAAAGACTTTGCGTGTTTTGATTTGGTTTGTAGGGTTCAATTTATATAAAAATAATATGTATCCTAAATATATTCTAATTATAGACTGATTACAATTATTCATAACAATAGTATTACAATTAGTTTTATTACATTTAATAATATAAAATAAAATACTGATATAAATATTAATGTTGTAAACTCTCTAACTTTTAGCTATATTTTGTTATTAGATAAACATTATGCAATAAAGTATTAAATATTTTTAAACTGGAGTTAAGTGTAAATTGGTGATGGAAAACCAAAAAGTATAAATTAATTTAGATATGTATTGATTTAATTAATTTTAAGAAATTGAGTGTTGTGATTGGTAACTGAAATTAGGCCATTTGCCTTTTAATAATATATATATATATATATATCTAATAAAACAGTAGTTATCCTAGCATTCTAAAGCCATCTAACTCAACTTAAAACTATCTTTATACTTTGCCACACAAGATTTTTTCTATGTGTCATCTCCATTAATTTTTCCATTTAATATATACTACATTCCTTTTTCGTTACAATATCAATAAAATAAAATAACAATATATTAGATAAAATAGTCAACTTTTTACTTGTTTTCAAATAAATAATTGCTAGCACCTTTTTTCAATATATAAGTTTGTTAATTACTAACCTATAAATACGTCTATATCAATATGTGTTTTGTACGAAGTGTCTAAGTCAGTATATCAAGTTTATTTCACAAAATTGTTATTGCTAAATGTATGTATGTATTCTAATATTTTGTTTTTCCACTCATTAATGTAGTGAATCTGATATTAAGAAAATTTTGAATATTAGATTTTTAAATACTTTCAATTAATTTTATATAATTTTTTATTTAAATGTTGCTTATTAGAAATTTTATTGATTAAATACTAAAAGTTTTGAAAATATAATTCAAGAACCGTGCATCGCACGGGGCAAAAATCCCTAGTATATATAATATATATACCAATAAACTAAAACAGGATTGAATGGTTTTTTAATCGACACTTGGTTTATTCTTTAAGCGACAAGTGACTTTTTGATTTCCTAATTTCAAGTTACCTTATTAATATCAAATACTGATAATAAATTATTGTCTACATATCTAAATAATTTTTAATAATATTACTTTTTATATATCTTTCAAACATGTACGCTTTTTGTACTACGTTATTAGTTAGCTATTACGTTCTTATCACTGAAACGGAGGGAAAATAGAACATAGGTAAAGTTACAAGTCGATTGTTGCTTATGACATTAATGCTATTGTAAGTGAAATTTTTATCCTCTTTATAAGATTATTGTTTTACAATATATAATGTTATATACTTATATATATACCCTTCACTTATATAACATCTATAGTTAAAAGAATATCACTGGTAAACTCTTTTTTTTTTTTTTTCTTGGTTATTATCATTGGTAGGTTTGTTATTATAGTTACAGTATTTTCTAATTATGTGAAAATTTAATCTTCGTTTTCTTCAAAATCATATTGGTTTTCAAGAATTAATTTCTTCTTTGTGTTTCTTCAGAACCATATCGTGGGTTTTCATGAAGTATACATTTGTTTTCTATAGTTTATCTGTTTATAATAATTGTATCTATAAAACTCAAGTTTCATTTGTTTGCATAATTTGAGAACATGTTTAACCTAGATCTCCCTGTTTTTCTTCCAACTATGGTACTAACCAAACATAATGGATAAATACATCATGTATGTGTCAAAATAAAATTTAGATATAAACAATTATGAGACAACCGTGTATCGCGCACGGATATTAATATTAATACTAGTATATATATATAGCTGATCTAGAATATATATATATAACTAATCTGGATGGGGGGTTTTTAGACTATAGCATAAGGTCGACATTCATTCCTAGTATTTATGTAGAATTATAAGCTATTGAATAACTATATTTTATCTTTATTGTATTTGTCTAGATACATTTTTGTTTTTGTCGACACATAAGTAATTTTAATTAATTGAATTAAGTAACATGTTTAATTTGATAATTTAGATAAATTGAGAGTTTTGATTGGTCAATTAAGATTTGATCAATTGCCTTTTAGTATATATAAAGAAAAGATAAAGATAAAGATGATGCATTAAATAAATTAAAACTTCATAAAAGTGAAAGAAATATGGTGAAGCATTTTTGTTTATTTTTTGGATTTTGTTTGTTATAATGTTTATTTTGTATTAATCATAACTTTGAGAGTTATTGTTAACACAATTCTACTTTTTGCAGTAAAAAAGGTGTTAACACATTTCGAAAAGTTTATTAAGCTAAAGATTAGATGCGTGTTATGTGACATTGTTTGAATCATTCTTCACGTCCAATTTTTTTTTATATAAGAAAAATTGTTAAATACACCTTTAAAGGATATATTTAACGTGAATGAAAATATTGTTCCTTCTTATATAAAAAAATCTATTCATGGATTCTATGACAATAATATACTATAACTATTTTAAATATATTAATTACATTCATTAAGGTTGTTGCTTGCAAAACCTGTTTAGGAAAATAACTAAACAAGTAGCTACAAATTTGAACATGTTGGCAATAACATAAATAGAGATTGTGAATGAGAAGAATTACAATTTTTCTTTTTAACAACAAAACAATAATAAATTTTTATAAAAAATCATCAATGGATAAATGACTAACACCTCTACGGAGATGCACCCACGACGGTTCGACTCCTGGCAATGCCCTAAATGATTTGCTTTCCGTGTGTTAGATGAGTATAGCATTGTCAAGGCTCCCTGAAACGACACGACTCGATTTTAAGTGTTTTTTTTTTACCCAGATGTGCCACACACATATATGCATGTGCCACATCTTTGAGTTAAAATCAGATCAGAAGCAAATATGTGCCACATGCATAATTTCATGTGCCACATATCCTGACTTCAGTTACAATGTGCCACACTCAAAGTGTGTGTGCTACACAAAAGACCCTAAATCCGAACAGGACCTAAAATGTGGCACATTACTTTCTGTACGTGCCACATATTTGATGCTGAATAACAAAATGACCCAATTTGATACTTGACTCAACTTGTAACTTCTCCAACTCAAAACCAAACCTCATATTACAACATTTTTGAGTTCAAACAAGAATTTTACCCATTTACAAACATAGTTGTGATATTTATTTGAAACAACATCCATAAACACAACCAAATGGGTCGTTTACCCATTTTGATACGATTTTTGCCCAAATTGCAATTACACCAACTTTCCAAAAAGCTTAATACCTGATTGTTTACAGAAGATTTACAACACATGACTTTCAAAACCAAAAGTACTAAGAGCCAAGAGGGGAGGGATCTCTAAGTCTCTACACCAAAAGATAGTCATTCACCCAAGAATGACCTTAATACCTTCAAGGCTTCCAAAACCAACTTCAAGCTCTAATCCAACTTCCTTCAACTCAACAACACTAATTCCTTCTTTTGGAACTACCTATAAGAGGTAAACATCTAAAAATATAAGCAAAGGCTTAGTGAATATACTTGCATACATTTACGATTACGAAGGAGGGCAAAGTACAAGGACTATTGCAAGTAACCTATAACATCGTCATGTCACATTCACTTGCTCACCTTGCACACTAAACACAAATATGGATCCATACAAGCCAATCAATTACCACACATGGACTAACAACTTCAACATGGTGGTCTTTCCACACATGGACAATCAAACTTCAACATGGTAGTCAATTGACCCAACATAAACATAAAGGTATGCAAATATACTCACCTCCTCCGCAATTTCAATATTAACGCTAAAACGATAATGCACACATACAAGCTTCAACCTATGATCATAGCATACAAGTATAAGCTCATATTCACAACTTGACTAGTTCAACTTAGTCATTCTCAATCACTAGCCTTCCTATACCCAAAACCCAACCCATTTGTCATTGAGTCTCACTTTCTTCAACAATAATACTAGGTAGTTCAACCTACCATTTTCATCAATAATGCAATAACTAGTCAAAACTCATCTTTTCTCAAGAACTAAAATTTTCATATGAACTTATCAATTTCATAGTCAAACTTAACATATAACTCAATGACAAACTAGGTTATCTAAGGTATTGGGGAAAAATAATCATAATATAATTTCTATCAAAATCTCTAAATTGGTTCACTCCATGAACCCTAATTTCAAAAGAAAGATGAAAACTAAGTTAGGGGAAATCAATACCTCAACCACAAAGAGATAATCCAAGACTTAGATTGGAAATTCTTCTTCTTCCCTCTTTTCTTTGAATAATTTGGCCACCACCACCACACCTCAAAACCCTAACTTTTTAATTACTTGATTGAAGATTACTGATGGTGAAGATTTTTATGAATGTTCTTATTCTTGAATTAAAGGGAGAATTGCTTTGATTATTGAAAGGAATAAGTTAAACTTGCATGAAGAAAAATGGTGGAGAAAAGAAAAGAGTGAGTGGAAGATGACTCCAAGCAAAATTGGATGGCTGGCACATTTTGGGGTGCGACGACCCACTTCTAATTTTGTGGGTATTTTACCCGCTATCCGTTAAAGTTCCAACTAAATTAACCCCATATCCAAAAATAAAATACTAGGAACTTAATTTAATGTCAAAACTATGAAAATGGGTTAATTTCTTTTACCTTAATAATCTTTGGGGTGTTACACTCCCTCACCACATTTGCATGTGGCAAGAAGCGAACCTGAGACTCACTAGGAAGAAACCATATTGTGAAAACCTTCTTATATGGACTAACACCCCAATGGCTAAAACAATAATAATCTTACAATCTTATTTTTATATAAAATTGCATTTAATAAGCTAAAAGAAGAGTATTAAGTTTATTTAATGCAATCTTTCTTATTAAACATGATGTTATTGATCATTGAGTTACATTATTGTGATTCATTGAATGTTACCTTAATTGAATGTTACCTTTGGTAGAGTAAGTGGTATGAAATTTGAATTGCATAATTTTTTAAAGGATTTTGCTAAACAAATCCCTAAGGGTTTTTGTTAAAATGCATTATTTAGTTGTATATTTACCATAAAAATCAAGGGATCAACATTTAATATAAAATTGTACAACCTTTTTATGCATGTTAAGTGAAGCCCCAAGGGCTTCATTTAACATTTTCTTTTTTTAGAATGCTTTAAGAAAGTTTATAACTTGTGATTTCTAATTTTAATTAATCACCTCTAAATATCAAATGGTTATCATTTTGGAACTTTTCGCAAGTATAATCTTGAAGGTGGTCAACTAAAGTTCCAAAAACTGACATTATCAAGTATAATCTTGAAGGTGGTCAACCGAAGTTACAAAAACTCACATTTATACTCCCTTATAAAAGAAACTGAATCTACCTTTAAGTTTAGGAACTTGATATGTCTAATTCACCCCTCATCCTAATACATTCTTATTTTCATTTTATAGATTCTGACTTAAATGCCCTTAAAAAATTCAGTTTCTATCTCCCCCTCACGCACGAACACATAGCCATAGCCCTAACTCATAATTCGTCCCCCTGTTCCCCATTTCACATCCCACCGCAAAAATTCATCACATCTTCTGCCGCAATGAAATTACTTTTATGTGAATAACCACACCGTCACGGCTTCCGTTACCGTCGCTGCATTGCGGGGCACCAATCTAGTTATATTCTAATTAGATCATATACATTTAATTCAAAAAGGCTAATCTTTCTCAGATAACCTAAATAAAAAAATCTCATTCGTTTAAATATACCAATAAAGACTCGTCATGTCCATATTACTTAAATGAGGAAAACTTTTTCCGTTCATTTATACTCTTACTAGACTTATACATGCGCAATGCGACGACGGTGGAGTAGTGATGGCGGAGGTGGTAGTGGTGACGGTGGTGAGGGCGGTAGTGGAGACGGTGATGGAGGCAACGATGTTGGTGAATGTAAAGAAATTGACGTTAAAGGTGGTATTATAGTTATTTTAAGTGTTGGATGATCTATACTGTAAATTATTTCTTTAAGGGTATTATAGGCATATTAGATGAAGCTGTTTAAATTAGTGAATATGGAAGAAGGGTATTTTTGATTTTTCAAAGATAGAAAGTTTAAGGGAAAAAAAGGTGGTTTGTTTTATTAAATAGTATAGATTTAACAAAATGAGTCTCTTGTGGGACTAGAAATTCATTGAATTAAAAAGAATAACTCTTTTTTGTGTTCAACAAGTAATTTGATTTCTTGTGTTCAAAATGTGGTTATAAGTTATAACCATTAAATTATGAGATTTTGTTTGTTTTTCCCGTAATTGAAGGCTAAGATGTGAGATCTTTAGTATTGTCTAAGGAATAAACATACTAACAGAAAGTCGATTTTCATAGAAGAAGCCATCTAGGACAATATTGTACATATCAGTTGTTATCTGGACAAAAATTTTGCATAGAATGGCAACACATTTAGATCATAATAACAATAGCTGAAATACTTGTGCAGAGTTCTCTTAGTGATTCAGTGAGCAAATTATAGCATACAAAAACAATGTTGGTCATTATTTTTACCATTAACCCTTTCCTAAACCTGACTTTATAGCACCTTTACTTACATACTTAACTGACACAACTATCAGACTAATATGCAATCAATCAATGGATTACTCAAACCGGCTGAGACCAACCTAGCTCATGCACCCTCATTTCTGTAAATATTCACTGTTGCAGCAACTAAGTTCAATGGAGCCGGTATACATTGCCAGTTTTTCATATTATCAGATCAAAGGGGATGTGATGTCAAGAGACAATCCATTAGTGATGAATTTTGACATTTCCGTTAGTGAGCTAATCACAGTCTAATTTCAATCGCTTAAGGGGTATAATATTATTACTTGCTAGTGGCTACGGTTATGAGTCAAGTTGCCAGTCAGAATTCACTTCAATCTATTGACTCAATTACTGATTTACTGAACTACATGACTCTCTTGGTACTAAAAAAGAGTCATTCCATTAATTCCTTTTCCCGTTAACAGACCCACAAACTGAAAACTTAAATGGTAAACAGTTAGACTTTTATTAAAAATCCCCGTGTATTTTATAACAAAATTTAGTTAATAACCTAGATAGTATCTTTGATATTACATGTAAAGACATTAGAAATGGTAAAAATGCATAATGGGAGAACCAGTTAAGCCTAAAAGACATTTCATCACACAAACTGAAACTATATTACTATATCAGACATCTAACGCAACTTCAAAACGAGGAAAGTTACAGACAAAACTTCTGTTACAATAACTTATGCCGCTACAGCCAAAAAGTTCAGCAACAACAATACTAGTACATTAGTATAGCCTTCCTACTAGGATGTATATATGTAATAGACTGTAAAATATCTGAGCACACCTGTTTACTTGATAACTGGATATCGTACATGACTTACATCTAGCTAGCTTTCAAATTAAGTCTTTGTATGTTATTATCCTACACAATCTTTTCCAAGGGGACCAGCCACCAACGTGTATCACCTGACAAAGAAAAAACACCTGAACATTTCAATATATAGAATTAACCGCTACTGTTCAAATTTAAACATAACTCAGTTTAAAAAGTGGTGATAAGGTGCCTTGATGTCTAATATACAGGTTGAAAGTAGTGCGACTGTAATTCTAATCCATAAAAACCTCTTAGTTGATTTTCTATAAAAAGTTACTCGGTATTTTTTACTAATAGAAACACTCATCTAATTATTTTACACAATAACATTTTGTGAAGAAACAAAATCAATAGTTTGGGTCATCCTAACCTTATTTACCCATACAAAAGTCACTAGTTTTGACTTTAACTCATTACCCAACCGCCCATTTTGTCACCGCCGTATCGTAACAATAATAGACTGAGAGAAACTTAGAAAAACCATACCTTTTGTCGAGTTCCATGACATCGACACAAGAGAGTTCCCTAAAAGACACAACTAAGGAAATCCCCTGGCCTTCACATAGAATCAACAACAGAAGCCTGCTAGGCTGGTACCCAACATGAAGTAGCACGCAATATCCGACCCTTCCATCCCTGTAGCATCCATTTACCATCATCATCAAACACAAAATCTTTATGATATCCTGCTTTCACCTTGGCCCTCAGTTCAGAAACAAGATCCCGGTTCAAGGGCTTGATCTTTAATCCAGCTCTTTTCAGTCGGGCTTGCCACTGCGTGTAGGTCTCAGGCCTCTCCACTCTCTCAGCACCTTCACATGCAATCACATTAATAACTTCACGCCCACAAAATTCCTTCTCAAAGTTCAGCCTGTGCTCATCGTCACGGTCTACAACAGCATCAAACATATCAAACATATTCGAGAAATGAAAAAGAGCCTCCTTGAAACGAGTGACAAAAACCGGAGAGCTATAAGATCCATTGACTACAGTCTGCAGAAATATATCTGGCTTCATTTCCCTAATCAACTTCAGAACACCATCTCGTGGACTGTCTACAACAACGGATTCATCAAGCAAATTTTTAAACCGAATCAGAGTGTTTACAACAAGACACTCATTTCTCCGGAGCTTGAGTTCTTCTAATTTAATCTTTTCCCAGTTTTGAGTTGCTATAGCATTATACTCAAACGGGACGTTAAACTTTGCACAATACTTAGCTAAACTACGACCAGTCTCCTCTACCCCTTCAGCTGGCCTAAAACCAGGTCTTGGGAGCTCGATTCCAGTAATCCTCAACTTAGGTGGTCCACCAGGTCTTTGTGATAGTTTCTTAATAATAACCGGCCACGGGAAACCATATTCAATACCGAAATCTATTATATGCAGGGTAGTCGCTGTTGAGGCTGCTTCATGTATGACTTTATTCATAAAGGAAATGGCTACCTTCTTGAAAGGGCAGGCTGCAAGATAAACCTGACACGCTTTCAACTTATCAGCTGCTGAGATTGTCATGGCACTTTTAGCGGCGTAAAGCTGGGATCCAGTTCCAGCTAAGCGTGCCTCAAGAGCGTTAGCAAATATATAAGCTAACCGCTGTGGAGGATCACCGAGAGGAGAAGCATGTTGTCTTATCTGCCTCAATTGTTCATTTGCAGTCATATGATCATTAGCAGCAACTGAATGTGCACAGTTAACCAAAAGAGTCCTAACATCCATCGGTTTACCAGAACTTCCTCCCCAAGAATGTGAAATCCAGCCACTACTATACCTGTATGTTTGTCCATTTTGCTGCAACTTTCTCGGCACTTGCTTAACAGGTTCTTCATAAGAGGTCATTGATAATGGACCTCCGGGATCGTTACAGAGAACAACTCTATCAAATAACTCGGACAACACATCTTCTTCCGAATGAACAGCAGGCAGTTTTTTACTCCTTTCTTCCTCATAACCATTATCTTCTATTTGGTAATGTTTGCGTCCTCTATACCGATTGGATGAGTTATCTATATCGACAAACTCCTCTTTGACAAAGACCTCTGAAAAAGTATCTCGTGTATTTGAAGGCAAGTTGTAATGACCCAAATCCAAAATAAGAGGTTTACTAGGAGGAAGGAATTTACTAGCTTCCTCCATCCCTCTATTGAACTGCAAGATAGACTCGCTATCAGTGAAAATATTTTCAGCAATATGTGTGTTTATCATCGAGTTTGATGTGCCAAACTGATCATTTTTGACACTACCAGTGGTAGAGGTAGAATCAAATGATGACAATGAAGGGTATTCAAGAGAAGGTTTTGGTTCAACTGATGATTTAACCTCAAAGAAATCACCACTGGGACAGTAAGAATCGGTAGAATTGCAACAACTTGGGTAACTATTTGTACTGTGCTCGCTTAAACCACTACTAAAAAAGTTATCTTCAGGGTTTTCAACATTCGATTCAGGGGTGTAATTCTCACCAAGAGCTTCATAGAATGATCTCTCGGTCACTTGTAAAGCTAACGGGTCATGGAACATACTATGTTTACTCTCCAAATTCTCATCTACGAGAATCTGGTTTATGTACTTAAAAACACATTCAGAAAGCTCATCAGGAGAGCCAGCTTGTGAGGACAAACACGAAGATTCATCTGAAGTACATGAACCAGAATTTATCGTTGTGTCAGGAATTTTCAAATAACTGAGATCTAAAGGAGGCTCCTCTCTGAATCTATATCCATTAGTAACGCCAGGCGACTGACTGAAAACGGGCAAGAAGCTCTCATCATCCAAAGACAAATAATTAGCGTAATCAAAATATTCATCTTCTCTCGATTCCATGACCATTAAATAATAACCTCCTGGAAAACACCAAATCAAAACTAAGCCCTAAAAAATATGAAACAAGACTAAATTATATATCTACAAGCAGAACAACTCATTTCTAATAAGTATCTGCTAATTCTAGATCAAAGATATCATACATTCGGGCAAACTGTATAAAAATGTATCCAAACTATACATGATTTGTTTTGATGTAATCACTTTCATTTCTTCAACCATTTTGATTTCGCTGTCACCATCTTACATATATTTTTAACTTTCGAAATGAACAGAATACATCAAACAAAAATGATACATTTTTGGGTAAAAGGGCAGAATACCCCGTTGACTTTTATATAACAAAACCCAAAACATTACAAATACAATTAGCGTGACACACTAGTTCATATACAGGACATGTCTAACACGTAACAAAATTACATCAAACGTAAGTATAAAAGTTTGTTACACCAAACGGGGTAATATTCATAGTCCGATACATGCCATAACAACAATTTATGTTAGTTGTATACATATCTATATAAGTTTGCACTATAAGTTACTAGCCAAAATTTTCAACTAAAATTTTTTAGAGACAACAATCAAAAGAAATCCTAACATAAAAAAAGACCAAATATATATAGTTCTAAACTAAAGGATATAAGTCTACATAACAAAAAACATAAGAAATGCATATATGAAATTATATAAAGTTTATGACAAACCTGGAAACAAGGTATGTTTGATAAACAGTTATAGATATAGATAATATAACTATATAATTTTTAGCTCGATCAAAGGTTGCGGTGATGTTATATATTTATAGAAAGTTGTAAGTTTTGGTTATATGAATGAGAAGATATTTTATATATTGGAAGATTCAAGGGATGCAATTGGAGTTGACTTAGTCGCCCAGTATTCACATGATAGTTGATTGGTCATAGGTGGTTGGTTTTATAGTCTTTGTTTTTTTTGTTTTTCTTTTGTCATATTTGACCATTCTTTATTTTTCTTGATAGGAAAGAAATATCATAATTGTTATGACGTACATATATGGGTCTTGTAACCTTATCAAGTTATTTTTGATCCGCAGACTAAAATAATATAATAAAAATGTTGAAATAAAATTAAGGTTGAAAAGTGGGTATCAAAATCTACGGGATTGATCGATGTAGCTCTAAATCGATAAAGTATATCAATCAAAAAGCTTTAGATTGATTAAAAGTCTATCAACAAATAAAATAAAATAAAATAAATAAATCTTTATGTTTCTTTTTACCTGCAGGAATAACAAAAGCTTTAATTTGACAAGTCTCTTCCGGATCGAATGAACTTAGTTATTTGCTCCTCACATAATTTATAACTCGAGAACTTGCGAAGGATTTTAATTTTAAAAGATCTCGATTCATGTTCACCACCTTTTTCACAAATTTAACTTCTCAACTTCACTTTTTTTTCACAAGTTATTATACCATGAGGAATGCCTTAGAGAGAGAAATAAAGTTATAAAACCACGTCAAAAATAAGGTTAAAAATCATTGTCATGAAGTATATGCAACTCTTATAATCTTATCACGTGAATTCTGTTATTGTTATTTTTAAGTTTATTTTTTGATTTTCTAAAATTTCTTTTTTTTTTTTTTGTTAAAAATATTTTTATAAAAAGATATATATTTACTCAAACAAAAATAAAGTTATCTTGTTATTAAAATATTCTTTTTAGTATATAAATTTTAGAACATGTATGATGTATCGTTACCCAAATAGAAATAAAGTAGCATTCTTCATTTCTGTATCACTTTGTGTCAGTCTTCATGCGAAGACTACAAGAGTAAGAAAATGTGATTTTTTTTTCTTTCAAAAAACTTAATTAATATATATATATATATATATATATATATATATATATATAGTTTTTAGGTAAAATAAAACAAGTATTAAAGTAAAACAAATAAAAAGAATATAGTTTTTACTTTAATACTTGTTTTACAATACCCAACCCCTATATATATATATATATATAGAGAGAGAGAGAGAGAGGAAAGTTATTTTTAGTATAAGGGTTTGAAAAAGTACAAAAAGTAAAAGATATTTCCTCCTTCAATTCTTCTTCCTTCTTCCTTCCATCTCCGACCACCACCACCATGATCATCTCCGACCACCACCATGATCCTCCAGCGAAGACGACCATCTCCGGCGAGACTTACACATGTGTAAGTACAACTTTTTTAGCATTTTAGGGTTTAAAATTTCTAGGTTTTTTCCTTCGCAAGACAACCACCACCAACCACCATCATCTCCGACCACCCCAACCACGGCGCCGGCGCCAGCATCAAGGGTGTACCGTAGCAAACCATCACCATCTTTTGGATCGCCGCTCATTAAATCCATACGAATCCCATATGCGTCCCTTAACGGTCAACTTAGAACGGATGAGGGTCTCTAGCCCGTACCGTATCCACCCGAAAATAAACCTGATTCTCGCCGGAAAGTTAACTTACACATGTGTATATGTGTAAGTCTCGCCGCAGATAGTCAACGACCATCTCCGGAGGATCATGGTGGTGGTCGGAGATGATGATGGTGGTGGTGGTTGGAGATGGAAAGAACAATCATGTGTAAGTTAACTTACACATTTATTTTTTATACGTTTTTAAATGCTTGTACTATAAATAACTCATCCATATATATATATATATATCACGGACCTATAACAATTTCTGGTGATTATTAGGGCTGACACGTATTAAAAACCCAATTGGAAGGGAAAGTAATAGAAAGTTCAAAGTTGGTAAATGAGCCTTCATGAAAGAGACCAGGAACCAATTAAAGTTAGTCACAATAAATCAATTACGGAGTATATCTAAACCATCCCCAGTGATGTCCCAAAAACTCACATAAGAAATTCATTGGTGGACCAATATTGAAATATGGTAAAAAAAAAAAAAAAGTTCAAAACCATTCATGAAAATATCCTAATAAAGCTAACACATATATAAGTTAAAAGTCTATAATTTTCAAATAACCTGAATAGACTAAAATCAAAAACGCATTTACGTAGAGTTGATTAACTAAGTACGTAGTTAGTGTTAGTGTAAGTTAGTAATTCACCATAAGTATCTTTAAGTCGGATTTGATCCCTTCTCTATAGAGGAAACCACTTTTGTGAAAAGCTTCCAACCAATCATTCTACGAAGGTATTGGCACATATGATAAGTTCAGTTTAGTTTTTATTTCTACTATCTCATTTTTTTCAATATAGTACAAGTAATACGTGAACTAATTTAACTATGATTGAGATGGAACCACTTTAGAGCAGAAGTTGACAATTATTAATCCTTTGAATTATTACAATTAATGGTTAAGGTTCCTTTGATTTTTATTTAAATTTAAATATATTGAGATTATTTCAATTCATTTATCTATAATATAATTAAAAAAATGGGTTGGGTACACTTGGCACCCCTAATCTCCCTAAAATGCCTCCTAATTAATCCTCTATTTTTCTATATTTTTTAATTAAAATTTTGCTAGAGGCCAACCTAATATAATTAATAAAAAATAATTTTTTTTATCCTTAAAACTTTAAAAACCACATAAAATAAAAGCTACGACTTCTCAACAAACCAAAAGTCTGGCTTTGTTGTTAGAAGAAACCAAACAAATCAAAAAAGAGTTATTGCTTTTTCCTGTAGTTCGAACGAAAAGATTTTCAAAACAATTTGTGACCACCTCTTTTTTATTAGTTTTGGTCTGTTGGCTTAAGGATTTTGAACTTCGGCCTTCATAAACACCTTGAGGTAATATTAGCCTATAATTAATTGTTTGCATAATTTGCATAATATTAATTTTCGTGATGTGGTGTACGAGTTAACATTACAGATGGTGTATGCTTCGTGTACTAGGTTTTACTTAACGTAGATGGAATTATATACTGTACACTTTTTCTTTTTTGTTGAGCTTAACTCTAAATCGTTGTCTAAAATTGTTGTTTGTGTTTGTCATACGTATTGAATACTTTAAACTATAACTTGATTTATCTATTATTTTATATAATATAATTAAAATTAATAATTAATTCAACTTTAACTAAGACCGATTCACGTTTATAAAATAAATTTATTAACAGCATAAAATAAAGTAATAAAACTTAAACTTAATCAACTCCTAAATTAAAAATAGAATTCAAGAACCAAATTATATCGTAACACAAGCTTAAAAGTAAATATCGGAAAAGTTACATATATAGAGTTAATTATCACATTGGATCTATTTTATCATAATATTTATTTTAATATCATGTCATGTGAATTAATCATGTTATTAATAAAAAAAATCTTTTTATCTTTAAAAGTCTCCCAAAAATTACTATCTATATCTATCTATATATATATATATACTAGGTTTTTTAGTCGCACAATGTGCAGATTTTTTCCAAGCTATATAATAAACTATATAATGAAACATGAAAAAAATAGTGATCTCCATACACAATGTTCTCTCGATGATAGAATTTTGTAATGTAAACTCCATAACATAGAAATTAACCTAAATTCATATTGAAATTTGGCATTGAAAACTTTGGCTATACTTTAAAGCATTGTTATAGTTGATCAAGTACCCGCAACATAGAATTAGGCCCAAAAAATATTATCAAGAATTAATATTTGAACTCTGGACCAACATGTTTTGCTACCTCTACTATCGTCTATTGCTTCATATAAAGTACATTATTTCCCATTCATGAAGATTGAAACTTCTGACTACATATAGATTGACGAATGTTTAACTATTTGGTAAATATCTATTATATATAATATCCTATATAAAAGGTAAAAATTAGATCTCCAGAAAAAAAATAATTCATAACTAAACTATTAATTTATAATTGACCAAACCTATTTTAGCACCTCCTTAGACGAAGATAATACATAAGTAAAATATTGATTTTTAAGAAGTGTCAATCAGATACCTCGCCCTCAAGTCGATCAAGTATATGCAGAACTCTCATATAGTGATTTTTCTTTGCTTCAAACTCCAATTACGGAGAAAATAGTACGTCTATTCAATTTTTCAAATTAATATCCTACAACAGATTATGAAAATTAACAATTACAAACAAATTTATATCAAAACCCAGTCTATTTTTATGAAAAAAATAATACCTAAAAAGTAAAACCGTAAATACATACAATTCTAATAAATATAAGGAATTAGTAATATATAGTGGATTTGTAATGTAATATTGTTGCCAAATTAATGTTGATCGACCCATAAATAGATTGCTTTTGGTATACGTTCTAGCTTATTTTATATTTTGTATTTTAAATTTTCTATAAATAAGATTAGTATTGGAAAAAAAAACATGGAGATGCCACATAAGATTTATCCCATGTGGCAATATCTAAGCATCGTTTTGAATTGGAGAGAATGGCTTAGAATGTTAGGATTCTTATAGTTTTAATATATATATATATATATACAATTTAGAAAAAAACCCTTACATATTCTAAAAAAAAAAAAAACTACGGCAAAAAAAAACCTATGATCGACTACTAAAAAGGTTCTTTTTTTTATTTATATACTTTGCTCATATTTAATCATTATTATTATTATTTAACATTGAATTTTTATGTTATTGTTATTATTATCTCTTTTAATTTAGTTTGTTATCCATGATAGGTTCATTATGACTTCTTTTTCAACAATAAAAAAATAAGACCACATTAGTTTATCTTGAAGATCTTAAGCCAACACATGTTAACCAAATGAAAACGTTCGAGATGATCAGTTGATTAATTGGTATGTATTTGTCAAATTATATACTATACACTTTTTTATTTCTTTTTGTTGAGCTTAACTTTAATTCGTTTAGTCCAAAATTGTTGTTTGCGTTTGTAGTAAGTTTAGATATAACAAACTGTAAAATATTTATATAACTAAAGTTGAAGAAAAAAGGGTAAACTTAAATCAATATTTATATGGAGTTAATTTTCATATGTTTCTTCTTTAATTTTCGTATTGATTAAATTGTGATATTGGTCATATTGATGGTTGCTAAAATCATACTGCACTGTGTGAATTTTTAAATCGTCTAAGTTGTGCATTTTTTTTTATCAAGCAACTACTTTCTATGGATGTTTATTGTGTGTTAGAAGCGTGTAATAACTAAATTGTAGTATGCCTTTATTTCATAACCTATCATTATTCATTATTTGACATATTGAGTTTTTCAATCATGATTTTATAACTAAGGATGTTGTGAAGTTAAGTAATAGTGTGTCACTTCATGTGGAGTTAAAGATTTTATGTTTTATTTATTCGGTATATATTTAATATACTTGAATTCCGATTTTTTAGCTTTGATTAATATATTTTGAGACTACCCGTCTATCAGACGGGTCTAAGCATTAGTTTTAGTTTTACCAATAAAGTTGATCAAATTTTAAAGGATACTCATCCATATGTTCAACAATTATTTTAGGGAATTGATATTCATACTATTCGTTTTTAACTATTTCATCACATTTGTAGAGTGAATATTTGTACAGTGTTGCGATATTTTTATGTCGTGATAAATGTATAAAAAACAATGATACGAGCTCCCTTACTTTAAGTACCATTTAGTCAAACATCAAACTCACTACTACAAATTTTTGAGTATAGAGACCGGTTTTTGACATAAAGATCAGTTGAATACTAATTAAGTAGTCTATATATATATATATATACAACCGGTCTCTATAGTTAGGCCTAAATGGACTCATCATATATTAAGCATTGAGACCAGTTATCCATTAAAAAAATCAACCATAGAGGTCATTCAATTATATAAATACTAGTCTCTATACCTTAAAAACATATAGACCTGTTTTTTTTTATATTTAACCGGTTTCCATACTAAATTTAAGATTATATTTATCAGTTGAAGTATACATAGAACATTAGATATATTACGTTTATACATAGTACTTAGCATTAAGCATGATTTAATTTTTAATAACAAATAATAATAATATATCTAATATTTTAATTCATGTAACAAATGTAGTTTATTGTTTTTATAGTATGTATATAATATCTATATAATTATTAAAACAGTAGGAAATCGAACGATTCTAGAGCCTTTAAAAAATCTAACCTATTTTATAAATTTGCCATGTAAGATTTTATCCTATGTGACATCTCTACAATTTTTTGTCAACATTTATTAGTTTTTATTTATTATTATAGATTCAAAATAAAATAAAATTATTTCCTTCCAAATTAACCATATATATTTGATTTTAAAAGTATATTAGATATTTAATACATTACATTATAATAAGAATAAGAAGTTACGTATATTACTGTAAACAAATCTTTTATATTACTTTAAGACTCTTTTTTTGGGTTAGATTTTAAAATTCTTCTATATTACTTGAAATATCACATTTTAAGATTTTTCTATATTACTTAAAATATATCGTTATACTTTAAATCCTATTGATGATATCATATCACCGTATGAATGTTTTTATTAGATTGGTTTTCTCTCAATATATATGATATGTTTCTCTTACATGTTTTAGTTTTATTGGTTTGTAGTTTAATTTATATTTATAATTTTTTTTATATTTAATACCATGATTTTTCAAAGTTTATGAGTTCCTTATATTCAGATCTTTAGTTTGATACTTTAACAATAGTTGATTAAGATGCGATGATTGATGGGAGTAAAAGATGTAAAGTTCATTTATCTATAATTTTCAAGGGTATGTATTATTGTCTCTTTCTTTTTAGTTACATACATAAACCATTAAGAATTTGTTAATTTCCTGTTAATCGTTGTTGACATGGGTCTTACATTTACTGACTTTTGTTGTTCAATTAACTTTTGATCAGGCTATCAGCTGGAGAGTGAAATGGATGCGAACTAGAGTTTGTTATTTAATAGAGTTCAAGTTTCACATTCTATTTTTTTCACAGTTTTTATACTCCGTATATCTTTGTTATTTTTTCAATGCATCATCTTTTGATTTATGTGGCCGCTTGATGTTATTAATACTAAAAAAAATGGTAGATTGATGAGAACCGTTTGATCCCATGCATTTAATTGGTATCCACGTAACCTCCAACAAGGATAGTGTCAAAGTAAGTCAACCACTTAAATTTAATTCTGCCTCTGACAAGATTCGAACTCAAGTTATTTCCAGAAAGTGGTAGCTGGTGGACATCTCTTCGTGTTATTAATACTATTATAATTATTTATTATGAAAAGTATTATTATTGATGATATTATTCATGTGATTAGATATAATTACATATGATATTGTTTTACTTTTATTTATATATTTTTACCAAATAAAGAATATCAATAGAAACTTTATTAAATTGATTGTTTTAAATAACTGCACATCGTGCGGGTAAAAACCCTAGTATATATATATATACATACATATACCATGGCAAAATAAAGCTAATAAATCTAAATAATAATATATATATTACCCAATAATATTTTTAAAATCCTAATATTATACATAAAATTACATATATATATATATATACATAAGTTGAGTTCTTGGAAAACCATATTTCAAAATAATTATAATATTTAAAAAGGGATTGGTATCTTGGAATGTAACAAACATTGGATGGATGTTTATAGTGGAAAATTACTAAAGTTATGTGTATTGTATGTGAACAACTCTAGATTATGTTTATTGTATGTAAAAAAATCATACGTGACAACCATATATAGCCGCCACTTGTTAAATTTTGATTGGTCAGATACATTTTTCTTACATAAAATAAACATAATTTCGAAGTTGTTTATATAAAATATACACGATTTTTATTATTTCCTAATATAAACATTCGTCCAAAGTTTATTATATTCCATGATATTTATCCCTGTTTAAAAAGTATACATATATAAGTTAAGTCCATGCGAAACATAAAAGCTAAAAGTGATATTTTAAGATAAAAAATAATAAATATTAAATAAATATATATATATATATAAAAGTTGAGTTATGTAAAAATAATCCTAATAATTAGAACTAGATTTTAGTGTCACACCTCACCTATAGGCGGAATCGTAGGATATGGTGAAAAGATATAGCAATAGCACATGGAATTTGTAATATAGTTATACTAAATGAAATCCAAATAAATGTCCACAAGCGGGATAAGTCTAGTCAACACGCCTCAAATAGCAAAAGATGTAACAAATAGCAAATAGAGTTCAATGATTAAATGCAACTAGGAGTCCATGAAGGATCTCTTTATTAGTCTTTCTAAAGTCCATATGCTCACTCTCCTTAAGCATTGTTATTACCTGAAAATGAATGCTCGAAAATGTCAACATAATGTTGGTGAGTTCGTAGGTTTATAGGAATACAAATGAATTTGTTGTGCATGATAAATGAGGTTTGGACAATAGTGTAAATATAAACATGTAGTAGCATGTATGCATACCAAATACCGATCAATGCCATCATAGTTTTCCAACAACACAAACTCATCACTGCTTGCCAACAACACAATCACATCACTACTTGCCAACATTTTAATCACACACTGTAATACCAACAACTACCAGCTGGAGTATATAGTTGGTCGATAGATTTCAAATAGTCTTCAATAGATATCAACAGACATCTATTGCACCATAGAATCAACCCAAACAAGCTAGCATACACATTTCATAATTACACGTATTTGTCCAAGAAAACAAACAAGTTTTGGCACAACTAGTAAAGAAATGAAAAGTGTTTTGAGCATCATTTTCCCCCAAATAAATAAAATAAAAAGGGCCACGAAACTCACCTCAACAAGCAAGTAGTTGTGCAAAGTCCAAAATGATCACTAGAATCTACACAACACATATATAAGAACAAGTTACAATTATGGTCATGGTCAATAACCGTCCATTGTAAACCGTATTTGATGATATACATATATGGCTACTTTCAAAATATTCGCAACTAATTTCTCATATATTATTAAGTTACAAGTCACACAACTTAATATAGAGTATTTGTTTTAATGATTTATGATTGAATTCTACAAGCTCATATTCGTCGAAACTTTTGGTAAACTTATCTATTTTTTATTAGGATGAAACGACCAATTCAAGTTTTCAAATCTTAACTACTGTAACCTTAGAGTGTTATAAACTTACATGAATTTTTACTTAATTTATTTCGCACGTTAACTATTTTTAAAAATTCCAATATTACAGACTAGTCAGAAAATTCACTGTTTGTGCGCAGAAAAGTTTTATAAAAGTTAAGGGCCTTCGAAGCTTCAAAAAAAATCCAAATTTTTACTGTACACTCTTAACATCTTAAAAATGTTTCTGGGAAAAAATAATCTTCCAGTTCATAAAAGTGACCAAGATATGACTATTTGAAGTCGACCTAAATCTGTTCGGAAAACTCAACTTTGCGCAGTTTTGTTATAAAATTCGTTTGACAACCTTAAACTTTATATTTTTACACTAAACTAATTCCACCAGAAAGTAGACTTCCTGAATTTAATTTTAGACACCAAAAACTTGACTTAAACATCTTCCATGACCAAGATATGACCTTTCAAAGTTAACAAACCGAATCTGTCCAGATTCTGAAATGACTCAAACTTACTGTTTTAAAGACTACTACAACTAATATACATATATAAACTTTCAAATCTTTCTAACACCTATTTACACCTGTTATTATGATTTCCATGCCTTCATAATTGGATTTCTTTAATTACATTAATTATTATGCTACAATAAATACATAAAGTTTTAACATTAATATGATTTATACTTCAAACTTTTGATTTAACCCTAAAAAACCCATTCATTCATTATTATAAATTTTGCCATAATATATATATATATATATATATATATATATTCATCAACATAGGTTACTTATAATATAAGATCAATAATATAAAGATATATTTATATATATATATATATATATATATATATATATATATGAAAAGAAGAGATAAGTAATTTTACCCCAAAATTAATGATCACTCTTTAGATACTTTGACAAAATAATATAAATATAATCTATAAAGATTTTAACCTTAGATTATTATATGAAAGATATTTTAGAAACTAAAATAAAGAAAAGTTAATTTAGACTTACCAATTAAAATCCAAGAATTCTTTAGGATGTTGCGTTGACTATTGAGTTATTAAAATTTTGTGTTTTTTGTTGGAGTTTTGTTCGACGGCAGGGAAGCACGAAATCAAAGAGTAATTTGTTTTAGAGTTTTTATATTGATTTAACTAATAAGGTTTATATAGATAAGTGTTTGAGTTTGTTTATAATTAGACTATATTATTATTATAATTAAAATAACTCAAATGGGATGGGATTAGCCGTAAATTTCAATCTAAAAGTCTGGAAAGATATGTTTTGATATTTGATATAAGCACATCAATTTGCATTTGAAATTTTTAGTTGCTTTATTTATTTACCTTTTAATTTAATAGTATAATAAAACTATTATTGTTATTATTGTTACTATATAATCATTATAATTTACCTTGATAATTATAGATTTTAAGCCACCATTAAGTAGTGTAAAGAGATTTATCCGTGTCTAGAAATGAATGTGACATATACCTATATGTCTAGATATCATCGGGAATAACTATAACCGTTTATGTTTAAGAAAATAGAGTGACTAAATCTTAAACTATTGAAATTCAAGTAATAGGAGTTACATATTGGAATGATCACAACATCTCTACGCTTGTTATACTATGTAGGCACATTGACTAGTCAAGAAATTAGGAATTCAAGGTAGAGACTATTATAAACTATCGGTTTTGGTGACGGATGTCACATTTAGACCCGTATCAAATACACGGGTTTACATTGTTATAAAGATTAGATTATTATCAAGGTTTAATTATATGCAAGCTAAAAAGTCTAATTAACTTAAAAGAAATATAGTCAAAAAGTAATCATGAAAGATGCTTAAAACGTAATTAAAAATAAAGATAGATGTTTCATCTAAAAAGTTGAGCCTGCATGCATGTTTAGCTAGCATAAACATTGAGTAGGTAGATTTTACTTAAAAGTTTTAGATTAATCGGAATGCTCATTCTTCAAGTAGATAAAAGTTTAGAATTAAAAACTTATAGTCAATTTTTAAGATAGATACGTGTTATGAATAATATAATAATGGAAGTGGATTATCTCTTCATCTACCAATACTTCAAAAAAAGAATAACCTTACAAATACTTTTAAAAAATTTAATATATTTACATTAAATTTTATTATTTTTTAGTAATTAATTTTATATTTATATGATAAGACGTGTAATAAAAATATATCATATCTATTATTCTATTAATTATATATTAACTATTAAGTCATTTGTCTTTTAATATATATAAAGATCCTTAATAATAATAATACATATACTGTATTATATACACTTTCTGTCTCATTTTAAATGTCATGATTTAATTTGTTAAATTTTTCAATTTCAACTTTGACCGTTAATAGTTTTAGCTGTTTTATAATATTTGATGTAAAATATATGAATGGATTGAATTTTAAATGTATTTTCATTAATATAGTTACATACTTACATCAAAGATTATATAATATTTGATGTAAAATATATTAATGGATTGAGTTTTAAATGTTTAACCTATGAAGCCATTGTCATTCCAATAGAAGATACAAGTATTGATCGAAACAAAAGGAGACGTTCGGTGTAAAATGCTACATATATTTCACGCAGCAAGAGAGGGGTGGTTAGTGATTATGATTTAGTTGTTCATTAGAACATGTTATAATATGCTCGTTATAGATAACTTTTATATATATATATATATATATATATATATATATATATATATATATATATCTACATTATAAAACAGTAGTTAACCAAGACTTCTGAAGCATTCTTCAAACTAAAACTATGTTTAAACATTGTCACGTAGGATTTATCCTATGTGGCAGCTCCATATTTTTTTTAACAATATTGTATAAATTTAATACAAAATATTAAATAAAAACAATATAATAACAAATCAAATCTCATACTCCTATATTTTAAAAGAAAATCCCGTACATGAAAAATACAAAATATTCATAATATCAAATCAAATCTTATACTTCTATATTAATTATAAAAATAAAAAAGAATCATATACATGAAAAAAAAAATATTTATATCTAAATCTACTTTTACTCCAAAGTTTTCCAAACGAAAAAAAAATAAAATCTATTTTTGGAATAGTATTGTGCTTGAAATTGCATGGACTTTCAACTATTTGAAATTATAGCTAGATTATATAAAACTTTTGTAAAAAATATATAAACTATATCAAAATTTAGAAATCATATGGTTTTTATCTTTTGTAAAAAAATTTAGAAACTTTTGTAAAACTTTACTACTAGATTATATGAATTTCTCTTATTTATCTTATTGGTTTTTTACTTATACGTATTATATTTATGTGAATGTTATATGAATAAATTGTTGTCATGTTTAGTATTTTGTTTTGTACATATAATTACATTTGATGAATAGATAGGCATGCTACATATTTTCTACTTTCATTGTTGCTATGTATTATTATTGAATACAGTTTTATATGTGATAATCTTTTTTTAATAACCTATGTAGTAAAGTCCAGATTCAGCGCATGTTGTTTAATTTTTTTGTTGACTGGTTTTGTTGTTAACCATAATATGAAAATACAAGGGCCAACAAATGATATAATTGTATAGATTAACACAAAATACTTTTAATAATTATCAATATCCACATCTAGATTGTGGTTAAAAAAAATATCCACATCTAGATTATTTTTCTTACATTCCATTCATTAATGATATTTTAATTAGCCGTAGATTTTTTTTTCTTACATTCCGTTCATTAATGACATTTTAATAGCCGCACATCCTGCGGGTAAAAGACCTAGTATATATATATATATATGTGATATAGGATATATATATATTTTATAGATAACTTAAAAGAATTACTAAGACATTGAGTCTTTGACTAGCGGCTAAATCTCTATATAAAAATGATTTTTTTTTTTTTTTTTTGACAATTTGTATTTAATGATTTCGATTTTCTAGCTCTCACCTGAAGTTGTTGAGTTGCTTGACATAGTTCAACGGGGCATCAAAAATTACTTAGACGTTGAGTGTTTGACTAACGGCTAAATCTTTAAATTAAAAAAAATGATTTTTTTTTTTTTTTTACCATTTGCATCTGATATTTTTGGTTTTCTCTCACGTGAAGTCGTTGAGTTGCTTAACAGAGTTCAATGGGTCATCATAGTAATGCTATATATGATGGACGTCAAGATATACGAATGTAGTTAAAGAATGTTTTAGTTTTATTACACAAAAAAGATTAACAACTCAACTTGTTAACTGTTTGCTTTCTATTTTCATGTAAAATGCTTGAATGTTAATTCTAAAAAAAATCCTCTATATAACAGATTTTGAATGAAGGCATAATGATTAGTGAGTGTATATATATAATAAAAGAGTTAAATAATTATTAAATAAAAAATGTTATTGTAAAATAAGAAGATAAACTAAATTAATAATTAGATGGAAAATAATTGTGACTGGATATGGATGGATGTACGCATGCGTGTGCATATGTGTGTGAGAAGACTGAAAGAATGGAACATCGGAAGGAATTAAAGACAACGTAACACCAATTAAGTTCATATAACTCGACCTCCACGAAAAATTGTATGAATCGTACGGATAAAATTGAAAGTAATCACAAAATAACTGATTATTAATTAGATTGTCTATACGTGTCAATAACTCGTATCTTTTGTTTTTTTGAATAATTTGTAATCTCATTTGTGAATAAAACATATAACTAAAATTGATAGTTTTGTCTTGCTGCTTATTAGTATGTTTCAGACTTATGCTTTACTTCGAAATCTAGCTATTATAATTTTAAGCATAGAAGCAGTGATATATATATTTCATTGTTCATTTTTGGTCTTTAAATATGTCTAGCTTATAGAACAGTTTGTATACTTAATTAGAAAAAATAATATCAATCACAGTAGATTGTTACATGAAAAAGCATGAGACTTCAAATCCTGAGCAATGCTCAAATTAATGGCGAGTTTTCCATAATGAGTCTTTCATGAAATAGGAGATCCGCATATGAATAAACATATCGCTAGCCCAAACTTATTGTAAATAAATAAATAGAAAAATAAAAAAACATTTTTTCGCTCCTCCACCGTTCAAGTCAAATGTTTTGGAGAATAAGAGAATCGACGTAAAAAGGGTGCGTGTGTTGGTGGGTGCCTACGTGTGTGTGTGCAATATCGGACGAGTGGATGCGTGTGTCACACATAAATAAATGGAAGGGTTGAACTGAAATACAAATACAAATAACGCCTACAAATTCTACAAATAACTTGCTTTACGTTTTATTCAAATTAAAAAGAAGGATCTTATTGATGTCGTCGATCTTCAATGATTGCACGTCGACTAGTATGGATGTGTTTCATGATATTTTTTGTATTTTTTATTTTTTTGGATTAAAAAAGGAAACAATTTAGTTTGGCCATTATGACAAATTGTTCTTTAACTATTTGATGTAACTTTAATGTCTTTCGGGAATCCACCGAAAGTCTTATACTCGTATATTAATCTAATCTGCTATCAGAAAAAAAAAAAATAATAACTCACCATAGAAGATAATTTCAACATAAACGTATAAAGATTCTAAAAGTTAAAGTCCAATTAGAGAAAGAAAAAGTTAAAACACCATAATCAACTTCATAAATGATAAAAAAAAAAATTAAAAAAGAAATCATTGTCGTATCGAATGATGGCATCATCTTCGTCGATGCCTAAATCAACGTCATCTTAGACATTTTCATTTTGGGGATAAGCTTTCAACTTTTTCAAATTTCAACCGAAATCTTCATTATACAATTCAAAATTCGCATAATAAAACAAAGTTGGAATAATGAACCGTGTGAAAGGATAATAATGGAAGACTGTGAATGATTAAAGTTGATTTATGTTGTTTTAAGATTAAAGTTGCTTTATTGTTATTTTTCAAAAGGCGAGTGTAAAATAGTACAAAAGTTTAACTAAATGGTTTGGTTGCCTTCTTACATCACCCATATATTAAAGCCTCCCCGATAATGCTAAATAATGTTTCAATATCCAAGGTTGCTCTAAATAAAACGTTTCATTATTTGATTATATGATTTGACTAGAACATGTTGTTATATATTATTAAAGCCTTCAATATCAATATATAATACCACATTTACCACGTTTGTTATTATTATAATTTTTCATTTATTAGGAATTTGGGTTATTTCATTCACTTTGGGAACAAACTAATCTAAAAATGATTTATTTTACAAGTTATAAGTTATAACGGGTGAAATTTTGTAGCGACTAAAAGATTTGTGACTAGTATAAAACTAATCAGCCTATACATGAAAGTTACATATTATAAGGAGCCGGCTAACTAGTCTAGAGCCAAAACAGACCAAACACACTTTTAAATGCCAAAATATGTTGAAAGGTACGTGCGGTAAATAACTAGGATAACAAGGAACGTCAATGAGCTTGTGTCATGTGTGAGGTATGCAACAATACAATATTAGTAAAATTTAGAAGCCTCTAAAATTTAGAAGCATATATATATATATATATATATATATATGTGACAATTTAAATATTACAAAGAATTATTATACTCCCCCGTCCCATTTTAATTGTCCTATTTTGACTAGTCAAGTCTTTTTATTTCGATTTTGACCGTAAATAATTTTGTTTGTGTTATATATTAATTGATTAAAGTTATATCAATAAAAGTACATTTAAAACTAAATCAATTCGTATATGTTTTATCAAAATAACACAAATAAAAATATTTACGGTTAAAGTTGAAAGAAAAGACTCAAAAAGTCAAACTATGACACTTAATATGGGACGGAGGGAGTAATAATTTAATGTATATTTTTAAATGATAACGCTTTTTTATTTTTATCTTAGAATCTTGTTTAAATATACTTGTACATAGTTTATAAAATTGTAACAATTTTCGACCAAGTAACAGGGACAACTAGGAGTCCATGGTCAATTGGTCATCTAGCCTTGATTTTTAGGAAAACTTAACAATACTAGTACTCTATAAAAATGAAAAATCCGACTTCACCGAGACCTAAACTTTTGAATTGTGATGGTTTGAGGGAATATGACGTCTTTTATCGTCTTCGTTCTTCAACATAAGACAATCCAATCCATATATAGGACAACATTAGACTGTATTGATGTGTCGGACCACTGCTAGAGATGTTTCGAACCAATAAACGAGCAAGGTCTCAATTTTCTTGTGCGTGTATTGATGATTGTCATAGGTTATAATAAATTACAAATGTTTGTTTTGTTCGAAGATTTAAGTGGACAGTGGACTTATGGGCTCCCAAAAAAATTTTGGGCCATATACTAAAATCTAGTACGTTTTGGGCCACGTAGACATAAAAAAAAGTAACTTAACACAAATCGAACAAAATGAATATACGTATATAAATAGACGATCGATCTCCCCCAAAAAATTTATTGAAAAAAAAAACCCTGTTAATAATAATGTCAGGGGAGCAAGTGGAATCACCATCACCAATAATATTCCGAGTCTTATTGATGAGGCGAAGCAGGAAGAAATGATGCAAGGCCTGATGATTTTTGACGAGGAAGGTCGGTTGAAGAGGGAGGTGCGTGAATTCGGGGTATGACGTTGAGGATGAGCCAGAAAGTGGCCGAGGAGCATATTGAAAAGTACGGCCCTCCTGACAATGATGCCATTATCCGATCGAGCACTCACGATGACAGCTAAGACATCTCAGTGAAGAAAGAGAGCAGCAATTATTATCTATTATTAATACTCGTAATAAGAACTCTGTTAATCTGTTATTAGTTGCTGACTTGCTCAATTTCCAGTTGTTATTATGTGTGTTTGATTAATTAATTAATTAATGTTCTCTCAACGTGGAATTTTGATATTATTGGTTTCTTTCTGCCTACAGCTTTTAGTTACTGTATTAATAAGAGATATATATTTATTACGGAGTATTATGTTTAATTGTTGATGCATGTAAGTATTTTGCTAAGCAGCTTTTGTGTTTTTGTTTGTTTTACATCTATCTCTGCTGCCACATATTATTTTACTAGTATTATTATGTGTTAGAAGATTCATAAATAGATTTTTGTTTGAAAAACCAAAATCATAAGTTGTAACAGGCCTTCCTGACCCGTTCACAAAAACGAATAAAAATAGAATTAATCACACTTGAGTTTATCATAATTGACTGTCTGGGATAGTTAAGCCTTTGTTTAGGCACGTACGTACCCATCCTCTTATTTATTATCATGTCCTTAGTAATTCATTCAAATAAATGAATTTCGGTATTTTATGATGAAAAGTATTTACTAGTATTACCATCTGAGTTTTGTGGCGAATTTTATGGTTTAACAAATGGTGACTGAGTTTTCCTTTGATCTATACATGCATTTTTTTTGGTAGCTATTGTAATCTAACCAAATATCTTGTCTATGTATTAGTATTATAATGCTATATACGAGTATTTTTTACACGATTCTTTAGAATTTGTATCTCCGTTGTTCTTCATACGCCAAGTCCAGCTTTATGTGATGTCTTTGTTATCCTGAAGGAGAAAACGCTTATGTTAGTTTTCAGGGGTTGCTTGCACTTGCTCATATTAACCCAGGTTTACAGAAGCTAAAACCGAATGAGAGTTGCGAAGAGGACAGAGAGAGTTGACGATTCTGCTGAAGATGAGTCAGATTATGAGAAAGAGAAAAAAAGGGCAGGTCAAAGAAAGAAATACGTTAACACGAGATGGGTGTGTCTTCGGTTAAATGTGCTATTAGGGAACTGGAAACAATATAAGAAACGCTCCCACGTACCATTAAGAGCAGGAGATAAATCTCCGATAAATTGGCACATGACTAATGTGCCCAATAGTTTCCATAATGGCATGATACAGCAACAAAAATACATTCATTCAAAGGAAAATGCACAAAAAGACAAAATACATCAAAACTCCTATAAATTAGACATCTTATTCAACAACATTAGACCAAACAAACCTACACTTAATTTCTAAACATTACAAAGAGAGGAAAGGGTGAAAAATCTAACAAAGAATACAACCCGAAAGCATTATAAGGAGACCGCCCATACAAAGATGGGCGTTTTCAAAAGAAAATCTGTTAGCTAAACAAGCTCTTATTCGGTCGACCCATTTACAAGTCTTGCGCCAACCCGGAAACAACAAAAAGAAGAGTAATCTTTACTGTTCTTCCTCCACCTTTTCGTTATGTTTTTTATATTAGGAGTTTTGATAATTAAAAGTTATAACAACAATAGATAATTACAAATACCTCCGTATTTGGAATGTGATTGTTAGGGAGGATGAAGGGAAAAGGTTCATGTTTTACTTACTTTTTTATGACTTGTGCTGTAAAAATTTTGTTTGACTTATTTAAAGGAGTCATAAGTTTCGGGTTGTGATGGTTGCTTGAACTGTTGCTTCACTTGGTGGTGTGACCAGTATGCATGCGCTGCTAAGACTCTGTCTAAGAGTTCCTGAGGCACAGGCTCGCCTCTTCTTTGCTGTGGTGATATTCTTGCTGTGTGCACCAGTGTTTTCCACTTGTCCTGCACAATGGGCCAATCAGAATGAGCCACATATCATTAGTCCAACATCTTGCAAGAAAATGATATATTTTCAACAAGCAGACTCCAGGCTTTAGAAAATCTCTATTTGCTTTTTCTCATCCTTAAAAAAATACAATAATGCTATTCAGTTGGAATAATTTTTTTTTGTCTAAACTGTGCATGGGCAACATGGATCATGGTATGGAGTCAGTACAACTAACAAGATACGAAATCCATTTGGTAAAAGATGTTAATTTTGCCTCTAACAAGTCAAACAGTTCAGATAAAAACGTTAGATACCAAGATAAATAGAGTCAGATAGGGTGGAAAGTGAACCTAAGTGTTATATTTTAATGCAAAAGACTTCCCATATCATTCAAAATAAGATTTTTCCAATGCTACAGCTTTTGCAATCATATGAATCAGTGTTCAATAGACCGACCCGACTCTTTATAACCACTGCAAAAAGTTATCCGTCACCTATCTTGCTAACTTTACCTATGAGTACTGAAATATATCAACTATATCCACTATCTAAGTACTCCATGTACCTTTAAATCAACGTAGGTGCGATGCTTTGCATTATCAAAGGCTCTTAACTTCACATCACGCCATCTAAAAGATCAAAAAGGTTATAGCATATTACTATATAAATAAAAGACAATCTTTCTAAGGTTTCCATTTATAGAAAACTTAAGCAAATGTAACAAATATGTACCTTCCGGTTCCAAGCTTCTCAACAGCTTGAACCAATGCTTCCACCTCAGAAACCGAGAAAGGTCGACGAATTCTACGTTGGGCAACCTCAGACCGCTTGGATTTCTTCATAGGAACCATAGCCAGTGCCCTGGGGTGCATATGCGGAACCGTGACCAGAGCCCTCGACTCTGAACCACTTCTGTTGTCCAGAGACAAGTTAGGCGGTGATGGTGCTGAGTCATGATCACTTTCGATCGAACCACCACCATAATTTGTCATCGGTGGGTCGGGCAAAGCGCCAGAAACATCAGGTTGAACCACCAAACGGTTAACTACATTTGGAGGCAGGTTATACCTAATACCATAATAAAATGTACAGGTTGTAATGCATGTTCATACACATAATGCAACTACATCATGAAAAATAATAAGTTTCCGCTAGGGGTGGCAATTTTGACACATTTATCTATTAATATGTCATTTATGGTTATGTATCTTTCAAGGTTTAATATATACATCATTTCATTCAAAAAAATATTCTTTTTACTTTAAACATGATTTTTGTAATTGTACTTGACGCAAAAACTACTCACAGAAAACTTAGAAACTTAGGACACAGATTTTCAGGTAACCCAGACTAGACCCTGCCCATTTTGACCTACACACCAATTATTAACAATATCGATGTTACCCAACTAGCCAATTTTGCTTTTTCTTTCCAAAAACATGTACCTTGTTAAGGGCTTAGGTATATCGGGAGTTGGTGGACAGGATTGATCTTCAGGGCATAAAGATGATAGATTTTGCAACTGGTTAGGCTCCAAGGTGAAACCCAAGGCATCTAGCTTGTTATGTATGCCAGTTTGAAGTAAAGTTTTATCGTCATCTCTAACCCTTTTCCCCTGAAGCATCACACCCACGTGTAGCTCACCACTAAGCATAGAAGTCAAGGCCTCCATAACAGTCCTCTGTTGAAAAAGATGGTCAACAGTTAAACACATCGCCGAAAAGCAAAGTGCATTCAGATACTAAATACAAAATACAATAAAAAAAGAGAGTTCAATATAATACCTTAAGAGAACCAATAGTTGTGGTTTTAGGTAACTCAAAGAAAAGCTCAGGAACACGGAAAGATTTGATCTTGAGCTTCACTGGGTAAAAGAAAAAAGATCTTTCAATCTTTCATATAAGATCTCTGACTAGATATCAATAACTCACTCAAAACGTGCTCAATTACCATGAGAATCCCGGGATTGAAAGGATGAATTTTGCTTTGATACAAATCCTGATGTCTTTGCACCTGTTACACCCGTTAGCACTTGCAATTACAGATATGAAGAGCAATAAACAATTGAACATGATTTTGCTGTTTGAATTCGAATTATCAGATCATCAGTTGTCTTAGTGTTAAAAAAATTCTGATGAACTTTAGAATTATACACAAAATGAGCAAAGGGGACATTATTTGTTATAATTAAGATAATCAGTTTAAAAAGAAAATCAAAGACTACCTAGAACTTGATATGTGACCAAGAGAAGAGACAAACCTCCTTCAAATTTGACACACGTAGAAACATTTTCTATCGAGCCCTTTTGAGGTAGGCTGGATCGATCTTCACTATTTACAACATCAGATTTCGAATAGTGATCAAGTTCATAGAGTCGTCTCTTTTTGAACGGATAATCCTTCAATGATCTTTCGCGTTTGTGGCAAGGATTCCTGTTACCGTAAACATCTGAAAAACGACATATTTATAACATTCCAAATGGTAAAAAAAGAAACATTCAACACTTACAAAAATGAAATAGAAAAAAAAAGCCCAGAAACCAAAACCACTTACCATCATCAAAGTTCACATCATCATGCAACTTTGGACCCGGTTTCCAGCATTTAGATGCCAAAAGCCGCCTTATTCTTCGATCTCCAATGCGTGATGGCGGTTTCAGAGTCTTATTAGGATCTCTAGTGACCCCGGAAGAGTTTTCATTTTCGTCATCATCTTTAACAGTTAAATTTACATCATCTTTGCAAAACGGAAACTTCACATTATTATTATCATTATTATTATCTATATTACGGACTACCAGAGGCTTAGGCTTTGGTGCCTCGCTTGTTATCTGTTTACAATTCTTTTCCTCTACTTTACAACTAAATGGGGCGGCTTTCACTTTAAAATTCTCAACAGAAATAGCCTTTGACTTCTCGGAGCAATCAGAAACGGTAATACCTGATGAAGGCCCAGAATTAGAATCCTGAATGACAGGAGCTTGTGAGATTATCTCAGACACAAAGAAACTCCTATTGCAGCTTCCCTGATCACAAATAGTAACATTTGAAGGGTCGTTTTCAACAGTTTTAACCGTTCCAGTTTCATTATCTCCACCCTCCTGTAATAACTTTCCAGCTACAGTGGCCAGTAAATCGAATGCGCACATTTGCTTGTTATCATTGTTGTTAAGGTTACGGTCCTCGGTTTTCTTCCAAGACGGAACCCTCCTCTAATATACGTACGTAGACATAATAAATATAAGTCAACAATATGAAGATAAATGACAAAACAAAATAGTACTTTAAAGAGGTGTTTACCGTGGCTGATCTGGCAGCTCGCGGTGTTGGAGGCATTTGATAGCCGTTAAATCCATATTCCAACCTCTTTTGTAACACCATGTCTTAGTGATCATATCAAGAGAACCTACTTATTACCATAAGCCATTGTTCTTTTGAATCTTAAAACACGACAAGCGCCTGAAAAATGAAGAATCACATTTCAGTTGGATGTTAGAAGACAAAGTGGACATTGATACACGGACAACATTACATTCCTTGAATGATCAGAAGATCATAATCTTTGTAAAAATCCTAACTTTGGTCTCCTCCAGATTAGGGAGCTTGAATCAACATCTTGAGACCGAAAAGTTAACGAACCATCATAATCATTGACAACAACAAAAATAAAGATTCAAAGATTCTGACAAAAAAAGGGAACCTTAGAACTATTATAATGAATCTATTCAAAATCCTTAAGATTTACACGAAAATAATTGTTTGTAACTCACCATCAAATGCACTTTTAGCATTTTAATAACAAAAAGTTCAAATCTTTACAATCTTCAAAACAGGTGCACAGAACATATAGATCATGATAACACAAATAAGTGTCCAATTTTGCTAAAAAGATCAAATCTTTGAACCAAAACCCACAATATTTTCTAACTCTCTTTTTGAGAAATTCATAATCTTTATAAAAAAATATCTAATTTGCTAAAACAATTTTTAACAAAAATTTTTTAAAAAATATCTTCAAGAAGAAGAAGAAGGGTATGCAGCATCTAAAAACCCTTACAAAACCCTGAAATACAAAGAAGTAACAAATTTTTGTGAGACATTTATTAAAACATATAGATAGATATAGATGTCACTTTTATACTATATATTTTATCAAAGGATCCAGAAAAAAAAAATCAATCTTAAAAAACACAACTAGATCAGTAAATCAACAAAATTTAAACACAGAACACACACACAACAAATAATCATCTTCAAAAATTTAGCTAAAAGTTTAATAAAAATCATCAAAATTACAATATTTTGATTATCATACCTAAATTACCTTTTCTTCAATTTCCCGCGAAAAAAACCATCTAGGATTCATGAATTCACATAATAAAACCCAAATCAACAATCTTTTCATCAATTAAACAACACCCATTTCTTAAAAATCAAATCTTTGATTATTATACATTTGTATTATATGTATCTATAATTATAATTCATATATATATTTTGTATTTACATAATCTTGTTTGAAACGCAAAAAAAAGTTGTTTTTTTCACTTTCACAAAAACCCCCTGAAAACCACCTGGGACAAAAAGGCCTTAAACCCCTTCATTAATTTATTAATAACTAATACTGAAATTGACCTTTGTTACCGGATGGATCGGTAAAAGGTTTATTTTTACAAGTGGTGACCAGCTATAGCAAGTTACACACACCCTAAATGACCGGTTCTATGTTGTGAAATATTACGAGATTGTGACACGTGTCAATAGTTAATGAGATCTATGGTTGTGAGTGTATTAGTAGGGTCGATAAAAACGTTGGGTCATCAAGTGAGTAAAGGGTATTTTGTTAATTTTGTAAATTTATTTTAAGACATTCATTTGAAAATTGGGTTTTGCTATTTTTAGATTAAAAAAGAAAGCTTTACCACAATCCACTCTTGCCCAACTTTGTTACTAATATTAGTAAGTAAACTGTTCAACTAATGTTGACCCAATTTGCTTAAATTTATGACCTTATTATTCTATGGACGTCATACTTTCAAAATCATAAATTTTATTTATAATAAATGATTGAAAGAAATAAACAAATGTATGAAATTGTTTTACATTTAAGCTATAAAATTGTAATAATCTTTGTGTTGTTCCAATAGAAGTAATGTACTTCAAAAATACATGTAAGTATGTAACGCGTACTTTTAAATTATGTTTCAAAGTTATCATGTAACACTTGTTTTCTACGCAAAAACATTGAATGATGATGTGCCGTTATATGATTAGTCGACATAAGCATTTATTTGTAAGTATTTGATCAAGATTTGAAAGTATACTACGGTACTACCTACGTTGGTATAGTTTGCCATTTTGGAGTTTATTACCCACGCTGGAACAAAACTTGAAATTACGTCATCTACTTTGGATTTTTTTTGTGTGTTCATTATTATATATATGTATAATTATATATTGAAAAATCAGCTTAAAACTTTTTATTTACCACACAAATTTTATATGCAGTAACTTGAAGTCAACATGAACTCCGTATAGATCTATATAAAGATGTGTACTCGATGAAACCCACACTCAATGATATCAAAAATGTATAAAATGTACGTTCACTTCGACAATATATAATGTATGTTCATAATCGAAAACTTTTTCGCACTACAGTAAGTTAATCGTCACCTCGACAGGCTAATTCAGAGATTACTGAATCTTTTGTGCATATAAAAGGAAAACGAGATTAAACAAAAGTCGGATGGAGATTAAGCAGAAATAGATTGCTATAGTTAAAAAGGAATTAAAAAAACCATATAAAATGAAGAGAAAGTATGATAATAAAATAAAATGCGTTTGCCGGGAGTCGAACCCGGGTCTATTGCTTGGAAGGCAATTATCCTAACCGTTGGACTACAAACGCTTTGATGAATAATGAATCACTTCGTAGTTTAATAACCTAGTGCCAGTGACGGACTATAGAGACATCTCTGTAGCCGAAAACATGAATAGGAGTATGACTATTTACATTTCACTTAATTCTCTCGTTTCTTGTTGAAGATGAGATTGAATAACTGTTCGGTGCCTCGATATGCAGCCTTCACTTGGTCAACGTTTTTGTTTGGAATCCAAAATGGTCTTGTTCATATGTTTGAAGTCATTCTCGTTTTCTACTACTGCATTCCATAAATCATGATAATACACACATCGTTAACATATACAAGTGCTAGCACACTATCTGATGACATTTCAAATCAAATTATGTATACTACTTGTCACACGTATGTATTTGTCTAATCTAATTCCATAATATATGTACATATCGCATTCAATTATCTATTTTGATTAGCTTCAACTTCTTCTGCTAGTTTCACTTTTGAATTCATGGAATAACGAAAATAATGATCCCATTCATGTTCATCTACAGATCCAAACAAGAAGTGTTTCCAACTATATCTCTCATCAAAATCAACACTTGATGTGTTGTTGCTACTAATATTCCCAATTCTTTCAAGAACCCCATCGATACTTAGATCGAATGCATCCTTGTATTTTTCCAATCTCGACTTCGGGTCAGCATAAACCACGTTCGGGATCAGCCCGATCACTTCATTTCTCATTTCCGAAACCCTCTTGGGCGGAATCCGTGACAAAATCCTCTCGATGCTAACATTCTTATGCTTCACATCTTCCTCGTTGATAAGAACCGAGTACTTGTCGAATTCTTTAGGTAAATGCCATAGATATTGCACGTACGCTGACCCAGGGGTGAAGAAAACAGGAATGCAGCCCGAGAGAATGGAATCGAAAGTTGATCTTCGTGTGTATGAATCGCCCGGAGGTTGTAAGCAAAATATCGAGCTTTGAAATAGTCTCATCACATCGATAGGTTGATAACACTTTGGATTTTCGTGTGAGCATTGTAGTAATCTACATTTTCGTCTTGATTCAACACATTGTTTGATAACCTCGTCGCGAACTGATTCCTCCAAGTTTGGGCGTGGAGAGCCCGCGAAGGAGAACAGAGCTCTCCTTCGCCGTCTTTTCATTTTATACTGCCACTCAGCGATGTCGTTATCGTTTTGTGGGTGGAAATATGTAGGGTAAGGGATCCCGAAATCATTACTATTCCAAGGGCTCTTTTCAATAGTTAAAATCGTCATGTTTGTGAACTCGGGTAGTAACATTAGTTTGTTTCCCCAAGCATCGCCATCGTCGGATCCCCTACGAAAATCCCAAGTTATTCTCCCCGCGACGAGGAAATGGTTTTTACCCAATGATGTCTTCCACTCGGGTTGTTCACGTAACCATTCAGCCAAATCGAGAGCCAAAGCATCGCGAGACGAGGTATTATTATCAAATAAGTACCTCCAAACATCAAGACCCGCGTAATATGGGACGTATATAGCTGAAGCGATCGATGAGTTGTTTGTAAGGCACTCGTATTGCTTCATCCGATTGCGAAAAATGACTTCTAACATAAACTGATCAGTTGAATACCACCCGGATTTCGAGAAAACCCTCTGGAGGTTCTCAAGATTTGGCCCAAGCCCGTTGTTATCTACATACGGGCACATATTTTGCCATTTACTAAACGCTTGACAATCCTCGAGTATTTCGTCGTTAAACCTCGACGGAAGGTCGTAGACGTAAATATACCGACCCGAACACGAATGTTTATTCCTTCGGTTCCTCCTTCGGGTTTTCCCCATTTCTTCAACGACCTCGTCGATAACCGTCTCGTTTACTCTCTTTTCATCATCTTCTGATCCCGGTTTTCGTTTCTCCTCGATATCGTCTTTCTCCCTCGCCCTTTCCTTCACCCTTTTATACGGTTTCGGTTTTAACTCTTCAATTAAAGGTTCCAATTCCTTCTCGAGTGCCCGCATTTGATCTACGTCATGAAGCCAATCGATCTGATCACCTCCATCGTAACCATGATTCCTGTTCTCGTCGTTGGCAACGATACGAGTCGTGTTCGAATCCGAAATTTCGACGGTCGGGCTTGATTCTTGTGATCGTAATGTGGGTCTAGGAGAAGATAGATTGTACCAATTAACATTATGAATCATGAAATACCAACAAATGAAGAATAAACATATTACCAACCAGATTTTCCAACGGCATTTGGACGTTTGATCCATTTCTTTTAATTTATACAAATTTCATGATCATATATGAATTTTTTAATAAAAGAAAATGAAATTGGACCATGTCATCGAAAGTTGTTTTTGCTGCAGCAAAAAATGTGGATATGAACTAGTCAATTTAGATACGGGAAAAACGTGGCATTAATTAAAAAGTTTTGTATACGACTTTTGTTACATCAAAACTATATAGGAAAATTCTAATAGGGTACATTGGTCCGACGTCTTAAGGATTAGATCATAATAACGTCTATGACGATATATGGGAGAATTTGAGATCTAGAATATTTTAGAGGTAACTAATATAAAGATTAACACTATGTTCTCAAGTTTAGTTTATAAAATAAGAGAAAAGATTGGAGGTGAAAGTTTCTTTCTTTCAAATTACCCCAAATGTGGGAAGAAAATATTTTAAACAAAATCAACTAAACTATCCTTTCAAATCGTCTCATTTCATTTCTTTTCCATAACTAAAATCAACTCAAGAACACAACTCCTTTTACAATCCTTCATATTCTTTTCTTTTTCTTTTTTAAAAAAACTCAAGAACATAGCGTAAAGGAAAAGAATCTATGTGTATACAATTTGTCTTTAGTTACTATTGTAGGAAATAAACTTGGTTTTGGTTCATTGTATGTAAGTTTGTCTCAAAACTGAACGAATGGTGCAAAAAGTCGGTTATATCGAAATGCGTTCGATTTTTGACGTTTTTTTAACATAAATAATAAGTAACTAGATTTTAGACCCGTGTCCAACACTGGACACGAGATTTACGATATTATCAATATTAAATCTTTATACATTTTAAGTCACAAATTATAATTTTGTAGAAATACGGTTTTAAGTGTTATATTTTGCAAGTTGTAGTACAATAATCATAGGTTCGTCACTGTCATTATTAGCCTAGACATATTGATTGATATGTTTGTCGTAATCATTCCACAAGGTACATGTTATATATAATAATTTCTCTATTATAGAATATTTTGAAACCAGTTGTACTCATAATGTGATATTATTATGAAAAATATTTAAGAATTAAAATATAAACATACTTGTGATTCTGTACTTGATATTCACGTATATTTATTTGATAATGATGCGGACCCAAAACACGCATAAGATTATTTTCAATCACATGTCCTATAATAATTTGATTACAGTTAGAATTGTTTCTATATTCTTTCTATTGTGTTTAAAAATGATGATGTTATATATCGTCATCTGTTATTATGTTTAGGATATGCATCTAAAGTTTAATTTATGTTTATATTAAATATTAAACTAAATATTAATATTTATAATTTATAAAAATCTAATCTAATATTTGTTAATAAGTTATTAGGTTTTGAAATAAATTTTTGTAGATAATATTTCATATGTTGAACTTTTTTTAATTAATTAAATGATTACAAATTTTAAAGAATTCTCTCAAGTTGATGGCTAAAAATATATATAGAATAAGTATTCAGGGCTAAAAAGTGTAAATTATTGATATAAAACAAAAAATTGTAAATTAATGAGACTTATCTACAAATTAATATAAATATCAATATAATAATATATTTGGATAATGATCATCAAGATTTTTAATTTGTAGTTTATCTAAATAATGACATCATCAAAAGTCAATTTGATAAAATTGAGTGATGTGATTGGTTAATAAGTCATTGATTTAACTGTCTTATAGTATATATTAAGATTAAGATACAAATTTATACCAAAAGGTCCATATTAATTCCATATGATAGATCGAGTACAAGAAAAAGAAGGTTTGTCATTAAATTAAACATGGAATGAGAATGAACATAGCAATATGGGTAATGTACTCGGAAGTTATAACCATTCTCTCGTTGTGGAAAACGAAGATGATAATATAACATTATGCACCGGCATTGTTGGGATGCCTTAAAAGCTTTGTCGGATAATTGGTGCTTCTCTTTTTTTCTTTTGAAGCAACCTTTTTATTTATTATTATTTTTTTAAAATTTACTCTTATTCACAAAAGACCAAATTCACAAACTAGTGGATTGGTATAAGTATATGCACGGATGGTTAGAACGAACCAAAATTTGACCAATCTTCTCGAGTTACAGAACTACTTCTCTTCTTATTTTTATACCATAAAAATCCGATAGATTTAATATCATGAAAATTCTTCTTGATTGAAATCTTTGTCATTCTCGAACAATATCTCATTACGGGAACTCCAAATACACTGGCACGTGACAGATACAATCCCTTGTAATATCTCTTCCTTTTTCTTCACCGCTCCCAGATGAGTATGAGCCTCGAAGATATCTTTAACTGAAAAGAAATATATATAAGGGCTGGACTTTACACCAGCCGCTTACCTTGTTCCATATGGCCATGGCTACCTCGCATAAGCAGAACAAGTGCTCCACATCTTCATCCTCTTTCTCGCACAACCCACATAACAGTGAGTTGAACGTGTATTTTCTATCCCTTAAAGCCAATAATGTCGGGATACGACCCAACCCAACTCTCCACATGAAAATGTTAAATTTTTTAGGTAACCACTTTGACCAATATTAAACATATTTGTTGTTGAAGTCCCTACCCGAACCAAGAAATTTCTTGACTCCTTTGACGCTGAAATTATCCCAATTTCTTCCCGGCCAAATCCAACTAGCGCTCCTACCCGATAACACAACATTATTTAATAACTTACAGATGTTGTCTCTATCTTCAACTTCCGAATCAGACAAGGATAGGGAATCGTCCCACCCAAAACCCGTAAACTTCTTAGATATCAAGTCAAACTTGTCACTGATCTTGCCTTTCTTGCCCTGTCTTGTTTTGAAAGCATGAGGGAAAACGTCTTTTAGTGGTTCGTTGCATACCCAAGGATCCAATAAAAAATCTAATATTGTTCCTGTCACCACAAACACCTTTCACCAAGGAATTTATGTTGGTCCCAGCCACGTTAATCTTAGTTACAGCCTTGACAACGGACCTCCAAACCCTTGACATAACATTGTAAGCGGGAATTGGAGACCAGCCACGTTTGGTACCATGGATAGAAACCACAACTTTTTTCCATAGGCCGGTAAAATCCGATCTGAATCTCCAAATTAATAATAGTAATACTCGAGCTTTGCACATATCACTATGTACCAAGATTCAATACCCAAATAGATACTTTTAAGTCTTGTGTCCGACTACATTCCAATTGTGAGAGGACATGATTCACCATTTAGATGACTGTTTAGTACATGAGAACTTAATATCCTTTTTTTTAGAACAGCGAAGAGCCGGATCACGGGTATCAGGACTGGACACCGAGGGCCTACCTGATCCCCTCCCCCCGCCCGCCCCACCCGGTAAATTCAACTTGTCTGCCAAGAATATTGGCTAGTAACAATGCTCAAGATGAGATTCGAACATGTGATCCTTGTTACAACATCCGGAGTGTCCAACCACTACACTAACAAGTGAAGGACGAGAACTATATATGAATATGAATGTCTAAAGAACTACTTGAATATCTACTGTATGTAACAAACTTTAAAATTTAAGTTAGTGGATATATCCGATCAATCAAAACTTATAAAGGCATTTTATGTGGTTGCCAATATATCCGACTACAACCAAGGACCGAAATTTTAAAATTCATTACATAAAATAAACATCCTAGTAGTTCATTATATAAAATAAACATTCGTTTATATTTTATTATATTCTCAGCTAATAACCTTTTATGAACACGTCGCTTCTTTTGAGAGAATAGCTTTTGATCCGTTGGATATTTAGGGTAGCGGAGTACCTTACTAGTCACCACCCCCTCCCCAATTCTACCCATTTTTTCTATCTCCCTCACTTGCAATAATTATTTTACCATCCTCTCCCCACATAACAAAAAACAAATGATATAGAAAACAAAAACAAAAAGCGAGAGATGATAAAAAACCAAGACATCATGGTCAGTGGTTACCTCATTGCTCCCCACATACCCGGTGTCCGGCAGGCTGAGATGGTGTTTCACCCGGTGAGTGTGATGATCACTGTTGCCTCACCGATGCACTCCGAATTTCCGACCAGCCTTACAGATTAGCTATCTTTTGATTTAAGTGGGACGATTGAATTGTTACACACTTCCACACATTTAAACACATGATATCTTTGTTAGTTGAGAAAATACACGAGTCTTTCACCCACTACATCTAAATGGCCATACTATTAGAAGATAGCACGTACAATAACTCAGATCACAGCTTAAATACATAAATGTATATTGAACCATAGCTTGATGCTTAAGAATTTACTATACCTTTCTATTAATGTAGAACGTATATTCAACAAGCCTTCACATGGATTTAAATTTAAATTTTATTATATATTTTTTACGTGTCCATCATGAGATTTCAACTTCCATCCCATATATGTTGAATTTTTTTCTCATGGATTTCTAGATTAAGATCAAGCTCATTTTAACCAAACACTAAAAATAATCGCAGTTAAACAACATACCTCTAATCATATTACAGTATTAAACATCATAAACAACTAATGTATTTAAGGGCTCAATTATGAGAATAGATTGGAATGCCAGTCAATTTTTACAACCAACACATAAATGGATTTGTGTATCTTTATACATAGCTTTGATACTTACTTTTATCCAACGCATAACACAATAGCCATTATCGGATTAGCTTATTTGATAAAGTTTACCTTTTGAGGTGAAGTTTATTTTTTTGATATAAAGCAATTTAAAATTATTTAATGTAATTTAAAAGTATAATAAATTTACTGTTAAAAAAGATTCAACATAATGAATTAAAAAAAATGAGACATTGTCATTCTTATAAACCACCTTGTAAATATTTGTGGAAATTTGTATCGGTTGCTTTGTTATAAAACTCTCTGAGTCAAGACGAGTTGTTACAAAGCAGTGCATCGAGCCGACCCGATTTGGCAAAGTACTCAAGAGTCAGGAACGCTTAACGACTTTTGCAACTTTGATTGGCTGTCTAAAAAAACAATAATAAACGTCTTAAATAACAATTACTAAATGATCTAGTGACAAATAATCTGTTTATTTACAAAAAGCTTGAGTCCGATTCATACCCTAAACATATTTAAAAGTGGCTACATGAAAAATTAACATACAAAAAATAAATAAAAAAAACGTCTGAAATAAATCAATTCTCTTAAACAGTTAAACCACGAATAAAATGCTAGAATAGAAACTAGAAAGCCACATGCCAAGCCCAATGGCCCAAAAGCCCGCATCACCAAATTAATTAATATAAACAAAATAAGATATAATTAAGTTATACAGATATAGATTCAGGCTCAATTTTCTCTGTTTCCCCCAATTCATTCATTCGCAATAAAGCAGCTGGTAAATTCTCTCCATCTCTTTCCATTTTCTTTTCTTCAAATTTATATATTCATCCTATATACGCTATTTTTTTTTATTTTTTTTTTGCAGCTAATTTTGTATATATTATGCCTTTTTATTTACCCAAAAAGTTTCAGATTTTTATTTAGGGTCTATAAAATAAAAACCCTAAAAATTGAATCTTTATGCTTATTGAGTTATAAAGTTTGAAACTTTATTGCTCTATGTTGTAAATCATACATTAATCTGATGATTCAGCTAATGGGATTTTCAGTATAGATCCATTAGATCATATAAAATATAAATATAGATGTATAGAAGTGTATATTATATAATTTGTACATATAATTGTAATATATGTTGGATTCGAATCATATATCGTTCTGCGAAATATGTATATATATGTATGTATATAAGTAAACCTATAGAAGCAACTTATATTTATTATGTGTTAAGTTAATGGGGAAGCGGAAAAAGGTGTTATTTTTCGTTGGTTTTAGATGGATATCATGAGAGAGATTATGTTTGATTTTTAGAATCTAGGATGAAGAATTATTGTAATTAGTGAAACAACTAGTTCCCGGAAGGCTGGAATAGTTTTTTCCTTTTTAAAGAGTAACTTATGTACGTTATGAATGGTTTAACGAGTAACGTAGCTTTATTACTTTCTCCGTCCAACTAATATTCAAACTGCATTGAAACGGTCTATCCCAAATGGGCAAAATATGAACTTTTGAGAAGATGACATACAATCGATCTTCTATGTGGCTTCTTGATATTTGTTCATCCTACTGGAGAAGTATGGACTTTTGAGCTTCTATCTGGACTACCAAAACTGAGAAGAATTAGCAACCTTAATTTTGGCAGAGTGAAATCTGGTGACAAGAATGATGACCCGAGAAGGAAACCATAGCTGAAAGTGCATAACTCACGGGCGGATATGGTGGCAAAGTCGTTCTTCCCGAGTCGGTCTTCTGCAAATTGATCGATGTTGCGAAGAAGAAATAGAAATCCATTTTGGATGTTAGAATTCAAAGTACTCCTTTTTGATGGCTTTGAAGAAGCCTCACTTAGTCACTTCTGTGGATTTGATATCTAATTTTAAAACCCATCTGCATTAAACAAACACCATCTGTCATTCCTATTTCATTCTCCCTATCTAAAACCTTCTAACCAAACACACCATAAGCCTTTCAATGAAAGGTGTTTCTGGATTTGATATCTAGTTTCTGCTTATAAAGATTTTCTTATGCTACTTGGCATTACATGATTCTATTTGGTCATAGTTACGATTATGTTGGGTGGCTTTTTTGATGATTAGCACTCAAGCGGTTGCGGTTTTACAATGTTGAGTTTCTGCAGGCCGATGGCTGATGAAAGGGATGATGGTCCAAAATCGAACTCAGGTCCTGAAGAGGATTTAACTCAATCAGTTATTGCCCCATCAACTATATTAAGTATGCCAGTTATGAACGCTGAAAGTACTGTAGTTGCTTCTGGAAACAATGTGGAAGGGGACGAAGACGAAGAGTACGGGTTTGAGGAAGAAGAAGAAGAAGAAGAAGAAGAAGGTGAGGAGGATGAGGATGAGGAAGAGGAAGAAGAAGACGAAGAAAAACCAGAAGAAGATAAAGAAGAAGAAATGGTAAATGACAAAGAAAAATCAACGATAGCAGTTAACAATAAAGGACTTGATACAGAGCACAACAAAGGAAAAGCTGTCGGTGAGAAAACCAATAAGGAAATTGATGCCAAAGAAGGTAGGAGGAAAGCTAATGATCCAAAAGCTGGCGATAAAATTGGTGAGAAGAAAGTTGAAGATCCTAAAGCTGGAGATATATTAGGTGAGAAGAAAGTAGAAGATCCTAAAGCTGGAGATATATTAGGTGAGAAGAAAGTTGAAGATCCAAAAACAGGTGATGAATCAAAGAGTAAAGGTAAAAGACCTAGACCTCGGAACAGGAACCAAAAAAGGGATCCTCAAAAAGAGCCTGATACGTTGACTGCTAATGGAGTTAAGCCAGAATCATCTACCAGAAAGAAGGCTGCACCAAAAGCATCTGCGGTGTTGGCTGCAAATAGAGATAAGCCAGAGCCTTCTAGCAAAAAGAAAGGATCAAAAAGGGTTGATAGCATGGGGATGGTCTTCATGTGTACTTCAAAAACAAAAGCCGACTGCTTTCGTTACAAGGTCCTTGGGCTCCCGGGAAATAAGAAGGATCAAGTTGCGAAGATTTATAAAGGGATGAGGCTGTTTCTCTTTGATGTTGATCTGAGATTGCTGTATGGGATCTTTAAAGCTGCTGGACCGGGAGGTTATAACCTTGAACCAAAGGCTTTCAAGGCGGACTTCCCATCTCAAGTTAGTGTGTGTGTATATATATATATATATATATAAGTAAATGCATGCATATAAACTTTCTTTTTATTGATTTCTGAAGTTTCTGTTACTATATCCTGTGGTGCACTAATACCTTTTAGCTTCTTAAAGCAAAGACTTTATTAAGTGGACTTCCCACAATTCTTATTTATTATATATGGTGGGTAATATTTAAAATTTCTAGCCGCTGTTATGTAGAAAGGTACCACTGGCAGAAATTTCATGTATTTCTCCTTCAATACGAAATAGCCCTTTTGATGGTTGGGACTTGGGAGCTGAAATTGAGAAGTAAAGGACCATTAGGAATTTTGTAGTTAATATTGAGTAGGAAATGAGGTTAATTATATTGTAAAATTGACTCTAAACTTATAAAATAACCATAAACTTTTTGGAACTACATTATTGTTAATGTCTCTCTGGTGCCTACATAGTTTCAGCTGTTATTACTAATAAGCACTAGACTACTAGCAGACTTCAGAATGACGTGGCTTGTTTATGAAGTCTCATATTTTAGGGATGATTTTAGATAGTTTCAAGTGTATAGTAGCACACGTTGGATCTTGACTTGTATGATGTGTTTCGACCATTTACCCAATACTCTATTGTATCTGGTATATGACTATATTCTGTCAAGTTGTTGGGGAATCAATATGTTAAGAGAACACCCGCTCCTCGATTATTAATTGAAAATTCTAATATATTTATATATGTATGATAATGTAGGTTCGTTTCACCGTGCTTGATGATTGTTTGCCACTGGCCGAGGAAAACTTTAAGGGGGTGCTAAAAGAAAACTACTACTCCCGGAACAAGTTTGAAGGTCTACTAAAGGCAGAGCAGGTTGATCTTTTCTTAAATGATTTCGTCCCCATCTCTGTTTTTGTTTAAAAAATTTTAAATGGTGAACCGACCATTTGCATGATGATCCTTAATGATGTGATTTATAATTTTGAATATGACAGGTGAAAAAGTTGTGTAAACTTTTTGTGGAATTTGGCAGAGGAGGTCCTCATTCCAAAGCTGCCATCAAGTCACGCAGAACCCGGCCTGTTGAAATCCCTCGTATTAGACCCATTGAAAGCCGCAGAAGTCGAGCAGATGATTCACATCCATCTAGACCCCGGGAGAAACGTAAAAGACCGACCCGCGAGGAAGACAGACGTCCTCCTTCTCCACCACGTAGAGAGAAAAGACGTCATACTGATTATGAACGAGTACGATCCCCTGTTTTGTATGAGAGGCGGTCTCCGCCTCCTAGATACCTGCCACCACCACGGCTACCACCACCTGCTATAGCCTCTCCAGTGAGGTTGTACACCTACGAGAGACCTTTAGATATCCCACCTTATGTGCATGACCATGTACCTGAGCATCACACATACCGTGTTCGAGATGTTGAACCACGGGACCGAGACCGTGTACCTGAGCATCACACTTACCGTGCTAGAGATATAGAACCACGAGACCGTGCTCGTATACCCGAACATCACACTTACCGTGTTCTGGATGTAGAACCACGGGACCGGGACCGTTCACGGGAGCGTGACCCTTATCACGTGTATAATAGAGAGGCACCTCCCTATCGTGATATAGGCTACGCCTTACCACCGGAATACCACCTATTAAGCAGAGAATATCATCCTCCTGCAGTACCAGCACCAGAGTATCATCTTTCTGGAGGTTCTCGTGTACCTAGTTATCGCGATATTGCCCCAGCAATTGATTACCGTCCTTCTGCAGCTTCACTACCCGAGTATCGTTCTCAAACTCATTACAGATATTAGTTCTATCATAGTCATTAATGTATAAGTTTGTAATTTGTTGACTTCCTCATGGAGCTCTAGCTTCTAACTTGTTTCAAGTCTGTATGACGTTTTTTCATCCTTCACAGTACCATCACATAGGTCCCTCAATAAGACATTTGATATGCATTGTTGCTTGATATTTTTTCGGGTTTTATTATCAAACCTCTTTGGGTTATAACGCCATAACGGTTCGCTTAGTTTATCTCACTCTGTCTTGAAAGCATGGACGTTTTGCATAATCGGGTCCTGCTTATGTGTTGACTGTTGTGTTTAAAACATCTCTTATTAGAATCGTTATTATTTTTTTTGTATTAAAAAAGAAAATACTACAAAAGTACAAATACTAAAATAAAAAAGAGAGAGAAAAACTTAAGAATTACTAGATAGAGTTAAAGAACCCAAGAAACCACAAGTCCACAACTTTCTACCTAAAGTTTGCTTGCTTACAAGAGATTGTATATTATTAAATGGAAGCAATTTATAAATCAGATGCTTTTCATTTATCACTTCACATTTTAAAACAAATTCTAAAGAGAACCGGTAGACGGATGAGATTTTTCCTCTTCAGGTTTCATATGGGGGAAGACAAGTATTGACTCGTGTGGGGAAGATGGGTATTGACTCAATTGTATGTGGTTTAAATGTTTAATCCAGGTACTCTTGACCATTTTCCAATGTCGTGATTTCTTGTACGAAAATCCAAATGCCTTAAACTATACCCAAGTAACCATTCGTAGTTTCATACGGGAGTCCCTGACAGGTCCATTTTTAAAATTATGGTCAAGATCTATTAACTTTTTTCAAAAAAATATATTCACACTTATGAACTATAACCTAACATCTAATAATAGTTATGTAACATTTTATGGTATGGGTGGTGAGACATTCAGATTTTACTCCATGTATTAAGGTTTAAATCTCACCTCGACCTATGTGGGGTTATTCATGAAATTTGTGCAATTATAAATTTCAAAAAATTTATAAACTGACCTCTGTGGTGAGACATTCAAGTATGCGGTGGCATTTTGTCATTTGGTCATATGGACAAAGTTCTAAGCTTTAGCATTTGTTGGCCGATCAAAACAGGATTTTATGGAAGGACAACTATAAATTTCGAACATGGTATGTTGCTATCGAGATGATTGATTCTTGACATGAGATTAGCTATAAACTCTCTGTATGTAGATTGGGATTTATTTTTGGCATTGTTAAAGGAACAATAATTCTCGAGTCCTCAATTGTGAAATATGGAAAATTGTAATACGTTAGAGATAAGCAATGAGGATGAAATGTCACATTGGCTTCCTTATTTAGGTCATACAAGTACATGCGTGACAAGATTATGTAACTAACTTAACATGGCTAATATTATTAGTTAAACGTGGATGTAAATGATAAAACTAATAGCAATATAGATCTAAGGCAAACAAAGCAATCAAATGTACAAATTAGTGTATGGCTGCATGAAGTGTAAAAGGTAATTTGGATAAGAACGGCTGCCAAATGATTAGTATCAGGTTTAGAATTTAGAAACGAGGCAAAAAGGTTAATACCAAGGATCAACTAACAATAATGGTCCTTCTAGTCTATAAAATACTACAATTCAACACACTTTTTATAATTTCTAAGAGTAGAGATCATTTTGTTATTAAATATAACTAAAAACTAGCCCAGATGCAATTCAACATTCTTGAAGAAGAGAATTATTTTGTTACAGTCAAATGTAATGGCTCTAAAGATTTGTTAAGCAAATTGGTTTCTTCTCTACAAATTGAGGTGAAAAGAGTCGTTACGCCGCGTCTAATGCTGAGTAAGGCGACGGAACTTCTTAAGCACGGTTTTAGAGAAAGAACGTTCAGCAGGGACGGAAATGTTGATGGCTGGGATTGATGTCCACAATCGGATGATAGAGTCACTAAGGATTTTGCTAATCAAAACTCATAATGTTATGGTCAAACCTCAAGACATAAGAAAACATTATGACTGGTTGTTAATGGACAGTTATTTTTACATAAAATATATCTATGCGTATTAATTACATCCCTAAAAGCTATTGTTAACAAATTTTTTTCCTAATATTAATTTGGTTTTACTTAAAGATATTATGTGAAGTTTCACCCATTTTGTTGCCTTATAAATAAAATATAAGTCGGAATGGTCATTTTTTGAAAATAAAACAAAAATCGTCACATCTAGTTTTTGAGTAAATTCTCAAAATATGCTTCTTTTTTAGTTGTTAGACACAAATATACTTGTTTCAAATTTGTTTTCCCAAACTATACTTTTAGTTTAAACTCAAAAACAATATTAATTAGAAAAAACTTTTTCTCCTTTTTTCTCTTATATCTCATCTTTCTTAATTATCTAGTCTATCTCTTTGCCTTTACTCTTTTCACTTGAATATAAAACATCAAATTAGTACTTCCAGCAAAGATTAATCGGCATTCATGAAATTCTAATACTTAGCTTTAAGTCAGTTGATAATTATGATAGTTCAGTTTCTTTGATTACAATTTTTTAGAGGCTTTTGTTTAAACTTTTCAAATGGAGTTTATCCTTCTTTCATAAAACACCACTATTATTATGAAATGTGTGAAAAGATTTTACGCTAATTTGGACACTAAAAGTAACGAATATGTTTCAGCTAGTTTGAGTAGATGGATAAGTAATACATTATAATGTTATGAAAAATTAACCATCTAAAAAATTTGAAAAAATATTTTAAACCAAAAGCTAAACCTACAGTTATTTAATTACTTGAGTTAATTAAGAGTGAAAATAATTGAAGATCAGATTCATGGAAGAAGTTTTGGATCATTTTAGTTTTAATAAACATGGTTTGAAAGAAGAGAGATAAGAGAAAATAGGAAGAAAATATATTCCCAAAATAATTCTTAACCAAAAGCATAGTTTGAGAAAACAAATTTAAAACAAGCACATTTGTATCCATCAATTAAAAAATATATATATTTTGGGAATTTACCCCTAGTTTTTGGCATACCGAATTTGGACAACCAAAATTGCACTTTATGACAACGTATAAAAAACCAAATGCAACGTGGATTAACTAACCATGAATACGATATGATAAACAACTATTAAACATTTTTAGGTGTAAGCTCCATCGCATACTTTACTTTCGGTAGCTTTCGGTAGTTTATACAACATAATTACCACATAATCCGGCTTAACTTACAAGTAACAAATGTATTTACAAAAAAAAAATGTCACTAAAGGCACATAGTGACAGAATCTGGACATCAAATTTGTCGTGCAAGTCGTTTTGCTAATATTTTTGCAATAGTATAATATATATGTTTTACGTCACAAGAGTTCCAAAGGAACCGATCCAAAAATACCGTTAAACACCGCAAAAGAACATTTTTGATGATCGTATATATAAAATCAAAATCTGGTAAATTATTATAAAAGCATGGTTACATTTTCGATAAGTTAAGTGTTAAAAAGGTAACAAAGAATATTAAGTTAAACATCATGAGAACAAAAGCTTGAGACAAGAAGGGTAGACGTAGACCTTTGAGAAGGGGTTAATTTCATGTATCCACCCCAACTTATAAATCAAACTTAAAATTAGAATTAGAATTAAAAATAAAAGTGTTTTGTGATGAGATAAATGAATTCACGAATTTTAGTTTTCGTTGTTCTTAGATCCTAGCTTACTATTTATGTTTTGGAGGTATAATCCTTTAACTTTATCAATGATTAAAAAAAAAGAAGGTATCATTGGCGCTTAATATCGTTTCTTGTTTGCTCATTCAACCCTGAAGATGTACAATGTGCGCTAAATTTACTTCAAACTTCATTACTCCTCACTAATAATAACTCATGGAAAAAGAAAAAAAAGTCATGAATCAACTAGCCATTTTGTATTATAAAAGTGGAAACTATTTAAAGAGCATGGACCTCGTGAATCGTTGCTTGGAGATTGCTCCTCAATGCGAGACGGCATTATTATTTCTCAAGAAATCATTTGGATCTAAATGGTGCCCACAAGTACACTCGTAGAAATCAATTAATCAATTAATGGTCGTAAGTCGAAATTATTATGATAACTTTTACCAATTCGATTTGAGTAGAAAGACTATGTAGAAATCTGTTAGGGCTGTTTGATTCTCGAAATGTATTAGACTTTGATGGAATAAATTTGGAATTTCGATTGCATTCAAGTGTTTAATAAAGTTATAATTGTTTTTATTCAAAAATAATTTGTTATATTGTGGTTAGACTGGCTAATTACAAAGTGTGACCTTACGGAAATGTGAAATCTGTTAAAGCTTTTCTTCTCTTTTTGTTATGAGATCGAGTTTGTTATTATGAATTATAAATCCTAATCAACGATAATGAATGGAAAGGTTTAATATTACCGACGACTTTAAACCTTATATTGGATTTGTAGGCAACATCTTGTGTTGTCTGTTCAAATGTTTCTAGGTACAAAAAGACATACAACCATCCAAGAGAGGACTACATCATATTGAAGTTTGACCCACAGATAGAAAACAATTTGGGTAAAAAAAACAAATCGATCTTATAAAAGTTTGACCCACATATAAATTGATAAATGATACGCATTAAAAAGACAAAAAAAAAACTTCGATAGATCTATAGAATGGAATTAACCACATACCTAACAATGTGATTGAGCGATGTTATAAAAGCAACATAAATAAATGTGAAAAGAAAGAAAATGTGTAGCTAGACATGTATTTAACATTGAATGCATTGGACATCTTTAGTTTATAAGCCCATGTTTTAGTTTCGTGTATGATGTAAATCAAGCAAATATTTTTCTAAAGAAGTTTGATTCCCTACGTTTAGATTTTGTTTCAATGTTTGATATTTTTGGTTTTAGTTTATTGTTTACTTGAGATTGGTTATGTTTATTAGACTTTCAGGAGCTTCAAAAGCTAATTTAGAGAAGCATATGAACGCTATCTTATTAACTTTTTAACATTAAATTTGTTAAAAACTATACATTAACTCAAACACTACCTCGTTCACTGTATTTTGATAAAGTTAAAAAGCAAACTTATTGCTATTTGGAGTTTAATCCTTTATTCACATTCCATGTTCATGATGTGCATAACATTCATAATACATTAGTTGGGTACAAATAAAAGAAAGGAAAATGATAATCGCCATAATTTTTATTGCTATTTGGAGTATGTGGACAAGGAAGAAATGATGTCGTTCACAAGATGAATTTCGTGTCTCCCTCAAGGATTTTCGATGAGATTTGAGCTATGGCATATTTTTGGATTTTGAATAAAGCAAAAAGATGGAGTTTAACTGAGATAGTTGGTGTAACAAACCTAGTATTTTCTAATCAATATGCATAGCCATGTATTTGTACCATAGTCACTGAATACACTCAAAAGCCTGCGTATTGCGTATTGGTACAAAACGTATTGGAACACAATACGAAAACGTTCCAAACGATGGGGGTACGTCGAACCGAGTGAACATGGTACTGTGAACCGAGTTGGCAGGGTAAGGCGAACCGAGTCCAGTTCCAAACGTCGACTTCCGTCTTGCAATCGCCGAATTCAATTCGTTTTGTTTGATTTCAATTCGTTTTTTGGGCGGGAAAAACATATCCCGTGACTTCCCAATCTACCAATAGACTTTTCATTTTCCAAGGTTTTAAGTATAACAAGTTATTAGCTTTGAAAACAAAATCAATTTACTTAACAAAATAAACTTATTTGTTCGTTTTGAAGTAATGGTTTGGAAAGACCTCGTTGGTTTGAGAAGACCTTGATGACGAAGATGTTGACAATAGAAAAGGAAAAAGTCCATGAGTAGATTTGATTTGAGTTGGTGTTTTTTTTTCTATTATATTTCCTAATTTTATGTGTTAACTTTTTATTATGAAGTTTCATTTACTTATGCTTTTATTTTTTTTACGAATTCATAGTATACCGTACCATTTCGTATCGCTTTGTACCGAAATGAGTATATTCTTTACATACCGAATTCGTTACAAAGAGCGAATTGCGTACCCGTACCGAAGCGTACCATGTTTCAGGTGACTATGATTTGTACCTTATAATCGCTAGTTTCTTGTTAGTGTTTCGTTATTAATAATATTTCACCTTTGCCGTTAAAAAACCAAAAGCAAACTTGTTAAAAAACAGTAATTTTAAGCTAACCCAAATAGCCTTGAATATAGAAATTACTGATGTTACTGGAGGGGTAAGAAATGGCATCTAACTTGGTGATATTGTTTTTTCATCCATACTAAATGTGGGAATCTTTTATTTGAAGGGAAGGTGGTAGGGGTGACCGATTGCACATGGGTTTGCATTCAAGGACAAGTTCATTTTTACACTTTGATGTGACACACTCTCTTTTTTACTTCTTTACCTGCATGACAACACTATGAAAGTAGTTATGTCACAATATTTACTAGCTACATGATTTGATCAATCTGCATATTTTTTGTTACTCTCCGTGTATATATAATACTAAATTGTCTAATTCATATTCTATCAATTTTGACTATTTCATGGTAACTTTTTACATATCATTCAAAGTGGTTAACAAATTAGTATATTGAAAAAAAAAAAAAAGTTGACCGATTATAGGTTAATTATATTTGAAGTTTAAGCTTATGTTCAACAAAATTTAACGAAATTTTGATTGGCTCTGAAAGAAATGTTGGAACCATGTTAGTTTGATCGTCACTGATTATGTATCATTCCTGATATGATAATTGACGATAACTGAAATCCCTTTTTCTAGTAAATATATAATGGGCGTATTTACTCTTAAAGATGTACTATAGGGTTTCCCGTTAGATTATTGGAACTACGAGGACTAATGTTACACACATTAAACACCAAAGGGGCGTTGAATGTGTAAATACTCTCATTATAAATAGAGAGTCATAAACCCTAAATTAAGGTTAATGAGACACTAATCCCTCACTAATTTTCGTGTGTCTTCCTCATCTAATTCGTGCATAACATCAGCCGAATTCATCTCATTATTACTCAATCATTTTGTTATGGGAACCCAAAATCAATAACAATTATGCTTTATGCTCTTATAGATTCTACAAGACGATCTGAGATGTTTTATCAGTCGAATCAAATCATGTTTATTCCAACAAGAAATACTATGATTGTGCCTCTATTGATTAACATTATGCATAAACCGACTGGAATCGCTATAAATTTACATCCGTCTAGTATCATGTTTAGGTTGAGTTGCAGATGCAAAAGTTTACGTCGAATTTGGACAACATATAACAATTGATACACATTTTTTTTTTTTGTGATTAACATATATGCATATACGAGATGCATAGTAACAATTGATACACATTATTGTTTTTGTTGTCTAAAGGTTGGTAAATCACTATCGCTTTTGATGAAATCTGAATTAACAGTCCCCATAATATTGAATATGTTATAGTTGTACCTGTAGCTTTTAAAATCCCATTTACAGTCCTATTTAATGGTTTTCTACTACTTCGGTTCTTCATCTAATTGTTAATTATGTCATAAAATTCATATAATTCTCGCTCCTTCAAGGGTATACCACTTATATATATATGAAAAATAAATCATTCTCCCAGAATGTTACAATTCTTCGTATAGTAGTAACGCTCAAACATAGTTATATAAGTTTCCCGAAAATGTCATATTTATCATATGCTAATCATAGTAAACTTTTATTAAGATAGTCGTTTTCAAATTTAAGGCAAGTAAAAGGAGTGGGGGAACATTTTTCCGTCCAAAGTATCTTATCTCATGTGTATGTATACAAGAATTGTGGTTTTTTAGACAAACCAAAATAAGTAATTAGCAATTTTCTAGTAAAAATAGAAAATACTGTATCTATATATGTACCATGCATTTTGGGTTGTAGAACATTTATGAATGTTATCTGTCTTCGTTAAATTAACCAATATACACAAAACAGGACTTGTGGTTTACAGTTTCACACTATACTTATGGCTTAATGGTTATAAGGTTGATGTTTATATGTTATACTGAAAAAGGTTTGAAAATTGTCACGGCAATAACTTGGTTAGACGTGTACATCTAAATAAAAAAAAAAGTTACATTTGCTCTTTAAAATTATTTGAGAATAGAAATAACGACTCACGTTATATTAACCTATTCCAATTAGTTTTTCTTTTTTCCAAAAAGCCCAACCTCCGATTAGTACATAAAGGTATCGTGGTACCACACGGTGAAGAGCTGTTACAAGTTGATGCTTTCGTAACTATAAATTCAAAGTGACATTCACTGATTCACACATACATTCTACTTAACTATAAATTACACTCCGGTGAGAACACTTTTAAAATAAGAACGGTGAGAACACCTTAAAAACATCATTTTGATGCATTAAAAGTTCATAAAACTAACATAGTGCATAACTAATTATCATTATTTAAGTGATTAACAACACATTCATCCGTTAAAATTGAAATAATCATGTTTTTTGTTTTGTGCATCCATCTTGGATGCATATTCATCAAAATGATGCATCCAACAAAAAACGTGATTTTTTAGATTTTAATGAATCAATGTGTTGTTAAACACTTAAATAATGATAATTAGTCATGCACTATGTCAGTTTTATGGACTTTTAATGCATCAAAATGATGTTTTTAAGGTGTTCTCACCGTTCTTATTTGATTGTCCATACATATATATATATATATATATATGATTATGTCATTGTGAGAGTACCGGTCACCGGTCTCGTTAGTATTGTTAGAAATACACTATGATTTACGCTAGATAGAATTGTTTGAGACACGACTACTCATCATATAAACACAAGAATCATACAAAGGCCGGTCACACTTATAACAAGTACAAGAATTGCTACTCCACTTAAATTCAGGTTCAAAGAGTTTTGTTACAGCTTGTAAATGCTTAAAGTAGGTTAAAACCTAACTAGTGAAACCACATTTAATGAACAAAGTACAAGTCTTTAATGGCTGGAGTATCATAATTGTAAGTGCATATGTAGTAATAAATCACAAAGAGAATGTGACTTGTTCAAATCCATGAGCATTGAGGAACTTTGTGGTACATTTCACATTTGGTGCCTCATGTGCTCTGGTTGTAATTTAGCCTTTTGCTAAAAAAGTCTTGCTTGATAGAAAAATGGTTTTTATTATTGTATATATAAATTTTTTAGAGTGATATATTAATCCTAATCAAACCTCTTAAAAATTAAATATAAGATTATAACATTTGACATGACAAAATCAAAGGTTGAGATTAGTACAAAGAGTAAGTAAGATACACATGTCATGATTTAAAGGTTTTATTAAACGAAAAACTATTATTAGGTTTTAGTACTTACTATTCTTTTACTTGGTTTTTTAATTACGACTTTAATCATTTTAAGTATAAATTACTTATACAACAACAACAAAGACCCAATCTCTAGACGGGGTACGAAGAGGTAAGTTGTAAACAGTTTTAACTCTACCCAAAGGTAGAGAGACTGTTTCATAAGGACCTCCGGCCACAAAGAAGTAAAAGTCGAAAAGTGTAAAAAAGTTTAGTTATCTATTACGGCTTTAATCATTTTAAGTATAAATTACTTATACAACAACAACAAAGTCGAAAAGTATAAATTACTTATATGCATTAAAATTTATTTTTCTTTATATGAAAATTCAGAGATGAATTGTGATGCAAGTATTAATTTTTATGCAAATAATAAACTACAGATAGCAATGATTTATATATTTTCTTAACTTAATGATTATGTCCAACTTTATAAAATGTACTCCCCCGTCCCATTAAATGTGTCCAGTTTTGAATACTCAAAGTCTATTTTTTATAAGTTTGACCTTAAATATTTTTTATTAAATTATATAATACTTGACAAAAGTTATACCTAATGAAAACACATCTAAACCTTAACCTATTCATATAACTTTCATCAAGTATTATGCAATACAAATTAAAATATATTTGGTCAAAGTTGTAGAAAAAAGACTTTAAAAATTTAAAACTGGACCTTATTAATGGGACAGAGAGGGAGTAGTAAAATTAAAAAACGTCACAGTTTGAAAATTTCGTATCCAAATAACATGTAGAGTAAATTATAGAAAAGTAAAAGAGGCAGGACCCAATCCATATCCAAAGGGACCCACAACCAACAAAGACCAAACTTGCTCTTCTTCTTGTACCAGTGTGAAATCGTAATCAAATCCATCCAATGCGTCGTCGTACTCAATAAAAACATACAAAATGACATAATTACCCCTTACACATAAACCCTCCATAAATAATCCCAACACTCCCACAACCTCTTCTCCTCATCCCCTCCATTACACACATTTTCTTTACTTATTTTCTTTAAATTGATTCTCATTTTTTATCCCACAAAAATGGCTGTTGTCACCGGCATTGTCTTCATCATTTTCTCGGCCTTATCAGTCGCCGACGGCAGAATCCCTGGTAACTTCGCCGGCGGCCCTTGGCAAGGTGCCCATGCTACCTTCTATGGTGGTAGTGATGCCTCTGGTACCATGGGTATGTCATATTTCTCTATTATTTACCATTTTATTACATAACATACTACCTTACCAAATTACCAAAAAAGATATAAAACTAAATTTCACTTTTGTACATTTATATACTTTATATATTACACCTAACTACATTATGTCACCTAACAACAACATATAACAAAAATTAGTCACTCACAAAAGTTAAACATTTTCTTTGTGAGACAACACATTAGGATTTTGCGAGCCATAACCCTTACGGTCAAAGACATACTAATAAAAAGTTATACATTGACTATTCCTGGTTATTTTTAAAAGCCATTTAAATAATGTACAACATTTTATCATGTTTTAATCAAAATTGTAGTTTTCATGTTACTACTTATATCTACAATGTGACAACTTAAAAGTCAAAACATGAAATAATTGTTTACATGGACAATATAACTAACTAAATTGACATGGTCCTAAAACCTCGGATTCTTGCCTTGACTTTTACCTTATACATACACACACTTGTACGGTACAACAAGTCAATGCATGTTTACCATAATTATGTTATTTTTTATTTTTTTTAATATCATATTTATTTTTGTTAATTATTATTATTTTTTTAATTTTGTGTAGGTGGGGCTTGTGGGTACGGAAACTTGTACAGCCAAGGGTACGGGGTCAACACGGCCGCGCTCAGCACAGCATTGTTTAACAACGGGCTGAGCTGTGGCGCGTGTTTTGAAATTAAGTGCGCGGATGACCCGAGATGGTGTCATCCGGGCAGCCCATCTATTTTTGTGACAGCTACTAACTTTTGCCCACCAAATTTTGCTCAGCCAAGTGACAATGGTGGCTGGTGCAACCCACCTCGTACTCACTTTGATCTTGCTATGCCTATGTTCCTTAAAATTGCCGAGTATCGTGCCGGAATCGTCCCGGTTTCTTACCGTCGGTATGTTCTGTTTTTGTTTTTTTTTTTAGATTTTTAATTTTAACTTTTTACAGCTTTTATTGGGTTAAAATACATGCTACTGCATTTGTGTTTGTATTTATAAGTTTAGAGGCAAATGTCAAAAAATAAAAATAAAAGTGTATGTCATTATTTGAATATCTTTTAAGGTAATTGTGTACAGTGTACTTTTGAAAATATTGAATATAAGTCAAAAATGAAAACTATAAAAGGATCGATTTTATGAATAATTGATGGTAAAACATAATTGAAATTTTTTAATATAAACCATAGATTTTTTTCATTGTTAATTGTTAACAAATTATAAGATATACGTAGCATACAGTGTTTTTTTTAATGTATATTTTTGTGAACAATTTGTTCAAAAATTTCAAATATAATATGTTTTAAAAATAATTTCAAATAAAATGTTGGTTGTTACAAACCTTCTTTTCCCGGAAATTTTAAACCGGTTTCCCGAAATTCCGGCCACTATAATATTTTTCACTTTGGCCCTTAAATTACTTATTAATGGCACTACATATTATGATCAATAATTTGTTTGGGCCCAAAGTGTAAGATGTAGGGATTTGTAGATAGAGTGCAAGTAGGTATACGTTAGGTACAACTAAAAGATGCACACTTAAAGTGTGAGTAGTGTAAAAGTTAGGTTCTCAACTGTTTTTAAAGGGTAGTTAATTCTCACATGGTGGCTAATGTGAGATGTTTTAAAGATTGGGTGATATAAATGGAAAAGTTGAAAAAATTAAATGTAGTACGGTGTCGTTTGGTTGACTAGCATGTGGGATGCTGGGTTATTTAGATAATGGTAGCCATGTGATTATGTGTAGGTGTTTGAGGTCCTACCATAGTTACTGTGGAGACTAGCTACTGCGTGATTTATGGTAGTGTGTCTACCGTTATTTTGTAATTGATTCATGAAATCTTGGCCATTGGTTTAAATGGGCCCATTGTGTGTTAAATGTGTTACACCAAATATTGTGACCCTACAATTATTCAAACTGGCCCTTGTAACATGTTAACATGTTAGATGTTCACCTTTATATGGAATGTGTTTTGTTACTATTTCTTGTTAGGCATCTTTGTATTTTTAGTTAAATGTGTTCACATGTTGATGAAATTGACATTATATTCGGTTGCATTTTGTTCTAGGGTACCATGTAGGAAAGCTGGTGGAATAAGGTTCACAATCAATGGTTTCCGCTACTTCAATTTGGTTTTGATCAGCAACGTTGCAGGTGCTGGTGATATCCAAAAGGTGTGGGTTAAAGGTACCAAGACCAACTGGATGAGCATGAGCCGTAACTGGGGGCAAAATTGGCAATCTAACTCGGTCTTAACCGGTCAAGCACTTTCTTTCAGAGTAACTACCAGTGATCGCCGCACTTCCACCTCGTGGAATATTGCTCCACCAAACTGGCAATTCGGCCAGACCTTTGCCGGAAAGAATTTCCGGGTTTGAAGGGAATAGAAATATCCAATTTTACCCATTTAGGAAGGAAGGGAAACACTATCTTAGTTTTTTGTTGCTGGTGTTGTTTTGTGTCTAGTAGCGTTATGTTTGTTTTTCGGGTAGTGAAAGTTAATAGTTGGAAAGGTGAAGGGGGGTAAAATAGACATGTTTGGAAACTTTTTCAGATTTCTCAAGCATTTTAGGGTTTGTGTAAGCTGAGGCGGTTGCAAGAAAAAAAAGGTGCAGCCCGCAGCAAATGCTGCTAAAGTTTTTCTTTTTAAGTCAAAAAGTGGTGGTTTTTATTTTATTTTTTTGTATTTGGGTATCAAAAGTAATATGTAACTAGGGGGATTTGTGTCACTACTACTAATTTACATCTTGTAAAGTCAGAGAATGACTACTTCTTTAAAAGTAGACTTTGGTTTGTATTATTGATCTATCTAAATCTAAATATTGTGTTTTGAAGTTTATCATATGTTCTTTTGTGTTCTCATACGTTCTTATTTTATGTATTTTTTTTATGAGTTTTTTATAAACATCTTGTTTGGCATGAAAACCAAAAGGGGAGACAAGAAATGTGGATTACAGAGAATGAATGTTTTATTTATTGTAAATGAATGATTTTACTTGTGCGATTCTTTTAACCGATTTAATGTTACATTGAGCTTAGATTTCGTGTATTATTGGTAACAAATTTTTAGTTTACGAAACTATATATTAGTATTTTTCAATCCAAAAATGCGGAATAATTATTTGCATATTAAAACTCCCCTCAGTGCAGAACTGGTGTAAATTTAAATAAGCAAATCAGTGATAGTTTTCTGATAACATATTTTCTGACATGTAAACTTTAATTTAATTTTTGATTTGGATAAAATGAATAACAACTTTTAACTAAGTTTTAAAATAGACACAATTTGCTACTGCAAGTAAAGAATTTGAAATCTTCAAAGAGTGGAATATGTACCAAATACTAAAATGTTTTTGCCGCCATGATATTCACTTTATGTGATGTAAGTATGTGAAAACGAATAAAATGAATTATTTTATTAATAATATTTTAAGGAAAAGAGAGGGAATATATAAGGCGGCAAAAAAACTGTGAAAAAAGAGAGGGAGAAACTGCTGAAATTTCTCGTGAATAAAGTTACTATATTGATGTAAGAAAATTATGCTTTTGAATATATGTTTTGAATTAAAGTGTTGGTTGTTGTATGAGGAAATTTGTGGACAAGTAGCCCATGTGGGGAGCAAAATCATACCCAGTGTGGAAACCTTCAAAAGGAAACATACAATTATTTCTCAAAGCCAATCTCAAGAGATTTTAAGTTAATCCACATCCAAAATCAATAAAACACAACGCCAAATGAGAAACGGTAGCTCGGTTTCCGTCGTTTAAGGTCTCGTCATTTTTCGTGTCTTAAAACACTGTAAACTGCACGAGTTTTTTCATCATTTTTGCAACCTACATAGTTAAGCTCTATTGTTGTCTAAAAATTTGTTGATTGGTCGTTTGTCTAGATATGGTTTTGGTGTAATTGTATTTTTCTTGTACTTAGACTGTTTTGACAGCTAGTGCTTTGCTAGCAGCCCGTTATACTTAAAATACTTCATTATTGTTCAAAAATAAAAAATAAAACACAATTATTTGAGTACTCTAAACGATTGAAAAATCGACACATGGGTATCATGTTATCTTTAGGAAACAATTGAAAAATGGACACATGATTATGACACTCCTTAAGTCGTGTATACTAAAACCAGAAACTTGAGATTTTCTAGATATTGTTAACAATGTTTTTTTTAATGGTTTACTGGTTTATGTTCACTTTTAACCATATTCTAATCCACATAATGTAATATTTCCTAACAATTTTAATTTTTCACATGACTAGATGAGACAAATAAACTTTGGATTCTTTACTTGCTACGAAACCCAAAATACAGAGAAAATATATGTACAAAGTAACATGAAGTGTTGGAGTACCCCACACTAGAGCCACTTTTTGTCCATTATTCAACATAGACAGACCCATTCGATTCTCTTGAGACAATTGCTTTTAACACCACTCAAAAAGCCGGAGAATTTGCGTAGTTGCTCCTTTGTCATTCCACAATTCGACAGTCCTAGATGGGCATTATTGACTTTTACCCACCCTAAAAAAGAACACTCTTAAATGGTTTTATTAGGGTCCAGAACCAGCCCAAACTAGAGTGAGGATTTGGGCTTTTATGCAGCTGGTGAGTTCGTGACGCCGTGACACATAAAATGTAGGATGAGATAGATTGAAATTAGATACTTTATTTGAATCAGTCTAAAGGTTTAACTGTTTAAGAGTTATATCATTTTCCTTTACAAATACATTCTATCTGACCCCTTTTTTTGACCTCCTTAAGTCTATCAATGCCTAGATTCATGTCAGAATTAAGATGCATATCTTCCTCACACCTTGAATGTTACCTGAATAACACATTGCGTCTGACTCCCTACATATTCTACGTTTCTAACATGGATGAGTAGATTGATTTTGATCTTCAGAAAAGCAATACTCAATTTTCCAGCAAAAAGTAATTAAATACTTCTAAGTAAATTCATTGAACTTACTAATAATTTACAAAAATACAGCCTTCTAGATGAAACAGGAGATAGTAGTTTCAACTTAGCATATTTGGAAAAAAACCAACAGCCAACTAGCATTCGGCAATTGCTATCATAAGACCTTAATCTCCCTCAAGTGCATGACATCATACAAAAAGACAGACAGAGTAAGCATTTACAAAAGTGAAACTCTTAGTTCATGGTCTATCGTCGTTCGGCTTTCCATTTCTTCATGATGTATTCTATGCATTCAGTCACACTCGCTTCCCTCTTTTCTTTGTTATGCCATAGCTGGTGTACTGCACGCCCTGGACGCTTCATATTCCCATTTTCCATATCCAGCGTCTTCACACCTATGCAGGCACGTTTGTGATTTGTCTTCATGCCCTGCTTACCGAAAAAACAAAATAGATTGTCTCAGGTCTTTCATCATCTTCATACAAACGACGTTCTAAAATTGGTTAACTCGGCCTATAAATAAATTGGATGGGATCGGTGTTTAGGCGGTCAAACGATTCGATTCAGGTTGACTCGGACTAAAAATCGCCCAACAGGATCAGACTCGGGTCAACACAGGTCAAACTCGGCTGGCTCGGGTCAAAACTCAGGTCAAAGATAGTAATTTTTGATTTTTCAATAAAATACTAAATTGATAAGTTGATTAAAGTTTATGTTTCTAAACAATTATGTTTGAATTAAAGTATTATGTTAATGTTTATGTTTAAGTATGAAGTTTCTAATATATTTCTAATTTTCTGTTACGTGTAATTACAAAATTAATTATTTTTATTTATGAAAAACCCGATCCGCTTTATCCCCATCCGAGTCTTCAAAAGATCCTGATATCCTCCCCAACCCAATCCCGGGTTCCCTAACGGCCTAACCTTGCAGACAAAAAAAAAAGGCATACAGTATAGAAATGAGACGATTAACTGCTCTATAAATTACTTACATCCATCAGCTCTAGCCGGGCATCTTGCAACTCGTCATGTTTAACGACAAACGCCAAAGTATAAACTTTTTCCGAGTTTTTCAACTCTTGAAGTTGTTCTCTTTTCTTTTCTAACTCACTCTGCAAATTCTTGAACTTTTCCTCTAGGTTTATACTGTCATCGTCTTCGGAAACTTGTAACGCAGTTTCAAGTTCCATGCGTGCTCTTTGTAGACTTCCATTTTGAACCTTAACTTGATCCTCCAATTCCATTTTCCGTTTATGAAGTGGGCATAGCTCCCTCTGCAGATAATGATAAGATATCTTAATAATTTTCTGACATTCGTATAGAAAAGCTCTTAAAGACAGTAAAATGAACATGTCATGTAACAAAATCAAAATGAGTTCAGGTTGAAGGCTTGAAGCAAATTTTTAGTATGTAGGTTTAGGTTGTCCTCTTTCTACATATAGTTAATAGTTAATACATGGATACAAAAATGATGTTATTCCAGCAACAATCTAAATCTATACGAAGTTGTGCAACAGCTTTGAAAATAATCTGAAAGACTTTCAACCCATTTCACATATTTCCTTTTCGCTGAAGTCTTATTTGTCCCATTAGAGATAAACTATAACCCAAAATGACATTCATAAGCAAACGGCTCAACATTGCTGTCACACACTATTACCTTTTTATCCTTGTCTTCAAGTCATCCTCTCGCTGCTGCAGAAGTTTGTTTTCCGCTTCCAACTGAATGCATTTCTGCTTGAAGTCTTCATGAAACTCCTTACATTCAGCAGTTATCTTCTCATTCAACCTTTTTATATCTAATCAAAATAAAAGAAAAATAACACAACATATTTTTGTTCTTCAAGATGGGTGCTATATAAACAACCAAGAATCATTAACCAAATGGAAATTTAAAATTGGGGAGTACACCACAGCATACTTGTTCATTTAAAGTTTTAAACAATATTCTTTGACCACCTAGGGCATTGAGAATTGGATTCAATTAACAATTTTTTTTATTCGGATAAGAATGCCTAATTAGTGAAGGGGATAGTCGTTTGTTGATGTGACACATATACATGATATGTTTGGGAAAGAGTGTCATTTTAACTTCTAAGCATCAAATCTCCTTAATCCTTCTAACCCATATTTAATGCTTAATATTAGTATCGCATTCTTGTTCCTCATTGGTAAAATGTGACCACATCATGAGACAATTAGTATTACATAAAATTCATACAGTCGGCAAAATTGTGGTAAGAGGTTAAGAAAAGGCACAAATGTCCAAGTCCAAACAGAGCCAACTTTTAATGTCCCTAATGGTGGTCCCCCAAAACTCGAAAGTACTCTAAACGTGAAACCAATGATAAAGTACATCGTTACTCTATGCAGATAATCCTTTAAACTTTAGTCTATTACTTTTATGCAGATAGATTTTCCATAATCACCAAGTAATTTCTTGAATGCCATCAAACAATCATCTATGTGGCCCTTCTTTTGCAGAAAAAAAAGAGAGAAATTTGCTTGACAGACTAAAAAGTTTGCATCGTTTGGATAACTGGGTTTCAGTGGCATTTTCTGTTTTTGTGAAAACAAGTGACAGTACTCATATATGGTGTAAACATCAGATTTTAATTGTGTAAAATGAACATCACGTTATAATCATGTAAAGGTTATTCACATCACATGCAAACATTCATACAATGTAAGGGTACTTTCACTTGTTCTTGCAAAAGTCAAAATTTCTCCTGTAGAAATTTACCGTAATTAATCGCAAGCATATTTTTGTCAATTGATTGTTTGTATCATATTGGGAGCAAAATAAATGACTAGAGACAAACCTGAAGTGTGAGCAAGAAGCAATTTATTATGCTTCAAGGCAATTGTGTATGAGGATTCAATGCTCTCCATCAGGTCTATTTCCCTACAACCCAAAATAAATGATCTTGGTTATTTTTGCTACAAAGCAGTTTCAAAAGACAAGAGAACACCAAAAAAAAACAGATAAAAGATACACAGTAAGGTTTTTTAGCCGAGATTTTTAATCACACATCACTACATATTTGGCCCACATACAACTAGAACCCACAAACTACGTCCTACCTGCCGCGACCCACCTTATTTCAGTCCAAAACCGGTTCAAAGAACGGTCTAAAGCCTGGCATGAAATAGGTTCAGGTTTAGGTCGGCCCGATTAAAGCCTGGTCTTTAGCCTGGCAAGGTCAAAGCCGGCCTAAACTCGTTTCTTGCATGACATTGATTGATGCAAGTCGTATTTTTTCCTTGTATAGAAGAGCTTCCGTCAAGAGTATAAAGACGTAAAGCTGCCTAAGCAGAGGTGATGAGAGTGGAATTCTTTCTCATCCAATAACTAGAGAGGAACATTTTTCGATGAGGTACATCACTTTAGCTTGATGTATCGGTGTGGTTTGTTCATCGTCAAAAGAACAACAAATGGTTTGTAGGCTGTAACATTTCCCATTGATTTGTCTAGGGAGATAATTTTTTCTTTTTTTTTTGACCTACATATAAGCAAAGCTAAACACACAAGAGTAAAGGCTGGAGACATATTTGCCACATATAGCACAAGGTCACGGGTTCAAGTCCGGGCATCCCATAGCGACAATCATTGAGTGAGCATGTATGGCCCACATTAATACAAGCCCAACCCTTTAATATCACCAAATAAACCATTGTGTTTGGCATTAACATTTCAACTTATCAAATCATCCTTAACAAATTACCATAGTTGAGTATATCTAATCAATAACACTTGCATCAATTTCATTACATTATCATCCATTTCATATATTTATCCGAACACAATGATAATCATAAAACTAGGTATAGGGTTAGCCAAGATTAGAATTTGACCTTCAATAATCACTAAAAAAGGGTGATAATAAAACCCTAGTTTTCCCTCTTTATCTCTCCTTGAGCTCAAATCACACACACCACACTATCAACTTCTAACTAATTTATTTGTAGTATTGTGAATTTGTGAATAATTATTTACTTTGCAATTAATACGTTTTACAATATATGTATGAAGAGAAAACATACCAGCATATCAGCATAGATATGATATTTAAATCTATACACATGAAGCATATAAAAATATGTAAGCATAAGCTGCAAAAAAAAACAAAGAAAACCTACCTGTATATGGGTATATAAAGGTTATTTAAACCTTTTTCGTGTTCCTTCTCAGTAAGTTTAGGGTCACAATTTTCTTTTTGCTCCAGCTCCTTCTTTGCTCTATCTGCATCATTGAGCCTCTTCATCGTATCTGGGTTGAGATGCTCAATAAGAGCTTTTTGGAAACTCTCAATTGCAGACTCATAGTTTTTCGATGTTTTAGCCATCATAACCAAAGCAGTTCCCTTTCTTGCCAAAGCCATTGCAACCATCGTAGAGTCAGAAGGAAGCTCCCTTCCTCTCTCCACCGCTTTTTCACAATCTTTGATGCATTCATCATACTTTCCCATCTCCAAATAAATCGCAGCCCTATTCGTAAGAAACGAAATATCCTTATTATCCAATTCAACCGCTTTCGTGTAACACTCAATCGCAGTCTTGAAATCCTTCTTCTTATAAGCAGCATTCCCCTTTTCCATCTCTTTTTGCGCATTCACTTTCTTTTCTTTCAATTCCCTCTCCACCTCATCCATTGGCTCGGGTTCGGTTTCCACTTCTGCCTCTCTTTTCTTCTTCCTAACCGGCTCGGCTTCATCTGCAGGACTTTTCCGTTCCTTAGGTGAGGAACTCCCCATTTCGGGTTGACCCGACCAAAGTTTCGCACTTTCGGCATCTTTAAGCCTAGATTTCAATGTTTCATTACTTGGGTCGACTTCCAAACCTTTTTTATACGCCAAAACGGCTTCATGGTACTGTTTCAGGCCGTGGTGAGCCATGCCGAGCCGCGAGTACCCGATAGACCAATCAGGTTTCAAAAGGACGGTTATCTTGGCATCTGATAAGGCTTCTGAATATTGATTTAGAGAAGCGTAAGAGACTGAGCGACCTAAATAAAGAGCATGGTTTGTTGGGGCAAGATTGATGGCATTGGTGTAGTGGTTGATGGCTTCACCGTACTGCTTCAGGCGGTGGTGAGCCGAGCCGAGCCGCGCGTACCCGAGAAACTAATCGGGTTTCAAATGGACAGTTTTCTTAGCATCTAATAAGGCTTCTGAATATTGGTTTAGAGAAGCGTAAGCGTGTGATCTATATGAATAAAGAAGATGGTTTGTTGGGGCAAGATTGATGGCGACAGTAAAGTGATTGATGGCTTCAGTGAATTTTCAGGCTGAGAAAGCTGCGACACCTTTGGCTTTTGCTTGGTCTTCTATCAGAAAAGCTATGTTGCCTTTGGCTTTTGTGCCCGACCCGAGTTTCTCACTTTCAGCATCTTTAATCCTACATTTCAATGTTTCATTACTTGGGTCAATTTCCAAACCTTTTTTAAACGCCAAAACGGCTTCATCGTGTTGTTTCAGACTGTGGTGAGCCTCGCCAAGCCGTGAGTACCCCTTAGACCAATCAGGCTTTAGATGGACCGTTTTCTTGGCATCTGATAAGGCTTCTGAATATTGGTTTAGAGAAGCGTAAGTGAGTGAGCGATTTAAATAAAGAAGATGGTTTGTTGGGGCAAGATTGATGGCGACAGTAAAGTGATTGATGGCTTCATAGTACTGTTTCAGGCCATGGTGAGCCATATCGAGCCGCGAGTACCCTTTAGACCAATCGGGTTTTAGATGGACGGTTTTCTTGGCATCTGATAGTGCTTCTGAATATTGGTTTACAGAAGCGTAAGCAAGTGAGCGATTTGAATAATAAATATGGTTTGTTGGGGCAAGATTGATGGCGTCAGTGAAATGATTGATGGCTTCGGTGAATTTGCCGGCTGATAAAGCTGCATTGCCTTTGGCTTTTGCTTTGCCAGCCATCAGAAAAGCTGCGTTGCCATAGGCTTTTATGCCCGACCCAAGTTTCGCACTTTCAGCATCTTTAATCCTAGATTTCAATGGTTCATTACATGGGTCAACTTCCAAACCTTTTTTATATGCCAAAACGGCTTCATTGTACTGTTTCAGGCCATGGTGAGCCGCACCGATCCGCGAATACCCTTTAGACCAATCGGGTTTCAGATGGACGGTTTTCTTAGCATCTGATAAGGCTTGCGAATATTGGTTTAAAGAAGCGTAAGCGGCTGAACGATTTGAATAGAGAAGATGGTTAGTTGGGGCAAGATTGATGACGTCAGTGAAGTAACTAATGGCTTCGGTGAATTTCCCGGCTGAGAAAGCTGCATTGCCTTTGGCTTTTGCTTCTTCTTCCATCGTAAAAGCTGCGTCGCCTTTGGATTTTGCGCCCAACCAGACTTTCGTTTCAGCGTCTTTAATCCAATATTTTAATATTTCATTACTTGGGTCTACTTCCAAACCTTTTTTATACGCTGAAATGGCTTCACCGTATTGTTTCAGGCCGCTGTAAGCCACGCCGAGGCGCGCGTACCCGTAACACCAATCAGGTTTCAGATGGACTGTTTTGTTGGCATCTGATAAGGCTTCTGGATATTGGTCTAGAAAAGTGTAAGCGGCTGAGCAAAAATAATAAAAATCATGGTTTGTTGGGGCAAGATTGATGGCGTCAGTGTAGTGTTTGACGGCTTTGGTGAATTCTCCGGCCGAGAAAGCTGCATTACCTTTGGCTTTTGCTTCTTCTGCCATCGGAAAAGTGTATGTGTGTTTATTATATCAATGCCCCTTTAATACAACTAAAACGATATATATGGATGTGGTGTATCCTCCATACAGCATAACACATTACAAGAATACAATAAAAAAAAAAAATTAAAAGCATATATGAACAATAAACCAACTAACCATCTTTAACGCTGGATGTGTTCCCGGCGTATTTCTTCAAAATGCAGACTTTCCGGCGTGTGAGGTGAATATGGCTTATTGGGTTTTAAAATTTTATTTTTTTTTAATATTGTTGGGATACAAAACCGCCTGTGTGTATTTTATTCCAGTCAGTGGTTTCGTTGAAGAAGAAAGTCAAGGAAAATTTGACTTTTATCTTTTGGTAAATGTTTAATGTTTGTAATTTTGTATAAGGGTAAATAAATAGAGATCCAACTTTATAGATAAAGTTAAACTTTAATTATTGGATTAAATCCAATGGTCAAGATTATAATATGATATTTAAATTATAACCATTGGATTTAATCCACTTTTACCTATAAAAATGGATCAACTTTACGGAATTTCAATCCTAAACAAATAGCAAAATCAACGGGTTAAAAAATAAATAAGTAAATAGAAAATGATAATAATAGTTCTAAGAGTTCTCATTAATATATCCACTTTTTCTCCCCCCCTCCCCCTTTGTAATCCCGTTTTTCATTTCCTCCACTGTCTCTGGTAATCTTATTCCGATCATCAGCCGCCACCATCGTTGCCGTCTCTTTTTTTGGTGGATACGATACGGCCGTTACCCTTATTTGTTCTAAAGGGGTTGTCACCGAACGCATATGAAAGTGGTATGGATTTAGTGGTCAAAGATGATGATAGTGGTGGTGGTTACAGATGAAAATACTTTTAAGTAAACTAATTGAACTTGTCAACAATTTACAAAAAACAGGCTTCTAGATGAAACGGGTAATATTAGTTTCAACTTAGCATATTTGAACAAACACCAACAGCACTAGTTTGGCCATTGCTATCATAGACCGTAATCTCCTTAAAGTGCATGACCACATAAAGAAAAACGGACAACGTAAGCATTTACAAAAGTGCATAGTGAACCTCTTAGTTCATTGTTTGCTTCTGTTCGGCTTTCCATTTCTTCATCATGTATTCAATGCCTTCAATTACACTCGCTTCCCTCTTTTCTTTGTTATGCCATAGCTGGTGTACCTCACCCCCTAGACACTTCATATTCCCATTGTCCATATCCAGCGTCTTCACGCCTATGCAGGCACGTTTGTGATTTGTTTTCATGCCCTGCTCACATAGTTCAAAAAAAGAGATTGTCTCAGGTCTTTCATCATCTTCATGCAAAAGATCAATGTAAAACTTGTAATAACATGCATATATAGTATAAAAATTAAATTGTTAACTGCTCTATAAGTACTTACATCTATCAGCTCTAGTCGGGCATCTTGCAACTCTTCATCTTTAACTTTGAACAACCAAGTATAATCTTTATCCGAGTTTTTCAACTCTTGAAGTTGTATACGCTTCTCTTCTAACTCACTCTGCAAATTCTTAAACTTTTCCTCTAGGTCCATCCCTTGCTCGTCTTCAAAAACTTGAAACGCAATTCCATGCGTACTCTTTGTAGACTTTCATTTTGAACCTTAACTTGATCCTCCAATTCCATTGTCCGTTTATGAAGTGCACATAGTTCCATCTGCAGATAATGATAAGATATCTTAATAATTTTCTCATCTTCATAAAAAAACTCTTACAAACAGCAGAATGAACAGGTCAGGCAACAGATCAAAATGAATTCAGTTTGAAGCAAACTTTTACTATGTAGGTTTAGGTTGTCCTCTTTCTTTATATAGCTAATAGTTAATGCCAAAATGATGTTATTTCGGTAACAATCTATATATGTGCGAGATTGTGCAACAACTTTGAAAATACTCTTTGACCAACTTTAAACCCATTTCACATGTTTCCTTTTTGCTGAAATTTTGATTTGACCCATTAGGGACTATAACCAGAATGACACATTCAAAAGTAAACGGATCAAACTGCCGCCAGACACAATTACCTTTCTATCCTCATCTTCTTTGGAAGATTCATTGTCCAGTTGTTTAAACGAAGATAACAACTCTCTCTAACATGGTAAACATTAAACAATATTCGTAAATGCATCTTCAAACAAAGATTGTGCTCATTTGACCGATAAAATCTGTATCAAACAAAATACAAGAACAAGTTAAATGGCGAGCAACAACTAGTACCGCTCTCTTTTTGAATTCTAGCTTGCTCTTCTCCTTCATTATATTACGTTCTCGATTCTTTAGTTCAACCTCAGTTTTCTTCAACTCATCTTTTCGTTGCAGCAGAAGTTCGTTTTCCGCTTCCAACTGGATACGTTTCTGCTTGAAGTCTTCATAAAACTCCTTACATTCAGCAGTTATCTTCTCGTTCAAACTTCTGTGAAACATATGTATCCCACAACCAGTAATTTAAATTTTGTTTTAGGAAAACATCACTTGTTTGTTTGAACCAATTAGGAGGGTGTACTATTCTTTAACCACTCAGAGCATTAAGAGTTGGATCCATTAAACTTTTGAACATTTGTTTATTCGGAATTTCGGATAAATATGTCTAATTTGTGAAGGGGATAACCGTTTGTTGACATGGCGCAAAAAAGATTCATATATTTGGGAAAGAGTGTCATTTTAAGCATCAACTCTCTTCTAATCCGTCTAACTTATTAAATCCTATATTAGTACCGCATTCTTGTTCCTCATCGGTAAAATATGGCCACCTCATGACACAAATAGCAGTACATCAAATTTACACAATCGGCAAAATTGTGGTCATAAGGTAAAAGAATTGCCCGGATGTTTAACTGGAGCCAACTTTAAGTGTCCGCGGTGGCAGTTCCTCAAAGTCAAGAGTTCGCAAAACTTTTAGACTGCTTTTCCGGCATCTCCACATCATTAGCATCATTCCACCCTGCCCTTTTAGACACCTTAACATTCAACGAAACACTCAACGCCTTCATTACCCTCCGATCCTGCCTATACAAATTTAAATTACTCGGGTATTGCTGCAAATCCTTCATTATGTTTACGAAATCCGGTTGCTGCATATACATCCTGGTAGCTGGGTCAGCAGTTAGCTAAGCCAACATATCTAACCCAAAAGCATCCCCAAACACATACCCCATTCTGGTTTGGCCCGACCCAAGTTTCGCACTTTCTGCATCTTTAAGCCTAGATTTCAGTGTTTCATTACTTGGGTCGACTTCTAAACCTTTTTTATAAGCCAAAACAGCTTCATCGAACTGTTTCAGGCCGTGGCGAGCCACGGCAAGCCCCCAGTACGCGTGAGACCAATCGGATTTCAAAAGGACAGTTTTCTTGGCATCTGATAAGGCTTCTGTATATTGGTTTAAAGAAGCGTAAGCGGCTGAGCGATTAAAATAAAAAACATGGTTTGCCGGTTCAAGATTGATGGCGTCAGTGAAATACTCGATGGCTTCAACGTACTGTTTCAAACCGTGGTGAGCCAAACCGAGCAGCAAGTACCCGTTAGACCAATCGGGTTTCAGATGGACGGTTTTCTTGGCATCTAATAAAGCTTCTGAATATCGGTTTACAGAAACGTAAGCGAGACAACGATATAAATAGAAAACATGGTTTGTTGGGTCAAGATTAATGGCGTCAGTGAAATGATTGATGGCTTCGGTGAATTTTTCGGCCGAGTAAGCTGCATTGCCTTTGGCTTTTGCTTCGTCGACCATCGGAAAAGTGTATGTAAAGTCTAACTTATATCAATGTTACACTAAGTATACATACATATATAACACTTATGTATCTACACAATTCATAAACAATAAAGCGACTGACCAACTTTAACGCGGAGAGTTAATGTTTCTGGCGTATTCACCCACACCGCGCCACCGATACAAAGCCGCCTGTGTGTGTTTGCATTAATTTCGGTCAGTAGTTTCATTGAAGAAGAGAGGCTAAGTGCATCTGGTATGATAATAGGATACATGACCTTTCACTGTTTCATATTCTTTTGGCCTATTCTTCTCCTTTTTTTGTATAATATATTCTAATCTCTTATCTTTACTCCTTCCTTTTTTTGAAAATACTAGTAGTAATCTTTATTTTTAAAAAAGAAAATGATAAATCCTTTTAATGAAAACATCCTCATAATATGTTCACTTGTTAATACATGTAATCCACTAATTTTCTTTCCTAATTTCACTCCCTGATTTTCCACATGTCACAATCCTATTAATTAGAAAGATTTGTAAGCTAATAACTTAGAATGATTGATCATTACCCATTTAGTATTCAGAACCTCTAAATTTAATTTTAACTTTACTGGTAAGTTGATAATTTTAATCACTTCCAGTTAATGATCAAAATTCAAAAATAATTTATGAATCTTAACCCCAAATTTTAATACAAAGGTTAAGATGTTGTCAACTTTATTAATAAAGTTGAAAGTAACTTTATAGGATATTCATCGTATTGAACCCCCTCTTTCAATAGAAATTAGCCAATTGTTCTTAATGAACTTCTTTTAATAAAAAAAAAACTCAATTTATCATTAATGAACTAATTTACATAAACTCTTTAAACTCTTATCTTTTAAAATATTCTAACCTACACCACTAGACACTGTCACCACCATCAATAGTTGCGCCATCAAATGAAAGAAAATGAACGAGGAAGAAAATGAAATATGAATTGTGAAATGGTTATATGTGTGTGAGTGTGTGTATATATAGGGAAAAGTGAATATAAGGTTGTCTGACACCTAAGCTTAGGTGTAAAACCTCTCACATACAATTTTTTTAATATTTCTTGATTAATGAATAAATGTTTGGGTCCTCATGAATTTTATGGATTAAAAAAAATATGTGAGTGTTCCACACCTAAACTTAGGTATCTAACAGCCTTATATTCTCATCGGAGAAAAAAAATAAATGGTCAAAGGAGAAAAAAACAAAGGAAAATTAATCCATCGGACACGTTACAAATGCAACCGCGTACGCGAATTAATGTAGCGGAACTCCCCCAGGGACCGAGTTTGGGAGTTCCAGAGGCGTTCTGAACGAAAAAATCACGAGGGGACGGGTTATTCCGACTGGTCTGAGAATATTAATAAAGAGTAACTGATAGAATGATAGGTTATGATGTGATAAGTTATAACGGTGATCTGTGATGAGATAATCTACCTAAATGGCTTCTCTTTTAACGTTTAATCGTTCATGCCTCCACCATAAACTGGCAAGTTTCACCTATGGTTTAAGGATGCCTTTTGAGAATTTTTATTTTTAAAAATTTTTATTTGAAATGCCTTAATTAAAAAAAAGTAAACAATCAAAAAAATCAAAATACCTTGTATCTTTAAAGCCTATGTATTATCGAATTTGTGATATAGTATGTTAGGTGCATGTCGTTTTTTTTTTTCCCTACTCTTAATGTAGCCCGGGGATACTCAGTAGATAGGTAGATCTTCTATGCCTCTTTTTTTCGGCTGACAGGTATGAGAACTAAACTTTTTATACTTTCCTACTACTTCTGGCCGAAGATCTTTATGGAAACAGTCTCTACCTTTGGGTATCATACACCACTTAAGGATTGGTTCGTATTGTTATTGTTTTCGTCCTTAAACTACATTCTCTTTTCATCCAAAAATAATAATAATAATAATAATAATAATAATAATAATGGAAAAAATGATATATGATGTTAACATCATATTTGTTAGATAATATTCCTTCACATCCTCACTAACATCAATTTTTACGACCCCATAAATTTTATGGTTTGTGAGGGGTATCAACCCCATCAAGTCAAACTTCAACCAAGTACCAACCATCCCCATTCATTTCAGTTCATTCCTGTCATGTCATACATACACACACAAACATTCAGAGACACTTTCATTACATTTCATATCCTTTCATCATTCATAATCATACAGCTGTTTATAAAGATCTTCACCGGAAAATATGATCTTCGCCGGAAAGATAGATAAGTAAGTGGGTCTCTATAAAGTTTTAAACTCATTTTTCACCTACAAAGTTCTGTAGAAAGAATATAATGGAGATTAGATTGGGGGTGACCCGGTTGCAAAAACCCTTTTCTTGGACATGACCTCTCGGGGGGGGGGGGGGGGGGGGGGGGTCGTTGTTTGAATCAAAACCTTATTTATCATTTTCGAAAGAGACATTCTTTTTGTGTATGTAGTAGTAAAGTTATGGTATCATTTTGAAAATTTTATAAGGATTAAATCGATAAGTTATTCAAATTTTTTATAGATTATAAACATATGAAAGATAGTGGTCAAAACCCTAATGTCGATACTATAAATATCAATTAGGCGATCACTGGCAACTGCAAAATACATCTCACACAAAGTCCAGGTAAGTTTTTTGTTTTTAATGTCAGTAGTTTATTATATGTGTTTGTGTGTGTGTGCAAGATATATATATATATATTGATGTTTTTGTGTATTGATTTATAGGAAAGAAGAAAGTGAAGTGACATGGAACCTGAAGTTATCGAGATTTCTGCTGATCAGATGCCGAAACCAAAGGCAAAGGGTAAACCACATAACAAGGTATATTTATATATAATAATAATAATAATCAGTACGTGTTTATCATTATCAAGCTAGCAATGTTGGTTTCTTAAATGATGAACGTAGCTCTAGTTTACTTATTTCTGTTATGATTGCCGAAAAATACACGAATCTGATAGTAAAAACGACACAAGAATACTTCCTCGGTAACTTTTTACCCAAAAAAAAGTCTCGCAAAGAAGTTGTAGTCAAATTTTAGATGAGGAATGTTATGAGTTTTGTTATACGGAGGAGACTAATAGGTGATTCTTGTAATATACTCCGTATATGCTTAAGTAGACTCATCTTTTCATATAAATGTTATTGAAAACGAAAACCTGTTTATACTTATTTTGATTTGAATGTTTTATATTCTTCGATCAAGTTATTTATCTTTCATTTATTGACACTTTAGGTTGCCTTTCATGAAATAATTGATGTTGATATGGATGAAGATGACCGCAATGATGCAGTATTCTCTCTTTCCCATCCTTATGAATAAACATTCCTAACTTACTTGTATACTTGAATTGTGTTCTCTAGAGCCCGGTTATAATCATAGGGTTTTTTTTCTTCTAATTCTAGGGTTTTACGGAACCCTCATTGGAACTCTTATTGGGTCCTGGTAATTCATCACATGTATGCAGTATTCTCTTTTTCCCATTCTTATGAATAAACGTTTCTAATTTACTTGTATACCTGAATTGTCTTCTATAGATCCTGGTTATAATCATAGGTCTTTTCTAATTCTAGGGCCGTACGGAACTCTCATTGGGTTCCGGTAGTTCATCACAATCTGATTCAAAAGAAACAAACTCTACGGATATGGTCAAGTCAAATAACAAGGGGAAGGTTTGAGCTTCTTAATTGATTATGTATTTTATCTTGTTTTCTGTGTGTAGTTTTAACTGTAATTTTCCTCTGATTTAGGAGGTTAGAGTGGATGCTGGTTATAGTTTTAAAACGTTTGATACTGTAGTGGACTATTCGGATCATCATTATGCAAAACAGAAATCAGCAATGAATCAGGCAAGTTGGCGCTTTTTTGTTTTCATAATTGCGTTGCTACGTTTCATCCTTGAACCTTCCTTTAATTATTTGATATCCATACATGTCACATGTTTCAGCCACCAAAAAATTGGGCTAAAAGGATTCAGGAAGAGTGGAGGATTCTTGAGAAAGACTTGCCTGGTATGTCTCTTTGATTGGCCTTCAGTAATTTATTATAAATGAAATACTAATGTATATATGTTAATTTTTGTCTTTTATTTTGGTTATAGACACAATCTTTGTAAGGGTTTATGAATCAAGAATGGATATTTTAAGAGCTGCAATTATCGGAGCAGAGGGGACTCCATATCATGATGGTCTCTTCTTTTTTGATGTGTGTTTTCCGAGCACCTACCCAGATGACCCACCCGTAAGTCATCATTTTTATTTTATACAATTGCAGACTTTAATAATTTTTCTACTTATTAACCTCATGTGATATTGTTAACTTTCAGCTTGTGAACTATCACTCGGGTGGTCTTTCCATAAATCCAAATCTGTACGATAATGGTTATGTTTGCTTGAGTCTTTTGAACACATGGGATGGCGACAAGAATGAGATGTGGCTCCCTGGCACTTCGACTATGCTCCAAGTTCTGGTTTCCATACAGGGTCTGATTTTGAACGCAAAGCCGTACTTCAATGAACCAGGAACTGAGGAAGACTATGAAGATGAGTGTGAAGCTGAATATGGAGATGAGAATGGAGGATACTATAATGAATCCTTGTCATACAACGAGGATACCCTTATTTTATCACTCAAAACAATGGTGTATACCATGAATAAACCACCCGTGGTAAGATTTAGAGGTGGAAAAATGGGTTGGTTTAGGCAGGTTGGGTAATTTTTACTATTTTCATAGTAAAATAGCCTAATTCAATCAAGGTTTTTTGTCTTTTTTTGTTCCTTCTTAGTTGTTGTGCTTAGTGTTTTTTTCTTGCTGCAGAACTTTGAGGATTTGGTGTTTGAACATTTCCGCTTTCGTGTCCATGATATTTTAACGGCTTGTAAAGCTTATACAGAAGGGGTGCAAGTCGGGTGTCTTGTGAGAGGAGGAGCTCAGGATGTTGATGAGAGTCACAAAGGGTGTTCAACCAAGTTCAAGAATGATGTTGCTTCGTACATAAACACCCTTATAACTGCATTCAAAAAGATTGGAGCTCCGGAAGCTGATAAATTCATGCATTTAAGTGAAAAGATAAGCTCTTAACCTGAATCCACACCTAGGTGCTGCTGATTTTCATGTTTAATTTCTGTTTCATTTCACTCCTATAACTACTTACAATCATCACTTGTGAGAAGATGCTGATGATTTTGATCGGCTGCAATACTTTTAGTATGAAGGGACAGTTAACAGTATGTCTGCTATATGTATATAGGGCTTTTCATCCCTAGTGGGGCAGGGAAAATCTTGGAATCTCAAAGTAGTCCCAACTCTCATTTAACCCAGATTCAAAGCCCATTATATTGACATTGTCTGGGCGTTTTTTCTTGTCAACTGGTTCATACACATCGTTATATTGACGAAATAAAACCTGCAACCTGACTCGGGGTCGGGGCAAAGGACCAAATGAATGATGATGGTAATATCGATCAAGTTGGGTTTTATTAAGTAAAGACTGACACCATTTTATCTGTGCAAATTTACGAGCTTGGGATTCATCTGACTATTGGTTGGGATTCATCACCTTTAAACCGTAACAGGAACAATTGTACCTAGGTTTAGATTCATCTATCGGTTGTGTTATTCTTAGAACTTGTGATTCTGGTTTGGTCCTGAGATACATTTTGTCATTGTTGGAAATCTTTCAAGTTAAAAACACAATTACATGAAGCACTTGCGTAAACCTTTAGATGTTTTTTTCTGAAAACACAAGACACATTAAATATACTCTAAAATTGAAATCATAATGTTGGTAATGGTAACTCATAGAACTAAAAATCATAGTTAATTATATCATTAAGGCCATATTTATAATAATTAGTAAGACGTATTGTAATAGGAAAAAAGTATAAATCTCAAATGTACAAACAAACAATTGAAACACTTACAATTACATTCATCACAATTACATGAAGCACTTGCGTAAACCTGTTACCTTGTGATTAGGTTCGGAAGTGGATTCTTTTGCTATTGACTTTAGGGGCTAGTCAGAATTTGGTACCAATATCTAATGTGCCGTCCCAAAATCTTGTGTTCTGTCCCGGTATCGGTGCAGCTACCGTGTTTTGCTCCTTTTTCCTATTGGTTTCTTAATTTGGCCATTGGATTTGTTTTTTTTTTGGGGGGTACTGCTCCTATGATATACGTTAATGGAGCTTTTAAGACTATCGGGAGTGGGGCGAACCTACCCCCGGTTCGCCGCATGTATCGCCTCCCACACCACCCCCTATCGGTGACCCCTCCAAAAAATTGAAATCGGCAACCGATATGTATCGTCTCCCACAACTTTGACTATTGCTTTTGATTGGCTAGCAACATGCCTATTTCCTTTACCCCATTTCGAATTAAAAAAAAAACACTTATGTGGTCGGCCGGAAATGGAGCAGCAGCCAACAAGGAAGCAAAAGGAAGAAGGAGGCGGATCTATCTATGTAG